>NC_092878.1:170146736-170483165 GCF_028372415.1 Notamacropus eugenii | reverse complement strand
CATTGGTTGATTCTGACCTTGTACTCAATCCTGCCCTTCCCTTGGGAACTCCAGGCCAACATTTCTGTGACTACAATATATTCGTCCTTAAGGTTAATATAGGAATTGGGAAGGGATCTCTCTCTTCTCAGTGTTTCTGATGTTAAAGTAAGACAATCTTCTTCACGCAGTGGGAGTCTGCTTGGTTCTCTTTCCCATTCTACCATCCTCTCCTGCTAGGTCTTTGAGGCATCTCACAGATCTGCCTGTAGTACTGGCCCCAAGAACCAAGGAAGATCAGGTGAAGGATGAAGGACAATAAGCCTTGAGATCTGTCTGTGGGCCTCTGCTAGTGATCCATTGTAAATAATCCTTCCTTCATTGGTTGTCCAAATGAGTTCATCATAATGACCTGATTCCTCCACTACTGACATGTGCTGATACCCTCTCTTTCCTCAAAGTCCTTTCTGAGATCTTTTCTTGGAGGCTTTGGATGAAGGAGCTTTGACTTCTTCTGGTTGTATGTTTTGATCTACTTTGTCACCAAAATAAGATTATATAGTCTGAGTTTTTTCCCCACTATTTGCTTATTTGTCCAGTCATTTACTTCAATTTTTAGCTCTTTGTTAAGATAGGTCTCTCCTTCCATTGATGGGGATGTGAATATACTATCCCAAGCTTCAGGGGTTTTGTGCAGCTGTTTTCAGAACTACTTCTGGGGACCTGTAAATTTTCAGTTCTTCCACAGTGGTATGATCAAAGGAGAGGTGTTTGATTCTCTCCTGGCCTGTGCTCTGCTCTGTGAGTGACCACAAGCACTCTTTTCTGCCTTGGAACTGTGAGGAGGATTCCCTTTCCTCTACCCCACAAGCACCACCATGCCAGCGTTCCTCCTCACCCTAGGACTCAGGACCACTACCCAGGATGGTGACCCAGATCCAGGCAGAGCAAAGTAAGAGAATCCTGTCTCAGTCACCAAAGAGATCTCTGCAGCCTTCCTCCAATCACTGCTAGATCTCCACACTGTCTGTGGGCAGGGAGCTTCAAAGCAGCTTCTGCATCTGCCTCCCTCCCTTTTCCTTCCTCCCTCCCCTCCCACCCAGCCTCTACATCATCCCATGACTGGGGACCATGTTCCTCTCTCAACCAGGTCCTATAGAATCCTCCCACCTTACCTTGGAAGATTCCTCTGGTGTTTGTGGGTTGAGAAGTTTGGAAACCACCACAGTCGCCAATCTTTTAGTGCCTGAGGCCTGCTCTGCCCTCTCTATATCACCCACAGCCCACTGGACTGTGCCCCACTCCCAGCCCCTCAAGATAGAACTTTCACGTCAACCTTCCAGGGTATTTTGGGCTGAATATGTATTTCACTGTCATTTAGGGATTCGGCTGCTCTATAATGTGTTCAGAGTCATTGTTACAGGCATTTGGAAGGGTTTGGGGGAGAGCTTAAGCTGGTCCCTGCTTTCACTCCCCCATCTTGGCTCCTGCAACCCCTTTTCTCCAACAACTTCTGCTTCTACTAAAGTTTGCCCTTTCTATGTCTCTCCAGTGGAAAAGAAAATGTTGTTTGATAGGTCCCTTAGAATGCTGAATTCAAGAAAGGTCTCTAGTGGAACACCACAAAGTATTTTTATTAATGCATTTTTTGTTCTGCACTTAATGCACACCAATTAAAATGGGCACTTCAATTTGCATAGAAGAACAGGAAAAAGATGATTGTGCATGAAAAAAGTATTTATTAGAGGATGTGGGAAAACTGAGACACTAATGCACTGTTGGTGGAGTTGTGGACTGATCCAACCATTCTGAAGAGCCATTTAGAACTATGCCCAAAAGGCAACCAGATTGTGCATACCCTTTGAAAAATGCAGCAATGCTGTTTCTAGGTCTGTATCCCAAAGAGATCAAAGGAAAGGGAAAGGACCCACATGTGCAAAAATATTTACAGCCACTCTTTCCGTGGTGGAAAAGAACTGGAAATTCAGGACATGCCCATCAGTTGTGGAATGGCTGAAGAAGGTGTGGTATATGATTGTGATAGAATACTATTGTGCAATATGAAATGGAGAACAGGGAGATTTCAGAAAAACCTGAAACACTTGTCCAAACTGATGCAAAGTGAAAAGAGCAGAACTAGGAAACGCTGTACATCATATCATCGACATCTTCTGGTGATCAACTGTGAATGACTCAGCTTTTCTAAGGACTCATGAAGGAAAATGCTATCTACATTCAGGGAGAGCGGATGAATGTTGAACGGAGGTGGGAGCGTGTTTTTTTCACTTACTCTGTTCTTTTTCATGTGTTTTTTTTCCCCTTTTGAACTGATTCTTCATTTACAACCGTGACTGATGTGGAAATATGTTTTACATGATAGCACAATGTATAACCTCTACCAAATTGCCTACTATTTTAGGAAGAGGGGAGAGTAGGGGAGGAAGAAAAATTTGGAATTCAAAAATCTTACAGAAGTGAATGCTCAAAATTATCTTGACATGTAATTTGGAGAAAAATTAAAATATTGTTACACTTCTTTGCAAGTGTATATCTCAAAGCTGTCCTGCTTGTCTTTGCTTCATTCTGGCCTCCCTTCTTCTTACTGCTGTTATTAATGCTTCAATGATCCTCTTTCCTCCCCTTTTCCTACTAGGGATTAGTTTTAAGGGTCTCTCAGCCAATCAAGAGTCTCATCTGTCTCCATGTCCCCAGCATCACAGGGGACTGCCCATATCTCTCTGGGCAAAGGTGTTCCATTTACTAAGATGCATTGTCTGGGTCTGAAAATGCAGGTCTAAATCTGGAGCCTGAATTCATAGTCACTTCTTTTTTTCATGAAGTGGATAACTTGATTCACTAAGAATCTGAGGCCAGCCCAGGATGAGTTCTGTGGCATCACTTCCGTGGTACTTTTCTTTATCATACTGTTTAACCATGAGAACAAAGGCCAGGTGTAAGAAGTTAGGTGGAGTTGCATAACACTGTTCAGAACTTCAGAACTAGGTCTCATGAGTGGACTTCTAGAGAAAGTTTGTGGGGATGGGGCCTCTCTCCCACATTTGGAAATGACCCATCAACATTGCTAGGTGGCCACTGGGTGGGAGATGGGAAAGGAGAAGGCAGGTGAAGATCCATAGATTTAAGAAGGAAGGGATTACAGAGAAGGAAACTGAGGCCCAGATATCAGCAGCACTTTCTTCCAGGTCACAACAGAGCTGTGATTTGACCCCAGGCATGCTGAATCAAAGTGCAGATGTCTGTCATCCCTGCCACCTTTCTTGTCCTGAGAGCACATACATGCAATTGTCAGTGAGTCCCATCTCCATCTGTAAAACTGAGGGGATGGTCTGAATGAGACCTATGGTCCTTCCAGTGTCTCTACAAATATAATGTGGTTGCCAAGATGGTGGGCTAGCTGTTACTGTATACATTGTTCTCTTGGTGCTGCTTAGTTTGCTCATCATTATTTTAATAGATTGTGAGTTCTTATGAGGTTGCTTCTCATTGTCAAATGACCTGGATTCAAATCCTTCCCAGTTCTTTCTGATGATCCTCCTGTGCATCTGCTGCATTCCATCTTCCTGGCTGTTCAAGTACCAGCAAGTTTAGCCACTGATGGTACTTCCTAGATATTACCCATGGGGAACTGATGCCATAGCAGACCTTGCTTAGATACTCATTAAAAAAAAAGATCTCTGTCCAGTTACTTTAAGATGACTTCATGTTCTGCCTACACCTTCTCTTCTTCAGGATATCAGCCCTAATTCTATCAACTGCTGCTCATCTCACTAAGTTATCATTTATTATTATTTGTTACAAGCTATTTCTAACGTATTCTCAATCCCTTTGCAAGATTTCTTCTTTTTATATGTAGTACTTCTTAAATCTCTCTGTGACTACTACATTTTTTCCATATGCTCAGAAATGCCATTTATTATTCTACGGGTTTTCTTTGCTCCCTTGGCCATTACATTCCAGACTGATGAAACATTGGCCTCCGGCATGGGGCATTTAATACATCCTGAGTTTCATGACTGTGTTCATTACTACAATAAACTGTTTTACATATTGAAGAATGATTTGAAACTTTCCCCAAACCTGCTGCCTTTAATTAAACTGAGGTGATTCAGGTAGTAAATTTCTTTCTACCTCCTTTCCTCAAAGATTCATGGGTTTGATAGTAAATTTTAGGCAGATTCTAAAGCCTATGTTGGAGAACCAGATCTAACATATAAAACAAGCTTTCCAAGGAATTAAGTCATATAAATTCTTAAATCATTGAATCAAAGGCACATTTGCCCTGCTCTAGCTAATGGGTGTCTGATGGTATTTTGAACTAAAATCACTTGGTAAACATCCAAAGCTACATGCTTCTCCTTTATCATAGAGTTGATAGAAATCCAGGCTCAGGGTCTACTCTGCAAAATCCCACATTGCCCCAGCAGATCTGGTCCCCTGTGTGGGAACCTAGGTCTGAATTCTAGCAGAAGTCAGGAATGGAGCTGGGAGGAGAATGAAAATGGACCAGCTTTAGCATATTCACAAAATGGCATCTCCAGAAGGGGCTCACCTGATGGAGGCAGGAGACCATGGTGAATAGACCTCAAAGTCTGCCTCAATAGTAGGATGCTGTTCCAGGGTGAAGAAGCCTGAAGCACCAAGGGAAGGTCCAGTTTGAGCCAGTAGGATATGGCTAATTGATATCAATGGATAATAAATGAAGCCCACTGGGGGAATCCATAAGGTATAGTACCAGAAAACCATGCCCCAGACTCTTAGGGTCCCACAGAACCCTAAGAGAATGAATACTAGCCAACCTCTAGGGATCCATCGCCTCCCCCCCTCCTTCATCTTTCATCCATTAGAATGTAAAAAAAAAGTTTATTTCCTTCCTTCCACCAATAAGGACAGTCTTTTACAAATGGGTTTGAAGGGTGACTTATACCAAGATTATCTCATTTGATTCCTACAACTGTGGGAGGTGGGTGCTATTATTATTCCCATTTTATAGCTGAGGAAACCAAGGCTGAAGAAGGTCAAATGGCATGCCCAGGGTCACACAGCTAGAAAGTAACTGAGCCAAGATTTGAAATTATCATCATCTTCCTGAGTTCAAATCCTTTCTCAGACACTTACAAACTGTAGGACTCTAGGCAAATCACTTAACCCTACTTAAATCAGTTTCCTCATTTGTAAAAAAAAAAATCTGGACAAAGAAATGACAAACCTTCCCAATACCTGTCAAGAAAGCCCAAAATGGGGGCCCAATGAATTAGATATGACTGAAAGACAACTTAGAGAACATTTTGATTCTAGGTCCAGTACTCTGGTCACAACACCACCCTGTTGTCTGTGATGTGGCCCTTGTCTGGCTCATACTTTCTTTTGATTTTCCCCCAAGGTCTCTTTGCTTTGAAATTGTTTCATTCCATGTAGTTTAAAGACTATGGATATTTGGGATAGTGACATCTATTTAAAGGTCATTGTCACATATTCACCCCAGATGTTCTATTCAGGCAGATGTGAGCCCACAGACGTGAGCCTTGCAGCTCCATCTTGGGCTTCATCCCAGCTCCAGAGCAGCTAATTTGCCAGCCCTGGGGGACATGGAGGGGTTGGTCTTGACAGGACTTTGTCATTTGGATAACCATGTAACTTTGGATGTGTCATCTCAGCTGCCTAGTCAGGTCTTTCTAGGTACTGTTTGCCACCTGCAGTCCTGTGCCACCCAATCTCCACCTCTTCATTACCTCCCTGGTATCAATCAATCAGTCTGGGCTTCTTAAGGCTCCTGGTGGCCTCCCCTGATTCCAAATGGTGGCTAGAACCCCCTTCTCTATGCCTATCAGCTCATCCACAAGCCTCAGCCTTGTGCTCAGAGCTTCATTACTACCATGATGGGTGGAGAGTACATGTGGATGTCTCTCACGGAATCCTTTGGGATTCTTCGTTTGGGTCTTTGCCATTTCCTATGTTTGTTTGTTTTTTCCAGAAACAAGACACTTCCAATTATACTAAACAAACCTAGTGGCTTATACCTTTGTCAACTTTTCCTATTGCTTGGTGAAATGAGATTTGGTCCAATAACATTCCTGTAATTGTTTAACCTTTAATGTGCTCTTGTATCCCAAATATGAACCACTTGGCAGACAGAAGAAGGGGGCTTGGATTGGAATTCGTATCCTGACTCTGCTACTTACTACCTATGCTGAGATAGCAAGCAAGGCGCTATCACGATCCTCATTTTACAGTTGAGGAAACTGAGGCAGACAGCAGTTAAGTGATTTTCCCATCACATAACTGGTATGTATCTGAGGCTAGATTTCAACTCAGGCCTTCTTACTCCAGGCTCAACACTTTTTCCACTGTGCCACTAGCTGTCTCAGAACACCTGAACCAGTTCTTAGGAACAACCAATCACTGGTAGCTGTGGGATCTCTTCACTTCCATCACCAGCTTTCTGCTTTTCAAGTTAAGACCTGTCAGAGTTCAGCAGTGCATTAATCCATGGGAGGCCAGAAAGGTGATGGCTTAGAAGAAACAGATGAGTTGTGGGCCCTAGGATTCTCTATCCTGGCCATCTTTCCTGAATCTTGAGGCTCTCCTTGATGCTACCCCTTCCTCCACATGGCATCCAGAGCGCCCTTCCCTGATAATTTGCCTATCACCCTGAGGCTGCCACCTTTGCTGAATGAATGGTCTCATGAACATGGCCATCATTTCAGTTGGTCTCCATTCTCGAAAGGAAAGGTTTCTCCTCTCTCAAAGGCCTTCCCAAAGCCATGATCGTGTTGCATTCAGATCACAGAGGACTAGGCAATCAACCTGCTCTGGGGACACATTTTTTTTTTCTTGTAACAGTATTTACAGCCACTCATGTTCATCCTCAAAATTCCAATTCTGCTTAGAGATGTGAACAACAAATTTTGTATGCTGAGATTTTATGAATATTAAGCTAGAATTCCTTCAGCTATCAAATAAGTCATTTACTTGTGCCATAGAAAGGAGAAGCAGGATTCTTTCTACCAGCTGAAGTTTATGTTGTCATCATCAGAATTTCCATATTTTTATAGTTTTATTAGCATTTATACATCACATTTTACATTTGAGAAAACAGCTTTATGCTCATTTTAATGAGCTGCTCTTCACATCTATCAATTAGTTTTAGTAATAGAAACAGGGAAATCAAAAGGATTTTGAAAACGAGGATGGAGCATGTGCATGCAAATCAAGCTTTAATGGCTTCCATCTGTACATGGTTCCCCACGGTCGCTGCAGCTTTGGGCGGGTGGGGATGGGAGAGCAGAAAAGGCACAGGTTTCCTCATACTGGACCAGAAGAACAGCTTAGCTCAGCTCAGTCCAGCTTGAAAATAGGAAGTAAAAGTCAGGGAGATAGCCCTGTTTGTGCATGCATGCACGCACACATGCACACATACAGCTTATGAGGGGCTGGGGTAAGATTTGAGCCCACGACTTCTCCACTCTAAATTCACCTCCCTATCCACTGCACTTTGGAGTTATTTCTGTTTTGTGTTTCTCCTGAATAATGGATGATCTACAAAGGAACTGGGGAATAACCAGAGATGTGCTGGTAAATATTTAACTATAGGCTCTCTGAAAATATATACGTATACTCTATAAATATTTACCTTTAATCTGCATTAGTAACATTCCTCCCTTTCTTAAATCTGGGATATTGATAAACGATAAATCAATATGTGACTTGTAATGTTTGCCTATTTCCAAGGTATAATTCCTCATATTGAAAATTTAACAACAGGTTCCCATGGGTCATTTAGCGTGAGTTCCACAACCTGCCCTGCCCTTTATTTTATATTAGCGTTACACAATAGGATTCTGAGCAGAGTTCCACAGACTTTCAAAGACCCAGTCCACAGGCTCAGAGACCACCCAAATGAGGAATCCCTCTTTGAAATGGTGTCTGTCTGTCTAGATCATCATGACACCAAGTGCCAGTTTAATGAATAGGTTGCCTTCCCTGCTGTGGGCTTCTCAGTGTTCTAGAATAGGTTCCAAGCCTGAACCCATTTTCCTTCTAAGCAGTTTACATGGGTAGCTACAAGTTTTTCTTCTAGGCTATCGACAAGCCTCTAGCTCTGCCTCACTAAATACTGTGTCTTTCTTGGCCTTCATTGTTATCTCTTCTTGTCATTGACTTTGCCAGGCCATCAGGGTAGATTTCTGGGGAAGTAGGAAGACTGATATAATAACTCAGCATGGTTTCCCCCAAATGTTTTCTCAGTAGTCTTTTATTACCTTACCTTTATTATCTTACTTTCATTTCCTACCATGCCCCCCATTACAGAATTTGGGAGATATTGTTTTAATCAAAAAAGGGTAATTTAGGGAACTGAGGCAGTCAAAGGTATTTATCCTAGAGTATTTAACCTAGGTATTTAACCTAGACTTTACTAGAGTCACCCTGCTAGCGTCTGGGGTTTGATTTGAGCTCAGAGCTTCCTGACTCCAGCATTCTGTGCACTGCAGCACCCCAGATCCTTCTCTAGGTTAAGAAAAAGAAAAGGGTGTGGGTGGGAAATGGATACACAGGCTCAGTCCAGTAGTCTATGGGGCAATTGTGTGCAGACTGGCAGCTGAGGGATCACAGATTGTCAGGAGGCTCCCCCACCCCCACCCCACCCTCTCCTGTAGGGAAGGGACAGAGGGGCATCCTTCCATCTCGTCATTACTGACAAGCACAGTCATTAGAATTCCACATGCTCTGATTAGGATTCCATTAGTTTGAGTCTTTCACTTCTGTTGTTATGGTGACTGTGTAAATGGTTTGTAAACTGCTAGGTGCAAACTGATCCAACACCTCCGCTATGCTGAGTGCTAAGAAAAGGAAAGGTTTAAAGCTAAGACTTTTATTTCAGCTTGCTTTGACTTAGTAGAGGGATAAAGTCCAAAGAGAGGTGACTATCATGAGCTCTAAGGGCTGCTAGGGGGCGCCAATCTAGACATGAAGTGATGGGGGCCTGTCCCAGGGTAGGGACAGGGTTCTGGGTGACCTGACTCTGTCAGAGGATAGAAGTACAAAGAATGTGTGTGCATTCACAGAATAAATGTAAAGTGAAAAAATACAAACACAAAATAGTCAAACCCAAGGTTAGGAGGAGGGGGGGGGGATTTGGAGGTGGGGGGAAGGATCTTCTACAAGGTGGAGTTCCAGCTGCCTCACAAAGAAACAGAAACCTTTCTCTATAAACTGGAGCAGCTTAATAAAATTAAGCTTGGTGGAATGGTGATTTAGAAAGATGGGCACAGTTTTAAGAAGGAATCCTCATTTTTCTTGTCTCTTGGTCGCCTATGACAGCAGTCTTGTGAAAGCCTCTGGAAGTCTGTTCAGAATATGGTTGTGTAACGCATGAAAAAGTGCAGAGATTGACCAAGGATGATCAATTAAGTTGAAGCACAATTATTAAAAATACAAGGCCACAGACTTCAGGTTAAGGACCTTTGGTTTAACAATATAGACTCACAGGATTTCCGGGGTGGAAGGCACTGGAAAACCTATCTCAAACTTGGCCCTGAACAAGAATGACCTTAGTCAAGAAGCAGAGATCAACTGCTAGATAGTATGACCTGAGTCGAAATTCAGCCTAAAACACTTACTAGCTGTGTGACCCTAGGCAAGTCACTTAATCCTGCTTACCTCAGTTTCCTCTCTGTAAAATGAGAAGGAAATGGCACAGCTCTCCAATATCTTTTCCAAGATCCCAGACGGGGTCTTGAAGAATCACAGACTATGTAGATGACTGAACAACAATACAAGGGATCTTCCCTTGAACACTTTCAATGAGTGGGGACCTTCCACTCCCACAGTATTGCCCTCTTGCCCAGCTTCAACTAGCAGCAGGATTTTCCTTTCTTTGAGTTCTGCTGCCTTTCTGTCTCTTCAATCTATTTATTGATCAGTAAGCAAGCATTTCTTACACTTCATCCGGTCTGTCAGTGTGTGAAGCCCTCCAGCACTGGTTGGACCCACTTTGGCCAGTGCTAAAATTCCCTTAGAGTTGAGGGAAACCTCAGAGTCATTTGAACTAGAATTCCTCCTATTGTTAGCTATTTCTAGACACCTTTCATATGTATGATAATAGCATGCAATTCTTCTGTGAATTTGTGTGCATATCCTTCGAACACACACATATGTGTGAATGGAGAAGAATGGTGTGTGTGTGTGTGTGTGTGTGTGTGTGCATGTGTGTGTGTGATTCCTTGGCTCTTAGAAGCCTTTCAAATATATTGGATCCCAAGTTGTTCTTTTCTTTCTACCATTTCTCAATTTATGACTTTCATTTTATTAGAGTTGCATAGATTTGTTAATACAATAATTTATCATTTTCATATGATTGATGTTTTATCTTGTGATACCATCATCCCTTGTTTGATGAGGAATCCCCTCCCTCCCCAACTCCAGCTGTGAAAGGAATTAATAGCATTATTTTCTCTCTTTTTTCAAAATGTTGTTACCTTTTAACTTGCGGGTCCCATCTCTATCTTAAGCTTAATTCTTGCTCTGAATCTAATTTGTACCAAATTGTTTTCCAGTTTTCTAAATATACCTAGGCTAGTGACATTGTTTTTTTTTTTCTTTGGCCTTGGAGAGCCAGGAAAAAGAGGGCTCAAAGTCTCCTTTCCCAAATGGATAGGGGAAGGACAGGAAACATCTTGCAGAGGAAATGAAATGGGAATTGACAAGAGTGCAGCACTGGTCAGGATAAGTCTGGGAGGGCATGAGATTGTAGGCCCCTTGAGGGCAGGTACTGTCGTTTTCTCACTTGTATCCCCAGCACTTAGCACAGTGTCTGGTACCACATAATAGATGTTTATTGAAGTGAATGTTGTCACAACAAAAGAAGGAGCTTCTCTTTTACCAGTATAGTTAATATTTCTAAAACTTTGTCAAATGAGAGGGGAGGAGGAGGAGCATAATTGCTTTATTTTTTCTATTTATTGAGTAGCAATTCCCTTTTGGCAAACAATGACAACTTTTAGTTTTAAAAATGTATTTTTTGCTCCTTAAAATGCCTCCACTGCCTGTGCTTTGTAGGGTTTCCAGCACAAATGACTAGGGTGCTTTGTCAAAGGTTCCATCTGCAAGATGTTGATGAACATCTTGTGCTTTGGGGTTTTGGTTTTTGTGTTTTTACTATGATTAATTATGTTTAGGGTCTCCCTAATGACAATCTTTACATTCCATGAATAAATCTAACTTTGCCAGAGTGATTTTTTTCTTCTGTAGACTTTTTACAAGGATTTTAGTTTAAATTTTTGATCAATGCTCATTAGTGATGTTGACCTGCAGATCTCTGTTTTTCCTTTCTCCTTCCCAGTTTTAAGCATTGCTACCATACTGGTCTCATAAAGAGGTTTAGTAGGATGCATTCTTAATTTTTGAGAATAATTCTGATTCATCAAATTATTATTACTTTTTCTTTAAATGTTTAATAAATTTCCCTGTTAGTCTATCTGAATCAGACTTTTGTTTTACCCCACCTTCCATATGCCCCCTCCTTCCACAGCTCACCCCCAGTTGTGAGGAATCTACCTCACAATAATTTTGTTAGATATCGCTATTATAATTTGCATTTTACAGATGGGGAAACTGAAGCTGAAAGAGATTAAGTGGCTTAATAATATTGTGAGCTTCAAATGAGTTAATATGTGAAGTGCTCTCCAAGTTCTAGCAATTATTATTTAGATCCAGACCCTCAGATTCCGTGTCCAGTTTTCTCTCCTTTCTGCATGCACTGACTCTTGCCAGGAGGAGTCTTTAGAGGATGGCAGTCATGCTCAGGGAAATCCACAGCAGTGGCCTGAGGTCACAGCAGCAGCTTGAGCCCAGGAGCTGCTTTAGGGATGTGAAGAAGCCCTTCATTTGTTGCTCCACAAGGATCGATTCCTCCATCCCCTTTGTCCAGGTCCCTGCAGCCCCTGGCCTCTTTCCCTTCTCAGTAGCAGTAGCAACAGCAACAGCAGCAGACAGGATGTAGGAAATCAAAGGTGCTAGGTTTAAAGAACAGTACACAGGCACATGTCCAGATGTGACCATACATGTGCACATGTAAGTATGTGCGGCTCTGTCCTTACAGGATAAATGCTTTAAAGGTTAAACTAGAATATCGTGGTTAGAAAACAGCTCAGATTTTAATCCAATTGTTCTTCCCTAATTTATGAGTTTTACTTAGCCCTCAGCCTCTGCCATTACTTTGTTTCCACGAAACTTACGCATGTAGCAGCCTATAAAATCACACAAGCACACTCCCAGAGGCAACCAACCCTTCTGCTGGAGCCTTCAGTGCTGGGATAGCTACCCAGGGTGATATATCTGCTCAGGCCACCAGATGGCGCATCAAGCTCACTGTTGCTGCTACCAATGCCTGGCCAGGACCTTGATTCCCAAACCTCAGCCGGACTTATCTGTGCGGGACTGGAGTTCTAGCGAAAGGTTCATTGTCAGTCATTTCCGTTGTGTCTGATTCTTCATTTAGAGGTTTTCTTGTTAAACATACTGGAGTGGTTTGTTAATTCCTTCTCCAGCTCATTTTACTTGTCCCAGCTCATGCAGTTAGTAAATACCAAAGGTCAGATTTGAACTCAGGAAGGTGAGTTGTCCAGATTCCAAGCCCAGGGCTCCATCCACTTGGCCTGGAATGGTCCCTAACAGATATCTCCAACCACTCTAGGTTTCCCCACCCCCAAGACTGTTAATTCCAGAAGGATGACTCATTCATATGTAGATAATCAAAGAATGTTCAATTGAACCTATCAAACAAATAAATTAAAATCTGAGTAAGTTGGAAAGTGAAAGACATTACATGAACTTCCCCTGTTGGGGCTTTGTCGGTCTGGGATTTGTTGGTCTGAGATTGTGTGGATCTGGATTTCTCCCGGTTTCCCCCTTTCATCTCGCATTATGCTCCAGATCAGTAACATAGAGATAAGCAGAGACCCAATTCCTTAGTACCACGCTTGCTTCTTCTCAGAATCTTGAGGGTGGAGAAGCCTCGGGGTGGGAGTCATTATTGTCTCTCTGTAAAGGCTTTCTTCATGATGTAAGACTGGATGTTGTTTTGTTTCCACAAATGTTCTTCAAAAGTAGTAAAATTCCTAGGCTGATGGGAGCTGGTGATAAGATAAGCATGCACAACCTGTTCTGCAAGGATGATTGCTCTATTTTATAGCTGGGAAATCTGAGGCTAACAGAGGTGAACTGACTTGGCTGAGAGTAAATGTCTCTGTATCAAAACGTGAAAGCATCTCTCTTTTAAATTGTATCTCTTTAGAATTGTAGCAGTTAAAGTATTCCTTTAGAGGTTATAGAATTTCAAAGTATCTCTTTCAAACTGCACAATTTAAAGTATCTCTTTAGAGATTGCACACTTTCAACGTACAGAAGAACCTCAGTTTACGAGTAACCTGGTGTGCGGATGCTTTTCTGGGTGAGGAAAAATTTTTTGCAAAATTTGTCTTGCAGGACATACAAAAATTCACACTATAAACATCATGTTTAAACTTGAATGGCGTGGAAAGGGATGAAGCTCAACTAGGGCAATTTTTTTTATTTTTATTTTTTGCTTTATTCACTTTTTAAAAGTAAAACTCCCAATCAAAGCAGCTATCTTTTACAAGTTCCACCCCCCCCCTAAAAAAACCATCAAAAACAAGTGTTGTTGGATAGAGTCAAAATCGAACATTAAAAAAATCAGAGTCAAAACATGAAAATGATCCTAAAAAACAAAAAAAGTGAAAGCAGTAGTACTAATCTTACTTTTAGTGAAAGTAGCATAAGAGAGAACACTCCTGACTTTGAAATCCCCCATGTTCTCGTAGAAAGAGATTCTCCTTCCAAGCAATAAACTTTCCTCCTCCTCCTCCCTCTCGTCTCCTTCATGACTCTTCTCAAAGGTAAAATGCAGATTAATTTATTTTATTTTCAGTTTATATTGTATACTAATCATTGCTATTTATTTCAGCCACATTAGGGGCAAAAAAGGTACTTGGAATTATAAAGAATTATTACTATATGAATATTTTTGGGATGTAGTACTGATCATACAACTTTATATTTGTTCCTACGGGAAAATTCACTTTGCAATACAAACAAATCACATGATGGACAGAATCTTGGAATGAATTAAATTTGTAAACTGAGGTTCTACTGTATCTCATTAGAATTGTAGAATTTAAGGTATTTCTTTAGAGACCATAGAATTTTAAATATCTCTTTTAAACAGTGGAATTTATACACCATCTTCTCCGCATGCTTCCACAGGTTGGTGTGAAAGAGACCTTAGACTAACCAAGGCTGTGCTAGTAAAATAAGTCCACACACCCTAACTATAGTAGATATATATATATAATTACATTTATAAATATAAACATATATACATATATGTGCATGTATATATGTAGTATGTATTTATGTAATTATATAAATATACATAAATGTGTTTTAACATTTAATTATATAAATATATTTATAAGCATATAATTATAAAATTATAAATATAAACACAAATATAAAATAATAATAGAATGTATGACAATATATAAATATACATGTATAAATAATTGTTGGGGGTGTAAGCTCAGTTTCATGTGGACAGTCTCGGGCAGGTAAAAGTGAGGACTTCTAAACCTCAGAGTTCTCATGAGGCCCCCCAGGGAACAGCTGGGAATTGAGGCGTGAGACCCGGGCTATCTCGTGCGTTTCTGCCTCTTCTCGTGGGAAACGTGCTGGGAGAGAACATCCCACCCTTGAGATTAACCCATGGTCTGAGCACACCTGTTGTTTACTAGCTAAGGCTGAGAGCAGGCATGGTATTCAGGTGCAAACTATGCGGTGGGAGAGCTTAAGAAGGGTCAGGAAAGCCTGAAGGCGCTCTTCGCACTGAGGGGCCCTTAGAGGGCAGAAGGTCCCTCCCCTCTCCCGCTCCCATTCTCTTGCTGTACGATCTTTGTCTCCTTGGGAGGAGGAGGACTCCTCTCTCCTGAGGAAGAATTCCCCCTGCACATGTAGCCAAGACCCTGAATAAAGCCTAACCCTTGCTCGACTCTGGAAAGTCTCTTCTCTCATACGTTTATCCGGTTTGGCCACCGAAGACCTGCGACAGGTAAGGTAAGACTCGGGTAGCCCTCAGGCCTCAAGGCCGAACAAATAATTATGAAATATAAGTATTAAATATAAAACATGTATATTAACGTAATTGCATATGTAAATATATTTATTTACAGATGTTTATACTTCCAGATTTAATTTAAATATATTTACTGTAGTTGGTGTATGTATACTATGGTAAGCATGGTACTGCTGTATGTATAGTATAGTGCTCTACACACACACACACACACGCACACACACACATGCACACACAAACACGCACACACACACACACACACACACACGCACACACACACACACACACGCACGCACACACACACACATGCACGCACACACACACACACACACACACACGCACACACACACACACACACTTGAAAACAGTAAAGTTAAAACCATTCAATACTGGTTGAAAAAATAGAGAGGCTGATCAGTGGAACCATATACTCACTTAACAAACAGAAGCAAATGAAGTCAAGCACCCAGTTAAGGGGGAATGGACTCACCGTTTGACCAAAGCTACTCAGAAAACCAGGCAGAGTCTGGCAGAGGTTAGGTACGAACCAACATTTAACTTTATATACCAAAGGAAACTCCCCAAAGATGCATGACTTAGGCAGAAAAGTCAAATCTTGAGGAAATTAGAGGACTGAGAAGGAACATAGCTTTCAGAGCTATGGCCAGAAGTAGAATTCCTGACCACAAAAGAGGGAAAGTGGATTGATCACAGATGACATAAGGGATGGTTTGAATTACAGAAAGCTAAAATATTTTTGCAGAGACAGGAAAGAGCATTTGAAATGAAAAAAGGAAGAATTAGTTGGGAGTAGGGGTGGGGAGCAATGTTGTGTGTAGTGCACTTCTCTGATAAAGGTCTCATTTCCAATATACAGAGGGAAGGAATTCAAATTTCTAAGAACAAGTAAAATCCCTTCCCCACCAGATCAATGGATATGAAACAACAGTTTTCAGAGGAAGAAATTCAAATGACCAACAATGATATTTGGAAAACTCTCAATAATAACAGTAATAGCTCATATCTAAACTGTGCTCACTCTTTGGCAGGCACTGTACTAGCACCTCAATTATTATTTCACTTGATCCCCACAACTCTTGAAGGCAGGTGCCATTATTACCCCCATTTTATGGATGAGGAAGCAGATACAAACAGAGTTTAAGTGACTTGCTCAGGATCACACAGCTATTGTCTTGAACTCATGACTTCCTGACTCCAAGCATGAGGCTCTATGCACTGTTGCTTTGAATCATTAATAAGCAGTGAAATTCAAATGAAAACTCTTCCAAGATTCTACTTTAAATTGGCATCCATCAAATTAGCAAGATGACAAAAACAGAAATTGTCAATATTAAATGAGTGGTAGGAATATAAACATAGTAATGTGAGTTGGTTAACCATCCTGGAAAACTTTTAAAAAAATATACCCCAAAAGTTATTTAACTCTGAATATTTTTTTTTGAAGGTGAAGGAGACAGCATTTATTAGGTACTTACTATGTGCCAGGCAATGAGCTAAGTGATGAACATTATCATCTCACAGGATCCTCAGAACAATCTCAGAAGATAGGTGCTATTATCATTACTCCCATTTTACAGGTGAGGAAATTGAGATAGACAGAGGGTGACTAGTCAAGGATCCCATAGCTAGTAAGTATGAAATCAAACTTGACTCTGGGGTAGCTAAGTGACACAGTGGACAAAGTGCCAGGCCTGAGTTGAAATCTGACCTCAGACACTGACTAGCTGTGTGACCCTGGGCAAATCACTTCATCCTGTTGACCTCAATTTCCTCTTCTATAAAATGATCTGGAGAAGGAAATGTAACACCCTCCAGTGTCTGCTAAGAAGACCCCAAATAGGGTTATGAAGAATTAGACATGACTGAGATGACTGAATAACCACAACAACTCCAGACTCAGTGCTCTATCCACTGTACCATCTCTGACTCAGAAACATCACTTGCTAGGACAGTACTTTGGGGAGATCCAAGCATGAATAACGAATGCTGTGATATGGTTAGATCCACGTTTTCACCGCACATTTCTATTGGGCTAAAACAAGTGACCACATTTGATTTACAATTCTACTTTGAATAGTTTGAATTCAAATGATAGGCCAATTTTATAGGATTCATTATCTGCACTAATAGACCCCTACCTGTAGAACATCTCTCTTATATGAGAACTGGAAATGAAGAACCAAGCAACCGATAATTCGGGAATGGGTAAACTGATTAGGGTCACATGACTATAATGGAATGTTTTTATGCCATAAGAAATGAAAACTGGGATGATTTCAGAGAAGCCTGGGGAGACTTGCATGAACTGATGCAGAGTGAGGCAAGCAGAACGGTGATAACTATTTGTACAACAGCAACAGCATTGTAAAGAAAAACAACTTAGAAGACTTAAGAATTCTTATCAAGGCAATGACCAGTAATAATTTCAGAGGACCAATGACAGAGAGGTGAGGGACTCAGGATGAAAAAGGAGATACTCATATCTATCTATCCATCCATCCCTTTTTTCTTTTAAAATATATAATTCATTAAACATGGTACTTTCAAATCTGTTCTGCTTGTCTGATCCTTTTCCTTTTCATTCCCCCTCCTCTTTCCTCCCTCTCCTTCCCTTTTCCATCCTTAACTCTCCTCTCTCTTCATTCCAGGCAGTTAGGTGGTGCAGAGCACTGATAGAGTACCAGTGCAGGAGTCAGGAGGGCCTGAGTTCAAATCTTACCTCAGATACTTGACACTCACTAGCTGTGTGACCTTGGGCAAGTCATTTAATCCCAATTGCCTCATCCTGGGTCATCTCCAGTCATGCTGAGGAATATCTGGTCAATGGATTCAGATGGCTCTGGAGGAGAAGGGAGGCTGGTGACCTGCACAGCCCTCCCTCACTCAAAACAAAGTCAAGTGCAAGTCATGTCGTCATTTCTCTGATTGCATGGTCTTCTTGGGCAATGAAGGATGAACACACTATGTCTCTTCATTCCTCTTGCCTCAAATTGACAAAACTCTATTTCTTTCTATATAGTCTTTATTTTTCTATAGCTCTTATTTTCATGATTTTTTTATAATTTGCTATAGTTTTGCTTTCATAAAACTTTGCATATTACTTCATGATTAATATTTTCTCTTTGCTGTGAACTTATGTTGTTTATTACATCAATTTGATTTTACTTTCTTGGGTTGGCTAGAGAATAGTTAGGAACATATATGACAATGACTCAGAACGAATACTAAATACATAGATTTAAGAATTATTGGCCCAGAGATGATCAAAGAGCCCTGGACAGAGCCTTGGGGGATGCCATTCATTAGTGAGTATGATGTGGATGGTGAAATGGTGAAGGACACTGAGAAATGGTTAGTCAAATAACAGGGCTAAGGCAAAAAGAAAACCCCAAGAGGAATGATGGGAAGAGAGGTTTATAGCAACACAGCAACATCAAACACTGTGAAGAGGTCAAGGAGAATGAGAATGGAGAACAGACTTGGCCACCAAAAGAGCATTTGGAGGAGTTCAGTTATGATGGTGACATGGGGAGGTGGTACAGAAGGCCAATTCTCCCACAAGCACTCCAGTATAGAGGTCAAACCAGCCCTGGATTGAATAATAATCCCCCAAAATCCAAAGAGTATTCAATTTAGGATTATACAATGAACTTCCAGAAAATCTGTGGGTCCTGGGAAAGGAGACCTGGTAGGAAAAGCAGCAAAAACTAAGGTAGACAAATTGGACACCTTTGAAAAGAGCATTCAAACTTACATGGAGACTAAGAACTTTAATCCTAAAAAGAATTGTGGGTCATAAAAGGTGACTGCTGCCATGAAATTAAAAGAAACTTGCTCCTTAGAAGGAAAGCTATGGAAAATCTTGGGAGCAAACTAAAAAGCAAAGACATCATCTGGCGAGCAGTTGTCCAGAGAGTCAAAGCTATGGTTTTTCCAGTTAATAATGTATGGCTGTGAGAGTTGGACTATAAGGAAAGCTGAGTGTTGCAGAATTGATACTTTTGAATGGTGGTGCTGGAGAAGACTTCTGAGAGTTCTTTGGAGAGTAAGGAGATCAAATCAGTCAACATGTAAAGAAATTAACTCAGGTTGTTAACTGGAAGTTCAAATACTGAAGCAGAAGCTTAAATACTTTGAAAATGCATGGTTACATCAATAGATGCAAAAATGAATTTCGATTTAATACAATAATTTGTCTTAAAAATGGTAAAAAAAAATGTTGGAACAAATTAACTGCTCCTTTATATAGTAAATAATATCCAGTTAGGTGATCTAGTGGATAATGAGCTGGCTCTGGAGTTAGAAAGACTTGAGTTCAAATCCACCCTCAGACTCTTAATAGCTTTGGGACCCTTAACAAGTTCATTAACCTCTGTTTGTCTCAGTTTCCACAATAAAGAAGTATAATAATAACTACTTCCTGGTTTTGTTAAAAGAATCAAATGAGGTAATATTTGTAAAAACTTAGTGTAGTGCTTGGCATGTAACAAGTGCTTCATAATTATCTGTTTCCTTCCTCCTCAAAAGAAGAAAAACAAGTTGTCAACAACCATATGGAAAAAAAAAACCCAGCAACACTTCAATGTATGAGTAATAGATAGACAATATAAAATAACTCTCTTCAAACTCACAGGCATCAAATGCAATGATGACAAAAACAGAACACAATTGTTGGAGGGCATGTGAGAAGACAGACTCACTATTGCTCTATTGAAGCTGTGAATTGGTCCAGTCATTTTAGGAAGTAATTTGGAACTGAATTCCTGAAGTCACTTCACTACATACCCCTTGAGCTAGCACTGGAAACCCTTTGACCACAACCTACTACTTGTGGGAGACAATCCCTCATCACAGGGAGAGGAAAAGGAACTGTACATATAAATATATTTATAGCAGCTCTTTTTGTTATAACAAAGAATTAGAAAGTGATGGTATTCCCATCAAGTGGGAAAAGACTGAACAAAGTATGTTACAGGAAAGTAATGGGCTATTATTGTTCTGTAAGCAATGATGCGCTCAAAGATATCTGAGAAGCACTATAGAAAGTGATGCAAAGTGAAGTGAGAAGAAACAGAAATGCAACGTGCACAGTGATTTCAGCATTGTAAAACACAATAACTTTGCTTTATAAATTGTTTTAACTTTCATTTTCACTTTCACTTCCAAGTTTTCTTCCTCTTTCTCCTCCCTCCATCATCCATGATATGATATGATATGATATGGTATGGTATGGTATGATATGATACCCATTTATACACAGCACAACAACTTTGAAAGGCTCAAGACTTCTGAACTTTGACCAAGTGAGACCCCAGAAGATGAACAAGGAAGCAAGTTTCTTTCTACCTGCTGATAGAGATGATGGACAAGGGACTCAACAAGGTGCAGAGACAAACACGACGTTTCAGACACTGAAAATGTGAAATTTTGCTTTGTTTCACTATGTTTCCTTGGTACAAGAGAGGTTTTCTGTGCTTTTTGGCTGGAGGTTGGTGAATTGATGGCAGTAGGGGTGGCAAGTAGGGATAGTAATTGCAAAAAAAAAAAAAAGAAAGAAAGAAAAGAAAAGAAAAAAAAAAAGAAACATTTTCCTTAAAGCAATCTTAGAAGACAACAGAAATTCCTTCAGTGGGAGAGAGATTGACAAGAAATCTTTGGAACTAATGGATTGAGGTTGTTATGTAGTTTTTAAAAACTATACATAATAAATATTAATATATTAAAACAAATAAAAGTTTTTGTTATCATGTTTCAGACTGCATACTAATAAATGTTGGTTAAATAATTCGTTGATCATTTTGGACTACACCTATAGTTTCATTGGTGAGGTTAGTTTTTACAACTAAAGTAGATCAGCACATTTTCCTGAAATGTATGGCCTTAGAGACTCACATTTGAAACCAATAAGTTAAATGACCTGTGTAGATTCACATAGGCAAACTTGAACTGAACTTTCCTAGACATGAATTGAACTCAGGTCATTTGGACTCCATGATCATTTCTCTATCCATTATCCTATATTACCTCTCTATCAATTGACTCTAATTGCATTTCTAAAAGGCAGGGCCAATAGCTTGAAGGATATTCACTTTATTGCGAAGCCAAGAAAATAAAATATAAAGTGGATAGAACTATGGAATCAGAGCTGGCAGACTGTTTATCCTTTTGGTTTCAGAAACAACATTTTGAATCATTTGCAAATTGAGGTACTTGAAATATATTGGAAAATTCAAAAACTAAAAGTAAAAAAGTCACTGCCAGACCCACCCACATGGGTACATATTGCTTCCATATTTCCATGTAATTTCCACATAGATAGTTTACAATAGTCACGTTCAGCTAATGTTTAAGGCAGCAATTTTCCATTTTTATGACTTCTAGATACCACATTAACAACATTTGCATTGATTCTGATAATAAAAAGGCAATCAGTATTCAATGAATTGGAGAACCGTCCTAGGACCAGAGAGCCCAATGTCTGGCTGCTTTTATAGCTCTGTTTTCCTTTTGAGCTCCCCTGGTACCTTTCTTTCACAAACCATTACATTTCACAGTGTGCAGACACCTCGGGAAATTCTTTGGCTTATCATAATAAAACAGTTCCATACAGCATCATCACTAGAAGTTATCCTGCATGTGAGACAAACTTCATTCATGCCTCTGGGACAGTAGTGAAAGGAGGCTCACTGTTGCCCAGAATTCTAGAAAATAAAATTCCAGCTAGTACTTGGTAGAGTCATATTTTCTGCCCCCCCCCCCCATTTTCCCCATACTCTCAAATTTAGTTGATAGGATTTCTCTTTAATTGAAAAAAAAAATGAGCAACATTTTCTTTGGGGCTGAGACAGGAAACAGCGACAATAACAATAAAGGACCTTAGGCAAAGGAAACATCTTAGAGACCTTCATGCAATAGGAGCTAGTGAATTTTTAGCTTTATTGATACATTTTGATTGGGAAAAAATAGACACTTCCCAAAAGACAACTAAAAAGTACAATCCAAAAACACGTTCCATTTAAACACTTAAGAAAAAGAAAAGAAAAAAAGAAAATTTGCCTAAATAAAACATTCTGATAACATGTTTGTAAGTGATATTACACAATGTTTTCCTTTTCTGTGATTGAGTTACTTTTATCAGAAGGGAAGAAGCCTTGTGGCCTTTGGGATCAACTCTTCACACACAGATAAGGAAATCCAGCCCCAGGAAGTGAAGGCATTTAGGGAAGATTTAAACGTGGGTCCTTTGCCTCCAAATCCTTACTTTTTCCACTACACCCCATTGCTACATTTTCTCATCTGAAAGAATAGTTCTAAACTCAAGTCATTCTTGACTTCTCTAGTCCATGATTCTCGATGTAGATTTCTTCTTCTAAAACTTGATTTTTTCCTATAATTCAAATCATGTTTTAAATATATTAGAGGAACCTGATATTTAAAATGGTAATACTTATTTTGTAAAGCTAATGCTTCTTTAAAAATCCTCTATTCTTTTTGGGATCTATGTCTCTTAGAGGAGATTATACATGTCATGTTACATGAAGAGGCACTTGCCTGGCCAGTTTCTAGTGCTTAGCTCTATTACATGGCAGAAGTTAGGAACACTCAATGTGAATTATATGGAGATTGGTTTAACTAAATAGTTAACATGTGTGGGGGAGTGGGTGGGGAGAAAAGAGATGCCAAAAGAAGGCAGAGCTATGTTAGTCAAATAAAAGATAAAAACATAATTCTGGTAACAGCAATATGCCAACTTGATAGCCCTTATTAAATATTTAAAATTTTAAATGTATGAGTCACACAGATGACATTCAACAAGTGTGCTATAAATACCACTGGACTAGATGGCAGGTGGGGTGAGAGTACAAATAAAAGAGAATAATTCATTTCCTGAGGAGCTTGCCTTGTAGTAGGGTTACAGTTTATGAAAAGAAGAATAGACACCAAGATAATGAAATAAAAGAGACATGGTGGGTTCCCTGCCCTGGGAGGTCTTGCAAGGAAGGCTTGATGGCAGCTTGTCAAGTACGTTTCAGGGAGAATTCCTTCCAGGTTTGAATGGCTCTGGTTGGTTGCTGACTTCCTTTCCAACTCTCAAATTCAATGAAGAGTGCCCTATCTGTTCATTGTAGTTGAGCAGTCTTGTCGCCTCTCCATGTTGATGTCACTTGCATTGTTATAATCCTGATAATGCTCTTTTCTCCCATTCTCCATCACTTCACTCAAGTCTTCCTATGTTTCTGTGATTTCTCCAAATTTGTCATACCTTATGGTGATGTAATAATTTATTGCATTCATGTAGCATGGTTTATTTAGTTACTTTCTTGAGGTCTCATTAAGCCTTCAACTTCTCATGATAGGCCAAGAATGTCAATGTACATAAAGTTATTTTACGTGATCGATGATCTTCTTACCATGCAGTCCTGGTAGTAGAATCTCAATTTCTAAATTCTAAATTTCAAATTCTACAAATGTTGGGTAATTCCAATTTATTCTCCAGAATAAATGCATGACTTCTGAGCTGCACCAATGATGAATTACTTCACCTATCTTTCCCATCCCCAGCAACATTGAGTTTTCCCAACTCTTTTTCTTTGTCAATTTGACAGGTGTGAGTTATTCCTTAGGGATGTTTTCTTTTTAAAGATTTTTTTCTTCAGTTAGTGATTTTGAACAAATTTTCAGAAACTTGTTAATAGTTTACTTTTCTTATTAGGCAGTTTGGTGGCATGATGGATATAACATTTCCCTTGGGGCCAGTAAGATCTGAGTTTGAATCCTTCTTTGGATGGGAAGGATCCACTGGGTAAGGAGAGATTCAAGATTGGAGTGAGGGATGGGTTTGATTGATAATTAGCTGGGGAAGGTAGGAGATGATCAATCCTTGATGAGAACAGGCACCTTTTGTCAGTGACTAGGGTAAAGGGGGAGAGAGTGAGAGAGTTAAAGATGTCATCAGGTGACATCTGATGAACATGATGGGAAAAGAGGGAGCTCACATTTGCATGACTTAATCTTCCCAGAAAAGTAAGGGGTAAGATTCTTAGCTGAGAGAAGCTTGGGGAGGGAAGGAAACTTTTGAAATTATTTCTGTGGCGAGAGAGAAAGGGAGAAAGGAGAAACCAAAGGGCTGCCTTGCTGCAGTGAGGCCCAGCTGTGGCTGGATAACATGAATTTGTAATAGAGCCATTTCACATGTCAGGAGATTAACTCCACCTGTATCAGCAAGTCATGAGTAGGACCAGCAAACATGGACAATAGGAAGAATCAAAGTCTCAGGTTTAGCAAGAGAATATTGGTGATAGGACAAGGATGCATGGAATCCAATGACAGAGTACTGGGGGAAATTGAAGTAGCTAACTATCAGATTCAGGTCAAGGTTGGGGGAGGGGCAGTGAAGTCAGAGTAAAGTACAATGAGCTAGAGAGATTGAAGGCCTCAATGAGGGTGAAAAATAGGAATTGTTGTAGTTCAATCATGTCTGACTCTTCATGACTTCAAGTGGGGTTTTCTTGCCAAAATACTGGAGTGGTTTGCCATTTCCTTCTCCAGCTCATTTTACAGATGAGGAAATTGAGACAAAGAGGATGAAGTGATTTGCTCAGGGTCACACAACTAGGAAATGTCTGAGGCTGGATTTGAAGTCAGGAAGATGAGTCTTCCTAACTTCAGGCCCACCACTCTGGTGCACATGATGGTGCCCCCTATCTACTCTATCCCTGACTGAAGATGAAGTCAAAAGGAAGCTCATGATACCATAAACTATCTTTAAGGAAGAGGTGAAGGGATTCTTCAGAGATTGAAGAGGGGAGTCCAACAAAAGAGCCATATGTTTCAGGATACTCACATTTTCTGGGATGCCAGTATAAGTCTACACAGTCTGATTTTATTTTGTCTTTGCATTCTCAACATCTAGTACAAGGCCTTGCATATACTAGGTCTTGAATAAATAGTGACCAGGTGATATAGCGGTTAGAGGGTCGGATATTGGAAGACATGATTCAAACCTTGATTCAAATATATGCTAGCTGTGTGATCCTGAGAAAGACATTTAGTTTCTCTCAGCCTGCTTTCTCATCTGTAAAGTGGATAATAATGACACCCACCTTACAGGGTTATTTTGAGAATCAAATGAGATGATATTTGTAAAGTGCTTTGAAAACCTTTAAGCAGTATGTCAAAGATAGCTCTGCATAATAAGAACACTAAATGATGGTCAAATGAATGAGTGAATGAAAACAATTCTTAGGCACTTTCTGATTACTAAATGCTGGGGCTCTCTGGTTACAAATTCAAAAGGGAGGCAGTACCTTGAGGAGTTTTCATTCTTACAAGGTAAATAACATTTCTATTGTTGAGCATTGGCCAACAAGAAGTACTTTGGTTTTGAAAGGTCCAAGAATGTTGAACACTACAGAGGGGTGGACTGGGACACACTTTCTAGAAGCCATTTAATGAGGATTCCATAGCTGGAAAGATGGGAGAAGGGAAGGGCACGTGGACAGTGGAAAGGTGGATGACAAGAAGATGGCCTAGGAGTCAAGTGCAACAGCTTGGGCGTGATTAGACAGAATAGGGCATGTGAAAGACTCCTCTTTATTGGTACAACTGACAGTGGGGCAAGGGAGAGACAGCCAGATTTCCAGAGAAAGTGTGAGGTTCTCTACACCATGATCTGTCACCTGCAAGGTACATTAGGCAGAGTAGATGGGAGAAGGTGGCTAGTCTAGAAAAACAAAATGACTTGAATTGAACTGAGTTTAATTACTTCTAAATTCATTCATTCTTCCTTTGGGTCAAGCCACTGAGAAATGTATGTAGTCCTACTTTTGTCAGTTGTTGGACTTAAGTAAATTAAACTGAGTGATTTAAAGGATTAATGGAAGAAGAAAATACTATAAAGTAAGATTAAAGTTATTTACATTTTAAATTCCTGCTGTCTCTACAATCAGCTTATGGGCAAAACCCCTTATTGTTAAAAGAAACTTAATTTCTCCTGGTAAACAGTTCTGCTAAATATCTCACATTCTAAGAACCAGAGGGAGTTCTGGTAATTTCAGATTAGCCAGTGTCATTTTTAGCACCAGGAAAATATACTTCCTGTGGATTGACTCTCCACATACCTCCAGTTAATCTGGAGAGTTGAAAGTGTTTACCATCTTCCAGACAACAGAGATAGTCATTGTGTCTTTGGAGGCAGTGAACATGGTCGACTTTCAGAGCCTTACAACTCTGTTAATGGGGTAAGATGGCCTTAGTCACTTGGTATAGAATACAAATGTTTGCTTAGCTGACCACTTATTAGAAAGAATTTCTCTGTCCACCTTGGATAAAGTCACACCAGATATGACCTACAGTCTTTCTTCTGAAAATAAAGGGCAAGCACACATGATACTTAAACATCCAAACCCTCACTAGTGCTTTGACCACAATCTTTTGGCTTTCCTCATTCATTACAATTTTATATTTATAATGGAAATTATAGAATAGATTTCTGTTTGGGTTTGGATTGGACTAGATGACCTGACTGATAGACTGTGGTTCTGTGAGTCTGCGAAACTTTACCCTTGGGTAATATATGTCACTCATTTTCCATAGGGCTATTTTTTAATATGTATGGTGCTGTATAATATTACCATATTTTATCTCTTACTGTCAAAATAATCCAGACTTCTCTGGTTTGAAGGGAGGGCCAAAACATTTTATATGGGTTTTCCAGATTGCCAGGCACCATACTCCTAATCCCTGTGATATGGGAGGCATAACTGTACTCTGAGATCCAAGAAGACCGATTTCCTTGTTCCACAAACAAGAACCACCATCTTCCAACTCTGGGCTGTGGGGGAAGAGCTAGAGTATGTGCATCTTTCTACTCTGCCATCTTGACTCTGACCCCACATAGGGCTAATTTCAATATTTTTTCTCTTTGCTTCTTCTAATAACCAACATAACCTCCTTTTTACACTATGATTTACAAGATAAGGAATATGTTAAGGAGGAAAAGAAAGTGAGCACCATGCAGATCAGCGAGGTCCAGTGATGCTGGAGAAAGCATTTTTTTTTCTCTTTGTGTTACAAAATAATGATGAATCATAGAATATGAGATTTCAGAGGGACCTCAGGGAACAAACAATCCAACCTACATCTCTCAAATGTTTCCTTCCATAGAATCCTTGACAAGTATTGCCCTGGCCTTTGCCTGAAGAGTTCTGTCCACAGTAGGAAAACAAAAGAGGAAAAAATAAACATTTGCCAGTAGAATATGGAGACAGGGTTTATCTATCAATTCATCCATTGAGTTTATCCATCAGTGAGCTGCAGATCTCTTAAATAAATATTGTATATTGACAGTGAACTGACCCAGAACTGAATAAGAAGAAATCAGTTGGATTGTATTTCAGAAAATTCACAGAATATTTCCTGACTCCTGATTCCTCCAGCTGCAAAATCCTGGCTCCTTATCACCAGTGTTCAATCAATAATGGAAAGTGACTAATGGGTCACAGAAGTCCAGCTGCCTTGCAGCTGAAACTTTTCTATTTGTAATGTCTCATTTGTTGGAATGTAAGCTTCTTGAGAGGAGGGACTGTATTACTTCTCTATTTTTACCTTCAGTGCTTTGCACATAATAAAAAGTGCTCAGGAAATCATTCGTTCATTTCTATGTTGGACAAATAAGTCAACTTTTTCTGGCCAAACTGATTTCTGGCCTCTTTTAGACCTTCCCCTCCCCCTCCAGTTGTGGGACTTGATTTACATCTGTTATTATTACAACAGGTGGTGGTTTCATTTCTCTTGTACATTGCCCATTTTTCATCATCAATTACTTGTGTTTCAATAAGTTGGGATTAAGTTTTTTTTTTAATTGAATGTCATGTATTTTCCTCATTATTCTTTCTCCTACCTTTTTTCTAACTCTGATCCTTACTCTGAACAAGTCAGTGGTCTAACTACACACAGACAGCTAGTTAAAGGATAGTTCCCATATCAATAATGAATCTTTTTCTTGTCTGTAGCAATATAATCAATTTCACATTTTGGTGATGGGATTACACACTCATAGCTTCTAGCACTCATCAATTCTTTTCTTAAAGAAAATGTTCATGAGGTAAAGTGTGAGGTTCTTGTTTAGTCTATTAGACTTTGTACCTTCTCCTTCTTTCCTTCCTTCCTCTGAACTCCATTTTTTTCCAGGTTTCTCACCATCTTCATCTCTGCCCATGTTTTCATTGAAGTCACTGAGTAGCAGGATTCAGGTTGATTTTGCTTTGAAGGTCTTGCCAAGACCTTGAAATAATTTTTCTGCATCTCCATCCTCTGTTAATCATGAATTAGCTAAGCAGGTAGGTGGATATAGTGTAGGATTTGGAGTCAAGAAGACCTGAGTTTGAATGCTGCCTCAGACACTTATTAGCCATGTGATCCTGGGCAAATCAGTGGCAATAATAGTAGCATCTACCTCCTCCAGGCTGTGTTGAGGATCAAATGAGTTCACATGTGTAAATCTTTTTATGACCCTCAAGATACCATAGAAAAAATAGTGATTATTATTACAAAGTGCAAATATTTTCATGGTGGTTTTTTGCAAGTAATTATCAATAATCATGCAATAAAAGATGAGTAACTGCCCCAAGACATAGTGTTTCTTTGAAACTATAATAAAACCAACTCCCACAATACATTTATTTGACTATGCAGGGTGTAGTTGGGATCCATTCTTCCCATCAGCTGCAACTTTCATCTTCTTGATTTGTTCACAGTTTGAACATTAGGATTGATATGATTGGCTGCTCCTACAGAATGACCAATCATTGGTCATTGGGGCTCCTTGGGGCTCATTTTCATGAAAAATGAGGCACTGAAATTGGGATTTTGGGGGGATATTGTTAATTTCTAAAATTTTATTGCAAATTATTTATTTCAATTTTTTGTGATTATTGAAACACATTTTCTCTTACTTGGGAATTTGGGGGATATTACCCAATTCATGGCCAAAAGATTTGTAAGAATGCACATGTCATTTCTATAATCATTTAAATTAACTTAGTAACTTCCAGCGTGTGATTAATGCCCAACAACATCCCTAATTAGTTCCTGTATAAATCAAGGTCAGAATATCAGTATTTCTCTTCTTGTTTCTCTGTGACCTACAATTTGGGGCCATTCCAGCAAACGATCACAAACTTGAGCATTTCCAAACAATTCAGCCAGGACTGTTAATGAACTAGACAAGCAAGTGATGAGTTTTCCATCATTGCTTATGGAAGCCAGGAAAGCTCCTAGTTCACTAACTTGGATATTGGCATTGGCACTCACTTTTAACTTCCAGATTTCCCCCCTTTATATAGCATTAATTCTCAAGGACCACACATAGAAGTGAAAGTAGTAGGTGATCTAAGTAGTCCTCTCTCCAACTACAGTCTTGAAGACAGTCTAAAATTACTAACTGTTCTTTCCTCTTATCCCTTACCTAGTTGGGTAACTTGTTTATAGGATGGCCCATCTCTGAGGCCATCAAAGAGCTAGGGGTGAGGTTTCTTAACTTTTTTCCCTTGTGCTTGTTTTGCATGTCTTTATTGCCAAATAGAATGGTCCTTCCTCAAATTTCATTCTTCTTTACCTCTTTGTATCATTTGGCATGCTTTAGTCTCTTCTACTTGATACTCCATCCTTTTTTCCGTTTCCATGTAGTTGCTCTCTTCCCATTTTCCTTGTATCCAACTGACTTCTCACTCTTTTCTCTTGGCTTTTCTTCTACATCACAGGTCCTAACTGTATGAGCTTCTTAAGGACTTGTATTGAAACTTATTCCTTTTTCTTTTGGAACCACGTCAGTGGCTGGTCTCACCAACTCCAATGCCATATTATCATCTTTCTGCAGATGTTTCCCAGATCTCTATAGCCAATCCTATTCTGTCTCTGGAGCCTCAGGTCTGTATTATCGTCTCTTATCAAATGTCTCATAGTCCTCTTCAACTCAACATATCCAAAACAGAACTCCATCTTTCTCCCAAAGCAGCTTCCTTCTTGAAATTCTCTATTATTCTCAAGAAAGCTGCTGCCATCTCCGTTACCCAAGATCATGACCTTGTTATTATCCATGATGTTTTATGTTCATTTATTCCATATAGCCAATCTGTTGCCAAAATTTTTTGTTTCAACTTCAGTGAATCTCTAAGACAGGATCCCACCTCTCCACTCATATGATTACCATCATGGTTCAGGACCTCTTGGCTGGATTATTGCAGTAGTTTTCTAACCTTAATTTCACTCCTTAACTTCGAACCTTAACTCACTCCAATCCATCTTTACAGTGATTCTGAAGTGACTTTTCCAGAGTGTAGGTCCCTCCACCCACTCAGTAAACTCCAGTGGCTTCCTATCACATTCAGGCTAAAATATAAAGTCCTTTGTTTGCCATTTAAATCTTAAGATAACCTAGTGCACTGTTATTTTCCCAACATTCTTATACTTTAGTCTACTCCATGTACACAACAACCCAGTCCTACTGGCCTATATATGATTCCTCCCACACAGCACTTCACATTTCATCAGAATGCTTTTGTATTGACTGTCCTTCATGCCTGGAACACACACACACACACTCTCTCTCTCTCTCTCTCTCTCTCTCTCTTCAATTCCACCTCCTTGAATACTTGGGTTCATTAAAGACTCAGCTTAAATGACAGCCACTGTAGGATGTTTTTCAAAGAATCTTCCCCTATAACTTGCATCAGCTTTGCGCATATGTGATTATATCCATGTTGTCTCTCCCAATGGCACGAAATGTATTCCTTGAAGGGGGGATCCTTTCTTTGTATGACTAGTTTATAGAATAGTGTCTGGTACTTAATAAGTGCTTAATGAATGTTATGGTGGTTAATTAACTTTGGAATTAATTATAGTTGATGTTCTGTTGTATTAATTTCATGGTCTCTTCAACATTTTCCTTTCCTTCTTTTTTAGTATATATTTCTTCAGAGATACACTTTTTCTCTAATGACTGCTTTAGCAACATTACTTAAATTTTGGCATGTTTTCTCACTGTTTTCATTTTATGGGATGATTTCTTATTTCTATAATGTGCTCTTTGGCCCACTTATTAATAATGATAGAATTACTTAGTCTATTTTTGGTATAGTACTTGGATTTCATTTTTTTCATAGTTCCTTTAATAAATACTATTTTAATTTTTTTTATGGCCTATAAAGGATGAGTTTAGGATTACTGTTTTTCTAATTTTATCTGTAAGTTCCTTCTGTCACTAAACAGGGCCATTTTTAAATGTGCTGCATGACTCAGAACATTACTAGACTTCTTGATATTCCTCTTCAGTAATCATTATTGGTCTCATATCTAGTTTTCCCCTACATTCTGTTCAAATCCTTAATATCATATTAAAGATAGAATCACAGATTTTAGAGTTAGAAAAGTCTTCAGAGACAGTTGAGAAAAATCATGTAACTTCATTATACAGCTGAGGAAATTAAAGTCCAGAAATGTGAAATGACTAGCCCAAGGTCACACAAGTTGTAGGTGAGATAACCAAGATTCAAATCCAGAAATTCTGATGCTGGTCCTGTACTCAATGAACTATACCATGATACCTTATTTCCTTTTGGTTTATCTTTCTTTTAGTTTTGGCAAGTTCTGAAGGAGGGATGCTAAGATAATCTGTGATTATTGTCTTGTGATCAAGGTTTTTCACGTTCCATTTAATTTTTGCTTTAAGTCATTAGCACATCATTCACTTGCTCTCTGCAGGAGATGGGAGGACCCAGTGGAAGGTCTTGCTAAATTTGAGCTAAGTTGAATTTGACAAATGTACACAAACAGCATAAGTAGAAAAAAGAGTCATTTTGAAACTACAAGGAAATGATCCTTATTTTCATGATACCTGGATATTTGAGGAGGGATTTAATTTAAGCATCAACCCTATAGGAAATGTGTTCCATGCAACATAGAAGCAAAAAGCTTATGTTATTGTCATTCTCATCATCCTTTGAAATTCCTTTAACATCTACACATTTATGTATTTTGGAGCCATTCTCATTTTCCCCCACGATCATTTTTTTCTTTTCCTATTTCTGCTAAGTGCACAAAAACTCCAGCTTTCTAGCTCTGTGATTCTGGCCAAGTTTCCTTTTCTTCCTTCAATAAAACCATGGAAGTACACTGGTAATGAGAACATATCTGCTATCAATGCCACCAAATCCTGGACACTTGGGGAACAAAAAGAAACTGAAAGAATCATATTCTAATGTCCTTTGCCTTTCACATTGAAGTATATGTGCATAACCAACATGACCTACAGATTTCTTCTTTTTTCTCCCTCTCTGCTTCTGATGTTTGCCTCCACTTTACAACAACACTTAGGTCAATAATAGAGCAAGGACATCAATGGTGAAATCCCCTTCTCTCTTGAATAAATCTAACCAGGGTGACAACTTCCTTCCTCCTTCAGTCAAGTCTCACCCTCAAACTTCACCCTTTGTAATGTTTTCCTGTGCCCTTGGTTAAATTCTCCACAGAGGATTTCCCTGATGCCCTGGAATGCCTCCCCCTAGGGAAAGCAGGGTAGAGGCAAGCTCTCTCTCTCTCTGTCTCTCTGTCTATCTCTGTCTCCTCTCTCTCTGTCTCTCTGTCTCTCGTTTCTCTGTCTGTCTGTCTGTCTGTCTGTCTCTCTCTCTCTCTCTCTCTCTCTTTCTCTCTCTCTCTCTCTCTCGCTGGCTCACTCATAGGAGTCTTTGATATCGTGTTACTCCATTTTCTACACAAAGGAGGAGGTGGGCAGCCTGCTCTCACCCATTACAGATGTTGCCAGTGCTCACTCATTCGCTCATCTAAATTTGGGATTCTTATTAAACTGTCATGTTTATAACTCAGAAGCACAGAACATTAGGAAAAAAGTACTGGCCTTCAAAAGATGGATTTTTTTCAAAGTCCTTAGAAATCTTTAGAAGCTTGATCAATCCCCCCTTTGTCTCTAGCTCCCTGCAAGAGTACTCAGTTATCCATGTAAATTTTTGGATTTCTTCATGGCTGAGGTTTCCTTTGATCTTCTCTCTTTCCAGATTCTTCCTTTCTAGTTATTTTGATTGATCTATCAGTGGCTCTGTGACAGATTATGTTTACAGTGGAAATGGTGATGGATTTGGAGTCAGAAAACTGGGTTCAAATCCTGGTTCTGCCAATTACTAGTTGTGTGACTGTGTGTGTGTGTGTGGGGGGGGGGGGGTCAAGTCTCCTCCCTGGCACTCAGTGTCCTTATTTATGAAATGAGAGAGTTGGACTCTTGTTGTTGAGTTATGTCCAACTCTTTATGACTCCATTTGGAATTTTCTTGACAAAGATACTGGAGTGGTTTATTGTTTCCTTCTTCAGCCCACTTCACAGAGGAGGAAACTAAGGCAAACAGGGTTAAATGACTTACTTAGGTCACATGGCTAGTAAGTGTCTGAGGACAGATCTGAACTAGGATCTTCCTCATTTCAGGCCCTAAATGAGTGGTCTGTCTTTCATGCTACCTCGTTATCCCAGGGTTGGACAAAGTGACCTCTAAGATACCTTCCATCTCTATATCTATGGTGCTATCAGCCTATCAATGCATACATCCTCTCCAAAAGCACACAGATAGCAACTATCTATTGCTTCTTGCCTTGTGCAACACCTGTCACGTCACATGGAACATACAGTGAAGACAGAGACTATGGATTACATTGAATTTGTCCAAAGTGGATGTCAAGTGACATCATATTCCAGTCATCCTATAAAAATTTTAGAAAAAAAGTATCTTTCTACCCTATGGAAGAGCTTTGTTGGAGCTCTGGGTGAAAAAACAACTTTAAGTATGAATATTTCCAAAGAGATTGTTCAAGTCAACATACAGGTGGATATGGCACTTCTGATATTTCCAGATCAACCAAGCATTTGGGAGTCTCAGTGTTGATTGGAACCAATTCTAATCCATTTGCCTTTTTAGACAAGGTTTTATTAAGCACTTTCTATGTACAAGGACCTGTGCTAAGCACTTTACAAATATTTCATTTGCTCCCCACAACAATCCTGTGAGGCAAATGCCATTATTATTTTCATGTTACAGATGGGGAAATTTTATCAGGTTTTTGCAGGCTTACTCACAGGAGATAGAAATTTCCTTCTGTTTCTGTTGCTAAAGAATGGTGTGGGCTCCCTGCCAGGTTCCATTTGACCATGGCAGAGACTTTGTGAGCCTACTACTAAATGGAATGCCAGTTACCCAATGGAATGCCAGCATTGGTAAGTGTCAGGAAGTGTAAAACCACAGATTACCATTCCCTAGGGGACTCAAAGCCTGAGTATTTCAATCTCACCCTGTTGAGTGTATTAGGAACACTGAGAACAGAAAGGCAATAACAAAACCCTCAAAGCTCAGTAGAGTCCCTGCATGGCTTTATTTAGTACAACTCCACTAAGAACAGTGGGTGCACAGACTTTATACCGTACTTGATGTTGTTTGGATAAGAGTCACACCAACTTATTGACTTTTGTGTGGGGGTCTCAAAGGCTAGAAAAGGTCCAGTCACTCCTAATCAATATATTTTTTTCAGCTGAGAGAGGATGAAATAAGCCTATCAACTAGCCACGACTTTAACTCAAAAGAGACCTGCTGGCAAAAAAAAAAATAGACAGCATAATGTTTAAGTTTGTTGTCAAGATATTCAACAGGGAGACAGAAATTTTCTAGGAGGTTTTGGTGGTTATGGGATACAAAAAGTTAGTGTAACTATGCCAGACCAAGTTATCAAAGGACTGGAAAATTAGCTGTCTACTGAACAGCCAAAGAAGAACTAGTTGGAGTCTGATGAGCAGGTAGAGACAAGCCTGAAAACTTACCCCTCATCAGACTCTAAGTCGAAGAAACCACCCATTAGTTGCATAAGGATTGTCTGAACCAAATACTGGCTCAGAAAGTGGCATTCCTAGTAAAGAAAGCACTGTGTTGTAAGTCAACAACCTTGCTTCAAATAGAAATTGACCCTGGTGCACATAAGGGGAGGAGGCTAAACCCTAAGGCAGCATCTATCTGTCTAGAACTTTCATTGTAGACCTTAGGGTACAGAGACACCCCAGAGAGACTTTCAATAGTGGGAGACAGCCTGGGATCACCACATGTACAGGTGTTCTTACTTGCTAATCACATGATGGGCAGCAGCCTCTGACTGATGGTAGATATGGAACTGAAACTCGAGGTACATTCAAAGGCCTTGTCAAACTCACCCTTATGTGAATGAGATCCTCTCTCTTCTAGACCTCATGCTGGCCATACTCACCTCAGTGTTAGCCACCATCGACCACCACTGTATTTACATTTCCCCCAGTAACTCATGTGTACACTCCTCCTTATACAACCTCTTTCCTCCTCCTATACTTTCCTCTAGGGAAAGACGGACCAGACTTACCACAGTTTCTACATAGACCATACCAATATCAAGAACTCATCTATCAGCTCAAGTCTTTGGAATCTGCCCCTTCTTTGGCAGATTTCATTTCACAGCTGTTATCAGTTGAAGAGGCTGCCATGCACCATGCAGTTAGTGGAACAGAACCAGTTCAAGAATGTCTAGACAAGCTTTGAGGCTCTCCAAGCAACTTATTTTACTCATCATCATGGCTGTCTTTGGAGCAGGCTTTCCAGGCTCTTCAGTGGGGCAAGTGAATCAGTGACACTGTGCATGTTCATAAGGTCTGGCCTCATTGTTTTGGCTGTCATAAATGGTATCAGTCAGTGGGTCTGACACTGATTGATTATTACACACAATGTGGATGGGATAGAAATCTCAACTGTTGAGGTTCTATAAACTTAGTTTGGTGTTCACAAGTATAAATTGTAAAGAGGTTCAGATCTACACATTTTACAGAGATGGCAGTTTATTAGGTTGTTTTAATGAAAGACAGCCTGTCTTGGGAAGATACCTGTGTAAAATATGAGCTTGGAAAATCCCATGATTAGTAGTGTGGGGGGGGAGGGAGGGAAAGAGAAAAAAGTGGACAGTCTTTTGCCTTCTTCTAGAAAGTAGTGTTACCAACTCTTCAGAAGGAGAGTGGGCCTTTGAGGGAACTCCATTCAGTCAAAGGGAGGGGGGAGCTGCATAGAATGGCTCAGATGTGAATGACAGTTCAACTTACCTTGTTCAATAGGATGACCTGGTGGCACTTCTCCTAAGAATAAAGTTAGTGAGCTTGAATTCTCTTCCTTCCTTCCCTCCTCCCTTCCTTTCTTCCTTCCTTCCTTCCTTCCTTCCTTCCTTCCTTCCTTCCTTCCTTCCTTCCTTCCTTCCTTCCTTCCTTCCTTCCTTCCTCTCTCCCTTCTTTCTATTCTCTTCCTCTCTCCATTTCTTCCTTCCTCTCTCCCTTCCCTTCTTCCTCTCCTCTCCTCTCCTTCTTTCCTTCATTCTTCCTTCCTTCCTCTCTGTATCCCCTCCACCTCCCTTCCTTCTTTCCTTTCCTTTTGGTACCACCTCTGGAACAAATACAAGATCAATGACATAGCACTTCTAGGTATTTCTCTCATGCCTGTAATGATCCTCCAGAAGGAATAAAACCTGACCCAGTCCCAACAACATCAATAGGTGCAAATGACATGCCTGTGAAAAGAAGGGTAGTTTACAACTTGTCAGAGAGACAGTCTGTCTATTTAGAAATGCTTGGTTTTATACAAAGTGAGATTGGGTACAAAAGGAATATTCTTTCTGTTGAAAGGTTACAAATATTGTAAAGTACATAAAAACAATAGTCCTTTTGACACTGATGCTCAAGAAAATCATTAACAAGGAAATCCCCAAATGAAGGTTTGTTGACCTGGTTGACAACAGGTCAAGGACAATGCACTTGGCCTAACTGATTATTTGGCCAATCCAGGTTACATCTTAGACAGCAAATGTCCATAAGGCACAAGTGCCTGACATTTTGGCTTTTATTTCAATATGAAGATAACTGTGACGAGAAAGCATGAAAAACCTCTCCAATTGGAGCTGACACCTTAAAAAGCAAAGATGGACACCCTCTGACCTGGGGGGAGGGGCACTGCTTTCATGGTGTGTGTTTGTTAGATCTCTGGGATGAATTCATATGGGTGACCCAGATCTACACAAAGCCTCCTTGTTTGGTTGGTATTCTTTTGAATAAAGTCTCTTTGGCATAAGTTTGTGGATGCATAGATTTTCCCAAGAATGTGGAAAGATCCAGTCTTAATGAAAACACTGGATAATATAGCACATTGCATCCCTCCAAAGCAATGGAGCCCCATCCCCCCATGCTGCCATGGTGTGACCATACCCTTTTATTCCACCTCTCACTTCATTACGTTGATAAGCTATGGCATCCTCTATCTTTACGAAGACTCCTCTGTCTTTGGTCTTTACTATTTAGTCTGGAACCCTACCTATCCCAGTGCTCAGGGAAGTCTTTTGATGACTTTATGGCTATTTGGACCATGAGAAAGCGACAGCGCCTCTTTTTGTAGCCATAGTCCATAGCACAATACCTATATAAGTAGGTACGTAATATATGTTAATTGACTGTCTGATAGTGGCATCCTTCCTTTTAATCTTGGGGTCAGTGTAACAGGGCATGACTAGAGAACCTGATCTGCCATGGCAGACTTCATCCAGGTTTAGACATTGCTGATCATATGAACAATCTGAATACATTCAAAGCTGGTTCAGTGCCCAAGGATACAAACATTGATGAACTCAAATTTCAGGAGGCTTTCTTGGGTGTGTGCTCCAAAAGTTTACCAGGAAACTTAAAATGAGGTAGTGCTACTTTCTGTCTGGATGCTCACTGAATTTGGCCCAACATCAAACCTGGAATGTGCACCTCACCCCAGTCAACCCAGGCCCACACTCTGTCACTCTGACCATCAAAACCACGGGGTGAGTCACAAGGAAGCTTTGGTCTCTAAAGTAGACCCCTTTGCTCTGACACCTCTTCTTCCAAGAGCCCAGTGGAGGTGAAGAAGACAAAAGCAAGTTCCAATGCTTATTTCTTGTTAGGATTCTAATTGCATTTTCAATCAGTCTCCACTGAAATAGGACTGAAGCTATGTTCTGTGTATACATGAAGGTTGTTGCTGTTGTGTTCATCCTTCGTTTTCAAAGAAGACCATGACATTAGAGAAATGATGACATGACTTGCACTTGACTTTGTTTTGAGTAAGGGAGGGCTGTGTTAGGTCACCAGCCAAACTTTCTCCTCCTGAGCCATCTGGATCCAGTCACCAGGTTTGAAACACAACAATTGAAATATGTGCATGGGGTGATGAGTTCCCTAGGGCTCTTGAGGAGCAAATGACCAAAGTGAGAGATTAAGTCTAGGGATGAGGCCAAAATGCCAAGACCTTCAGGTGATGGTGGCTACACTCAAAGGAAGGGGGCCAGTCACCTGAACAGTTGCTTCAGGTTGGCTTAAGGTCACTCACTGAAAGTCAAGAACACAGAGGTTCCCATTTGTCTCTGGAAGGGACATTCCATGGCTGTCCTGGTGAGAATGAAAGGAGAGCACAAAATGAAAGAGGTTTTCTGGCCAGTAGTGTATACTAGGGATGTCAAGATTTACCCAGAAGGAAGAGAGGTCTCAGCATACTCAGAGTTTCTGTCGCTTATTCATTGTGTGACCTTGGACACGTCCCTTCTCTCTGAGCCTCAGGTTTCAACTCTGTAAAATGGGCTGGTTGATATCTAAGGTTACTTCTGACTCTAAATCAATGATCCTATATTTAAAAACTCAGAAGAACCAGGATAAAGGACTCCTTTGTGTTGGGATTGGAAGCTCAATTCCGTGTGGACGGTCTCGGGCGGGTAAAAGTGGGACTTCTAAATCTTAGAGTCTTACGAGGCCCTCCATGAACAGCGGGGATTCGAGAAGGTCAGACTGAGCTAGCTCGGCTAGCTCGGGTATTTCCGCCTCTCCCCGGGAGATACGTAATGGGTGGAGTCTCCCTGCCCTCGAGGTCGTCCCGGATCTGGGCACACTATTGTTATCTAATAGCACGGTATTCAGATGCAAACTGTGTGGCTGAAGGTTAAGTAGGATTGAGGAAGCCTGAAAGCTCTCTTAGCACGTGAGGAGCCAAGAGGACAGTAGGCTCCGCTTCTCTTCTTTCCTCTCTCCCCTCCCCCTCTCTCCCCGCTTGTACTTCTACTTCCAATCCCTTAAGATCTTAGCCTCCTTAGGAAATCTCCCCCTCTTCCTCCTAAGGAAGAATTCCCCTGCACTTGTAACTAGACCCTGAAATAAAGCTCAACCCTTGTTCGACTCTGGAACGTCCTTTCTCTCATATGTGCATCCGGCGTGCCCAGCCGAAGACCTCAGAGGTGAGGTAAGAAGACTCGGGTAGCCCACACAGGCCTCTAGGCCTGGCACCTTTGCCTTTCTTTTCATCTGTCTCATCCTTCATGACCTATCTAAAATGCCCTAGCCTTCACAAAGACTCCCTTCCCTGCTCTAAATCAAATCTTTGTATTTTTTTCCTACTGATTGTCTCCATTTGGCACGGTGTCTCTTATACTTAGGAACTGATTAAAAATAATGCTTTAATTGAATTATGGTTACTTGTGTTCATATCTTATCCTTCTGACAATATTGCAGGTTTGGGAGGGAGTGAGGATTTATTTGTTCTTCTGCCTCTCCCCTGGAGAAGTCACCATTCTTTTCCCTCAAGCAATTCTCTCCTTTCTAAGAATGATGTAGTAAGATAGACCACTGCCATGGGTTTCACTGCTTCTTCAGTCAGTCTATAAATATGGAAACAAGGTATGCTACTTATTTTATATTCTTCCATTCTGCCAGTGAAGGTAAGTCAAGAAGGATGCAAAGATGACTAGGCAGGATTATTCCTGTTTGCTCTGCATATCTAGAGAGTATGAGAAAGGTCAGGTATGTGGACCATCACTACCCATGCACACATTCAGTAAAGAGAGCTAAGTTCTTAAGGACACATTTTTTGAGGGGATCAACTACTGAGTTCATTGATGTAGCTTAGAAGACCAAAAAACAGGGTCCTCTTCTTGGAGGTCTGTGCATAAAACACACAGCAACCCTCAAATACTCTATTGGTATGAACATATGTGGCCAATTTTTGCATCATCCATTGATATGTGGGGTCTGTGGCAATGTGAAAAACTCCAGTCAAATCATTCTATTCTCTTTTGAAGTGTTGGGTGGAGAAACATCTGAAATGGAGTAACCTTGAGCATTGGCCATGTCCAATCTAAAATTCGGCATGTTCCCCCTAGTCTATCTCAGCTTCCTAATGCCGCTATTCTAATTGAGGGCCACATTACCCTTCCAATCACTCAGGGTAGTAACCTTTTGCTTTAACCCTCCCCCTCCATAATACATCAGCTTCTAAATCTTACTGGTTTTGCCTTCATACCCAGCCTTTTCTCACCACTCATACATGCACCACCCTAGTCCAGGACCTCAACAATTCTTTCTCAAATGGCTAGTGCAGTGGCCTACAAATTGGTCGCCCTCCCTCTGTTCTCTTCTGCCTCCAACCAATCCTCCACACAGCAGCCTAATGCTCAACTTTCACATCATCATTGTCCTTTATGAAAATCTTTAGTGGCTCCTGATTTTCTAGAGGATAAAAGATGGATTGGCTGGCCTGTTATTAAATGGCTTCCGTGGTCTGGCTCATCTATCTCTATATCCTTTTTGACTTGGTGTACTAATTTTTTAGCCAAAGTAGAACTGCTTACAATTATAGGAGCCTAGAATCACAGATTTAGATCTGGAAGAGACCTTAGTGGTTACAGAGTCCAATCCTCTCATTTTACAGATAAAGAAACTAAGGAATAGATTAAGTGACTTGTCCAGTCTCATATAGATAATAAGTGTCTGGTGATAGTATCTGAATCTAGGTGTTCCTAAGTCCAAGCACACAACTCTAGTCACAACTCCATGTTGTACTCAATTTGTCCTAAACTCTCTTACCTATGTTCTTTTGTGCAAGCTAAGCCTCAAGTCTGGCATGCCCCCATGTCCTTTATCACTGCCTGTTCATTTTCTTCTTTTCCTTCTGACATTTATGGAACACCTTAGATTTACCCAGAATTTTTCCCACCTTACACTCATCCATGTTTGCTTCAATCTTGTGACATCAGACCCCCAGCTCTTCCATGGCAAGACATTTTCTTGGCTCCAGGCATTTTCTCTGGCTATCCCCCATTCCCGAAATTCTCTTCCTCCTCATCTCTACCTCCAATGAAAATCATCTCCTATAGGAATCCTCTCCCAACTCCTTTTAATGCTGGTGTCTTCTCCATTGATTATTTCCTTGTTCACACACAGGAGTTTGTTTCTTACACCTTCCCTTCTCCACCCAAACCCTAGGAGCTAAGTACTGTGTGCACAGCTATCCCCATTTCGTATATGAGGAAACTTTGCAGAGTGTTTCATATCCTATAATTATTCAGTGTGTGTCAGTATGTGTCTCCTCCTTTGCTAATTACCATCTTCCCAAAATAATCTCTAATGAGCTCACTCACCTTCACAATTTTAAGGAACTATCAAGTTTTAGATCTTCCCCAAGTCATTCATTTCAAAGATGAGGAAACAGAGTTCCAGGGAAGGGAGGTCATTTATCAGAGTCACAAATTGATTTGTGATGAAAGCAGGAGTCAGATCCTGGCCTAGGGCTCTTTCTACCATGCTGGGCTCCCTCTCGTGAACTTATTATATAAATTCAGGAAATTTGAATGGAAAACTATTATGAACTAACAAGAATGTCACTATTAGTCCTTTGAAATGCTTCAAAACTTCCTTGGGTTATACTTTGTATGACTACAATTAATAATTGAGCCGAATTAAATCCCTGTATGACTTTGTTCCCTTTTAAAAAAAAAGAAATTGTGTCTGTTTAATCTGCTCCTCCCTATTCAGGGAGATTTGAGACAATAACCCAAGACCCAATAAAGTGATTCTGTCCATATGCAGCACTAAGTGAATGGCAGTTTGGTAATTATCAAAGCAGGGGAAAAATGAAGTGAGTCATTGAAATTTTTCTAGGTAGACAGTTAATCTAGATGATTCACAGTCTTCTGGATTCGTTGATCAAATCAACACTTTCATTGTTGATTTAGATAAAATAATGGATGGCATATTTGTCAGATGAGCCAATCTCTCAAAGCCAAGATGGATGGCCAGTGCATTGAAAGACACTCAGAGTTCAGAATGATCTTAGCTGCTGACAGTGGTAATTCAGACTTGATAATATAAAATATAATGGGCATAAGTGTAGGGTCTGGCACTTGGGTAACACAATCCAGTGGCTAGTCAACAGTTCATCTGAAAAGGGATCTGGGATTTGAATTGACTACAAGCTCAATATTGAGGCAGCAGTGTGACCAGGCAGGTCATAAAGTCAATGCAGTCTTAAGTGGCAAGAAAAGAGACATACCATCCATACCTAATAAGGTCATTGCCTCACCATATTCCCATATGGCCACACAACATCTGGAGAATTGTGTCCATTGGTGGGTATTAGATAAAGAAATACACTGATTAACTGTATCACCTCTGATGATTTTATGATGATGGGTAAGTCATTTCACCTCCTTACTCTAGACAACTCTCTCTGTTGAAGAGAAAGGGCCAACCTATGATGATAGAGAGGATTTCCTCACCCAGAGTAGTTCCCTACTGCAAGGAAATAGCAGTTCAAAGCTTGTCTCCTATTGATAAATTGGGCATTGTCCTGAGGAGGAGGGGCTTGAGCTCATGATAAATGAAGATTGGGTGAAAAAAAGGGGGCTCTACCGCCTAAAGAAGAGAAAGGGGGACATGGGGGATGACTTTAGCGTATCGGTAGGACTTTCACTGGTAACAGGGATCTGTTTGATGCCACAGATCAGAGACAGGGCCATCTTTAGGTTTGATGTTAAGCTTTCCTAGTAGTCTCAGAGAGTAGAATGGATGGCCTCTGGGAAGAGGGGCTTCCTCTTCCTCCTGGGAAGTCTTCTACAAAAGTGACATGACCACTTGTCATAGGTGCTGGTGAGAGGGCGCTTGTTCAGATCTGCATTGTCCCAAGAGACCTCAAGCGTCCCTAATAAGCTTGACTAGTGAACATCCTTGGAGAAATGTCACCCCACCCTCTTCACGTTGTCTTGCCTGTCTTCGTTTCACTGAGCACACAAGCACATGGTCATCCCATGACAAGGAGCCAGGAACTTAAAGGTAACCTCCCAAATCATGAAGGACATCAGGGGCCCCTGAAGTTTGATTAACAACTTACAAAATAGATAACTTACCTTATGTTAAAAACACAACCTTTCCAAAATAGGAAACATTTAATATTGTTTTACATTCCACTATCCTGCAATTTTCAAGACATTCTTGTTAGGCAGGATTTTGATAAATTGATTGACAATATTCTAGAGTCTCTTTTTTCCCCCAAAGATGTACACTTTAAATAAAGCCATTAAGTAGTGGAGAGTGTTAAAATTCTAGAATTCTCATGGTAGGCTAATCAAACAGCTCCATCAAAAACGAAAGGGAGAGAGAGAGAAGGAGGGGGGGGGAGGGAGAGGGAGAGGGAGAGGGAGGGGGAGGGGGAGAGGGAGAAGGAGAGGGAGGGGGAGGGGAAGAGGGAGAGGGAGAGGGAGAGGGAGAGGGAGAGGGAGGGAGAGAGAGATAAAGGGAACTGGGGAGAGTAGGAATCCTTGATATAAATTCTGGTTCAACGGAATCAATGGAAATACCACGTGTTTGTTAACACTTGCTTTTTCTTTTCTTTCCTTCTTTTTTTATTTTGATTTTTAGCATCAGCTAATGAATACTTAATGGGATTACTTGGAAACCTTGCACAGCTAACTATAAAAGTAATAGAGAAGAAATATTGGGATTCCATCGCATTGGAACTTCACTAGTTCCCAGCATCATACATTTCTTTTGTTGTTAATGTGACTTAAATAACTATGTGACTTTAAATCTTGATCCATTTTCCACACTATCAGGTGACTCCTCTTACTTGGAGGCTAGGTTTTGATAAACTAGATATTCAATTGAAAGTAAACATTTCATACCCATTAACCATGCAAAGTTTCCATAAGGCCATTCAAATCTGATAGAGGACAGCATTGTGGCATCTTGTGAATTTGCTATAGGTTATATTGCTGACTACACTCAAAATGATGTAACAAAGTTCTAGACATACTGAACAAGGAGAAACAACACATTGGATTGGAAAACACAAAACTCAGGGCAGGATTCTCACTCTCCCTCCCTCCCTCCCTCCCTCCTTCCCTCCCTCCCTCCCTCCTTCCCTCCCTCCCTCCCTCCCTCCCTCCCTCCCTCTCTCTCTCTCTCTCTCTCTCTCTCTCTCTCTCTCTCTTCTTAAAAAAAACATGTATTGAATTTTAATTGTTTAGTAAAGCAAGCATTACATAATGCTTTCAGTATTTTAAAATTAATGGAATAAAAGTTTACATCCAAAAAGATGAATGGAAAATTGTGCTTTCAGACAGTAGTGTTAGTTATCATACAGGATTTCCCAATTCCCAGTGTGTCTCCCTATGGGATACTGAGGGAATGTCTCTAAGATCACGTCTGCACTTGAAGTTTCCATCCCGGTCCTGTCAAAGGTTAAAGCATGTGCTTGCCTCCAAGTAGCAAAGACACCCAAGGGACAAAAGGATCCAGATCTCCTGCTGAAGATAATAGCATTCCCCAAAACCTCGGCGCTGTCTCCCCAATAAGTAGCTTTGACTCAGACTCTCTGCAAAACATGAGAGTGCCTTGGACTCCTCGGTAGGCAAACAGAGCAGAACTGGGTAGCAGACGGCCAGGAAGGGAAGGCTACTCTGGTGTGAGGTGCCATCAGGGGCTTGTCAGTGCCACAAGCAGATGCTGCTGCTGGAGTGACACGTGGAGCCTGCTCCAGCTGGGGAAAGGTACAGTTTCCCATTGGGGCAGGCACAGAGCTCATATATAGTCTGTTGAGGTGCTGGGGAACTTGGTGGGGCAGATGAAAAGGAGCCCACAGGCAGATTTCCCAGACGAATGTTGTCTGCATTTAAAAAGATCTAGGAGGAAAAGAAACCATAGTTTAATGTTTCTGGACCTGGTAGATCCCTTCAGAACGTTGTCCCAATTCCTGTCATACTCTATAATCCTTGCCCATGTCCTTCCCTATGTTCATCTTCCTGACATCATGGAGGAGCACTTCTTTTGACAACCAAATGATACCAACTGAATTTGCCAGCTGTCTGATAGCTGGTTCCTCATTTTTACCAATCCATCTTAGAACTTGAGATTCTTTTTAAAGGAGCAGAAAATCTGGGCATAGTCAGACATGTAGCTTTGATTAGTGGGAAAAGTAAGTAAAAAAAAAATCCCATGGCTGTAAATTATAAAAGGCAACCCAGATCAAAAGGGAAGGAAAGTTTTCAAGAAGAAATTCTCACCAAAAGCTATTCCCCAATAGAGAAGTGGTCAAAAGACAGAAACCAACAGTCCTCAAAAGAAGAACTGCAATCTATTATCAGCTATATGAAAGAATGTGTCAAAGTCACTAGAAACAAGAAAAATGAAAATCCAAACCCTTGGGAGGTTTCTTCCCATGTCCAGAAAATGGCAAACATGAGAAAAAGATAAGGAATGATAGGAACACTGACATCCCAGCACATTTTTCGTAGAGCAGTAAATTAGTACAAATACTTTAAAAAGCAATTTGGAATTATGCAAATAAAGTGAATAAAATGTCCAAATACTTTGACCCATAAATTTTGTCACTAGCCATATATCCCAAGGTAGTCACTGATAAAAAGAAAGTCCCCATGTACACCAAAATATTCATAGAAATCCTTTTTTGTTTTTAAAAAAACAGGGGAAACAAAGGTTTCCATCCATTGATTAATGACTAAAAGTAATGTAGTACATGAATGTAATGGAATATTATTATACTGGAAGAAACAACAAACATGATGAATACAGAGAAGCATGTAAAAACTTACATGAACTGATGGAAAGTGAAGAAAGTGGAGTCAAGAAAATAAAAAATATAATGATTTCAACAACGTGAAATGAAGAACGATACCTGCAAAACAATCTAAAAGAAATGTTGCAAAATGACAAAAAGTTGGCACAGCCCTATGAAGACATCTACCACTGTTTGCAGGTTTGAGAGTTCAATAGATGTGGAATCGACTTTTTCAATGTATAAAAGTTTGGTAATTTTTTTCTTCTTTGTCTTTTTTCCTTAAACAAAGTTATTTGTTCTATAGGAATGATTCTCCAGAGATGGGGAATGAGAGAGATGCAGCGGGAAATCAAGGTCACATAAAAATAAAACGCTAACAATATCTGCCTTCTCTTAACATTGTTAAGCTGGAATTGTCCACATGCTGAAAGGCCATACTTATATCCACTGATGCTACTAGGGATGCTGTGCCTGGAAAAGAGATTGGGGGGATAAAGCAGAGCTGGATAGGAGTCCAGGATAGCTATTTTCCAGTGTGTAATGAAGCTTTGAATAGAAGAGCTATACAACTAATTCTATTTGTCTCTGGAAAGCAGAGGTAGGGAAAATTGGTTTAAATTGCAGAAAGATAAATATAGGATCAATGTAAAAAAAATGACACTAGCAATGAGAAAACTACATCAAAGTGGGATGGGCTGTTCTAGGGGGAAGTCTAGTCTCCCAAACCACCGGTTTTCAAGTCCCCACTGTGGATAAGCATTTATGGGGTGTGTTGTTTAGAGTGTTTTTATTTCAGATGTGGGTTGGGTGAAGTGGCAGCCCAAGTCCCTTGCAATGCTGTGATTCTGTGATTCTCCATGGGCCTCAGTTTCATTGTCAGTAAAATAAGAACTTTAGACAATATCAAATCTAGGGTCCCTTTAGCTCTGATCGCTATGATTCTATAATCAAAGCAAATGCAATAGAGAAGCATTAAATCAGCAGAGCCGACTGGTCCTCTCTAGCTACTTTTATTCAAATATTTTATACAAATGTGATTTAAGAAGACCCTCAATTGAGTCAGAGTCTGGACCATCTATTTACATAGTAAACATTCAGGAACTATTCTAATGGATATAGACATTTAACCACATTCTAAAATTTGAGGATAGATGTTAAGAATAGTGTATAAATATAGTTTTATGGTTTATAAAGCATTTTACAAATAATATTTTATATGATTCTCACAACAACCATGCAAGGTAGGTGCTATAATTATCCCCATTTTGTAATTGAGGGAATGATGATGATAATGATGAAGAGAACAATGATGAAGATAAAAATGATGATGATGATGATGATGATGATGATATGGTGCTTACTATGAATGAGGCATTGTGCTAAAATACTTTATAATTATTATTTCACTTGATGTTCCCAATAACCATAGGAGAAAGATATTATTATTATATCATTCTCAGATGTGGAAACTGAATTAAATAGCAGTTAAATGACTTGTTCAGGGTTACACAATTATTAAGTGACAGAAGATGAATGTGAACTCCCAACATCCTGACTCCAGACCCAGCTCTGGATCAAGTGATAAAATGAGTACAATATAGTTAAAGACAAGTATGATTCATTAACAGAAGAATTAACTAACAGCAAATATGGTTGAATCATGTTACCAGCAGCAGGTAAGCTGACCCAAGCTGACGTGATGGGATTCCATGTTGAGAAACTATTATTGCACCAACACTTTCTAGCAATGGGACACCTCAGTACTTAAAATTATATCTTATTTCCTCAAAGTGCCATCCACTAACCTTACAAAGATCACCATTCATCCCTATAAGCCTCAATATATAGTTTAATGATCAAAAATAAATTCCTTGTGTGGTACCTAAGATTCTGTTACTGAATTTCTCATCTTGTTAGTCATGTGTCAGTCCATTATGTTGGACCTGGAATTGTGCCATTTCTTACTTGTTCTCACCTAACAGATGTTAAGGTTGAATGAGGAACTTAGCATCCCTTCCACATCTCAGTTAGTCAAAGAGGGGCTTTAGTGAAGGACTAGTGGGATCATCTCACAAAAAACTGTGAAGCAGGATGGGAAATGATTCATTGTCCAGATGCTGTAAAAAAGTCAATTTAGCAGATAGGTTTTGGTCACATAAAAGACGACGTTTCCGTCATTATTTTGTATGGCACCAAAAACCCTATGTTGACTCCATCCATTGTTGGAAGCTTTTGATTCATTCAATAAATGAATAAATGAAAAATGTGAAAAATAAATGCGCTTATCAGCAAAAAATTATCTGAGTAATACATCTAGAAACATATCTAGTTGATTTTTAAGATAACAAGACAAACACAAGCATCACAGGGAGAGAAATTAAAAGACAGAGGGGACCTTCTTGCCAAAGAAGTAGAGAACTTGAAAGAGAAAGTGACAATTTGGAATACTAAATATAGAAGTAGTAGAGCATTTTGGAAGAGATAAGCAAAAGATAACAATACTAGGAAAATTCATGAATTTTATATGCCTGAATTTTAAAGTAGGATACAGATAGATAATTTAAGTATCACATTTCTCCAATTAGAACATAAAATATAAAGGCAAATAATACAAGGAAATTGTAAAGCATGCTTGAATGTAGACAATAAAGTACCGACCAATCCAAGTTACCTAGTACCACTGAGGCAGGATGGGGAAAATATTTCCAATTCAAAGGCATGTAGTAGTTCAATATCTCCACTTCAATACCAAACAAAAACTTATTACAAGTGGTTGGGAGAAAGACCTTCAAATATGGAACGAAGGAGGAGTACAAATTCAAATAACGCAAGATTATTCTATAGTCATGAGAAATCAGAAGAAGAAATGACATAAGATGTTACATAAAAATAAAAGAACTCAAATTACATTTGGACTACATGAACTAAAGATTTTTTTCCATTGGCACAGGGATTATTTGTCTCTATCAATGGATGGTGTTGATATACTTAAAATTTGTACCCTAAAATATTGCTGCTAAAAGTTTACCATATTATTTAGTCAATGAAATCTTCATACATTGTGCAGGTGAACTTCTGACTATTAAGGTGAATTTCAGGCTATCAATCAAGTGGGATTCCCAGTGAAATTTCAACTTAGGAAATCATATATTGAACTCTTGGTCTTATGACACCATAACAAGCAACCACGTGGTTTAGGCTTTATATACATCATGGGGAAATAACTAAACTCAATCTCTTACCAATGGGTTAATCAATATTTTTGGAGACCTTATGATAGAGTATTCACAGTGAAGTGGAAAGAGCGAAGAGTGTATAGTTATGGCAAAACTGTCCTAGTTAATGAAAACTATAAAGATACTCTTGATTCAAGTCTTGCTGAGCCACATATCTGATTCTGGACAAGTCACTTAATATCTCAAAGTCTTTTACCTGGACTCAATTTTTCTTTGAACTGTGAGAGAAAAGATAACAAAGAAACATTCCAAAAGCTATTTTTGATGAAAGCAGCGCCCAAGTTAATAAGGCTTTCCATTTGTAACAAAAGCTTGTGATAGGAGCCCAGTAGGAGGCGTTTATCTCCACACTTCCCTAAACTATGTCCTTAACTTCTTAAGTCCATTCATCCTTCCCTAATCCACAATAAGAGGACTGCACAAATCTAGAAACAATTCAGGAGACTTGCACTGAATGTGTGTTTGAAGTGGGGTAGGGCAGTATTGAGAGATGAAGTACCTTCTTGGGATGCTTTTTTCTGTCTCCCATTTATACTCTGCAGTGTCTCTCCCATATCTTTCCATCTCTACGCTTGACACTGCACAGGTCTATATTAGAATGCCAGGCCCAATGTGGAACAACTAGATAAGTTTTAGAGAAGAAGGAAATGAGTGAGTTTTGTCATTCTCTAGGCCTTCTTGGAATCCTCTGTGTTCTTGAGGCCTTTGAGAGTTACCTCTTTTATTCTAAAATTCCCTTAACATAATCTTCAGTTCTCTCTTCCCTCACTCTACCCTGCCCCTTCATGAAGGCCAAACCCTCTTTAATACCATTGCTTAGGTCCCATCCTCTTTTTCTTTGCCCAAAATCAGCCTTCTGCCCTACTTCAGTCTTCAATCTTTTCCCTATCTATTGGATTATTTCTTGATACCTATAAATACACTCATTTTCCCCTTATTCAGCTCCTAGCACCCTCCCTTGCCAAACTACCATTTTTATTTATTTTTGTTTTCATATTCTTCTATAAGTGCATTTTGTTTTATCCAAAAGAATATAATTTCCTTGAGGGCAGGCAATTTGTCTCCATATGTTCAGTTTCTATTACAGTGACTAGAATAAGCTAAGTCCTTCACTAATAATAACTAGACTTAAATCTAGAATTTCCCAGAGTTCCTAGAGTTAGGAAAGAACTGGGTACTCTCTGATTCATTAGACACTCATTCCCTCTGCTTCCTCTCCTCTTGCTCCTTTCCTATCCTTCTGCAATCTGAACTTGGACCTCATGAAGCTAAGCTTTCCAAAGTCATCAGTGATGTCTCAACTGACCAATATCATTCCCCTTGACCTTTCCATAGCATTTGACACTGATGACCAGCCCACCCTTCTCCTCCTGGATATTCTTCCACTGAGGCCTTTTTGCAACATCTCTGCTTAAAAGCAGACTAAAGGGAGTGGGAAGAAGGTGCCACAACTCACTGGGAGTACTGAAATGCCTTTTACTTGAAGACAGGTTCTTCTGTTTGGCCCCCAAGGACAGAATCAGGATTGATGAGTGCTAATGACAAAGAGACAGAGTGATATTTGAGTATGGAAAAACTTTCAAACAACTAGTGCTGTCCCAAAGTGAAAAGGGGAAGTCTGGAAAGGGGAAGGAGAGAGAGAGAGAAGAGAGAGAGAAAGAGAGAGAGAGAGAGAGAGAGAGAGAGAGAGAGAGAGAGAGAGAGAGAGACAGACACACACACAGACAGAAACAGATACAGAGAGACAGAGACAGTCACAGAGAGACATGCTTCAATATATGTTTATAATTGTAGGATAGTAGGCAGCTAAATGGGATACTGGGCCTGGAGTGAGGATAATCTGAGTTTAAATCAGGCCTCAGACACACATAGTAGTTGTGTGATCTTTGGCAAGTCACTTAACCTCTAGTTACCTTAATCCACTGGAGAAGGAAATGACAAAGCACTCCGGTATCTTTGCCAAGAAAACCCCACAGCCAGTATTGGTGTGGTATGTTCACAAGATCATGAAGAGTTAGACATCATGGAACAATGAGAACAAGGGATATTCACTCAAAATTGTTTCTTTATCTTTTTCCATTGAGTAGCCCAGTCATCGAGGGCAAACACTGTCAGAATGAAATAAAAATCAGATTGTCTTTATCTGGAGGTAAGAACTATTATAAAAGCTGAGACACCAAATAGAGAAGACTTGTGGGAAATTGATGCTAGTTTACCAGGCAATGAAGGGACAAAGGAGGAGAAGTCCCAGTGCAGCAGCAAATTATGCCCCAGCAGGTCAATTGCTAAATGGGTCAGTGAGCCCCAGAAGGTCACAGCTGCTCATGATGACTTTCACCATAGGGTGGCAGCATGCTTCTCTTGAATTCAGCTAGCCAGTGATACCAGTGCTCATTTGAACACTCTGAAACCCTCCTCTCCAAGAGGTTCAAAATGTTCCTGACTTCCTCGTCCCACTTGATTTCTATCCCTTATGATCCATCAGTTCCTGCTTCCAGCTGAGAAAAACTACTTTTCCCCTCAACCCCAGCAATGACAAGAGGAAATGCTTAATTTTTTCATCTGTAAAATAGAGGTGTTAACAGCACTGACCAGTCAGGATTCTTGTGAGGACTTGAGTACATATACTTCTGAAGGCCATTAGGGTGAGTCCAAAAAAGGTTTATTTTTTTTTCTTGGCACAGTTTTGCCACTGGCAGTAGATTTCTTGGGATACAGACTGTCCCCTCACTCTGTCCTACTCACCTCTCCCTCTGTGGATTGTAAGTGAAGTTCTTTCCTGCAAGTGGCCTTGAAGTCTCCTGCAGCTGCGCTCACCTGGATACCTCTGGGTGCTTCCATGATCAAAGACCTAGTGGGAGATTCAAGCCTGGGAAATGAAAAATAAAGCAACCATTAACAAAGAGATAATGTGAATGAGGAGCACCTTTGGTGCAGTGGGAAGGTAGCCAGACCTAGTGTTAGGAAAGAACTGGGTTGGAATTCTGCCTCTACGATTTACTAGGTGGGTGACCCTTGTAAAGTCCCTTGTGCTCACCCAACTTTAATTCCCTCAACTGCCAAACAAGAATATGATTAACATCCCTCTTTACCTCACAGAGTTGGGAGGATCAAATGACATAACATGTTTAACGTGCTATTATATTAAATAATAAAGCTAGCAGGAACTTCAAAAAAATCTTATTCCCTAATGGAAACTGAAAATAAAATGAATAGCTTTTCTCCTAATGAGAAGAGGGAGACTCTTGGCACAAATATTTCATCCTCTCGCTGAGGTTGGCAGCTGCTTTAAGCATCATTTATTGGGTATTGTCAGTTCTCTATCTTCCATTTCCCATTTTTGCCATTAGGCTCCTCCATTCATAGCATTTCCTGTAAATAGGTCAGGGGATATTTACTTCATTCAGTAGTTTATGTGTTATCTGTATTTAGGTCAGAAATTAATTATTTCATACTTTTCCAAGAAGTATCCTCCAGTACAGAATCTTTGCTTTAAAAAGGGTAGACTTAGATTTAATCAGTCATTACTATTTTAAAATTGCTGGCATGCAAAGATTTGTCAACTTATAGGTTTTTCAAAGTTTTCATATTGTCTTTGTGCCTTCTGGAAACTAATTCAAATGAATACAGAAGGTACTCTCTACACCTGTGTCCTATATCTAGCCTTCCCAATGAATGCTGGGAGTTTCAAAAAAAGATCTAAATTTGGAACTTCAAGGATGATTAAAAGGCTGGACAATTAGACCTCTGATAAAAGATGAAAAGGACTGAAATTATTCAGACAGGATAAATGGTCAGGACAGGGCGATTTGACAATGGATTCAAACATTCATGAAAAACATAAAAAGAAAGCAAGGGAATTTGTGGAAGGAAAAGAAAGAGGAGAAAGAAAAGAGAACATGTGAAGAAGGAATCAAGATTCACACTTCTTCTAACACTCACATCTCTCTCCCCTCTATTGTAGCCTTGGACTATTTAAATCAGGTTGACACTTGGTGCCTGAATGTGGCATCCTCCCCTCCTTGGTTTCTGCTTCTTTGGGAGCTCATAACAACATTTGCCATTAGACATGCAACATCCTGGATTTTGTCTGGTAGACAATAACACCATCACCCATGGGTTCCTCGGAGCCGTGCTGTTTCTTGGTAGCCAGAGACACCTTAAAGACTCAAAGGGAAAGAGCTCAAGGAGCAGGATGCAGAAAATGGCTTCATTTCCTTCCTCTAGTTCAGAGTGCACCAAACAAAGCTATGGAGTATTTTGTGGATTCCACATCTGGGCATCCTCAAGAAGCTGAAACTAGATGAACTTCTCCTTATTGGGTTATCACCTTAGAAACCCCAAAATTGTGCATAGGGACTACTGTAATATTCTCTTGCTATTAATTATTCTTAGCATGTAGCACAACTATCTGTTTGTGGATGATCTAATAACTCATGCAGCAGTAAATTTAGACCTGTCAGACCTAACTGAAATGAATATTTAATTAAAATGTGTCACTAGTTGAAAATTGTGTGTGTATTTGGTAATTTTAGGAAAAGCAATTCAATGACTAGAAAACAGGAATAAGTGCCAATTACTTTATCAAATGACTGGATACAGTTTGGTTAGACATCAAATATCTTGCAGCTGGGCTTTATTTGAGTCAGAGTCCTGCTGAATACATATATCATAAGGGAGTCCAACAACATTTCTGTGAACTTATCATGGAAGTATTCAAAAACAGGCTAGATGTTCATTGATATTTCTGTGAATTCATATTCATCACTCAGGCAGAAAACAGTCATCAAGCAATTTCCCATTGCCTTACCTGGAAAAGTAGAGAGGAGAGTCATTGAGCCAGAGAGTGTGGAACAAAGCACTCTTAGCCCAATGCTTTCTTTGTCTACTGCACTGATTGATACTTTCATCAACATGGTCTTCATCAAGAAGGTTAAGGCCACAGTTCCTCTCTGTCTTGTCAGTATGGGCACATCCTTCTGTCAAACCACTGATCTATGTGGATTGATCCATGCCCAAGGCTAGCATTTTCTTCAGGTTCCTGTGGGCACTGCATTGGCAAAGCACCCAGGATCTCTAGCATTTCTCCCTCATTCATCACTATGCTCTTTGTTGACATCTCTCATAGTTCTTGCTGGCAAGTCGTTATGGGTAATATATTGTAGCCTAGTCATTGCATCTAATTGTCTATGATGGTCTTTTGAAGGGTTTTCTGGGGGTTGTAAGCCTTCTAAGATCATAGTGCTCCATGATGGTACCAGATCACTGGGTGGGGGGAATATCACGGTGGAAGCCGGAGCACCTGGAGAGTGCTGAGGGTACTGTGCTGTTTCCCAGTTACAAATCCATCTACTCTCCTTCATTTTTCAGAGAATCATAGAATCTCATAGTGGAAAGGGCCTGGATTCAGGGACCATCTTGTCCAGTTGAGAGCGGGACATTAGGCAACCCATCAAGTGCTGTCTAGGCTTTACCTGGAGTCCTCCAAAACAGAGGGAAGAAGGGAGACAGACACCTGGGATATTGATAATGTGGAATAATTCCCAGGGAGGAAATCAGAATGGTGAAGGGCCTTTGCCCCTGTCATTTGAAGAGTATTCCACTGAACTGGAGATGATCTCTCTTGGAGATGAGAAGTAGGTGGGAGCCTTCCCATTCATTCCACTTGTCAATAGTGAGGATTCCTGAGAAGGTTTTCTTTGCATAAATCCTAGATCTGCTTCTTTTGGAATTTCCATCTAGAACTGACCTTTGGGTCAAATCTAAGTAAGACTAATTAAGCATTTTTATCAAGAGAGCCTTGCATATACTTAGAGAAAGCCATCATGTCATATGAATTAAGCTTCCATTCATCAGGTTCCTCCTATGTGTGAAGCACTCCTGCCCTCCAAGCTCTGACTATGGATGGTGGGTGGGGAGGCAACAGGCACTGGATCAAGCAAATGCTAAGTTGCTCATCTGTAAGGTAGTACAGTGTAATGCAGGCCTGGGGTCAGAAGGAGCTTCACTTACACAGCCTGTGTAGGCTTGTGCCAGGCTTGCCCTTCTACCAGATATCTCCAGACCCAGAGGCTAATTGCAGTCATACCAGGGCCAGCTCCCCTCCAGGGTGGTATTTCTTTGGATTGTTTTGCTTTAGGGAGTTCTCTATAAATATTCAGTGGATAACTGCATTCTGATATTTTTCCTCTGGTTGATTGTAGCCGTGGGGATAGGTAAGAGGATTAGATTCCTCTCCCTTTTACTCTCTCTAAAACCCTTCCTTGCAGGAAGGAAGGGAAACAAGATGTGAATGGGTTGTATAATTACCTGAGAGCTGTTCCCCAGATTTCCATGGATAGGGGGGTGCTTGTGCCTTCAGTTTTTTTCTCATTAGCTATAAAACACACCACTTTGTCCACTTGTGTTGGTGTTCACCCCCTCCATCCGTAGACCTAGGACCAGGGTGGGGAACCTGCAGCCTTTAGGCCTGTGAAGTTTGAATTCAAACAAATAATGAAGTTTGGATTCAATCAAAGAGCCACACTTGAGGAACTAGAGGGCTGCATGTGGCCTCAAAACCGCAGGTTCTCCATCTTTGATAGGATGATTCCTTATTCCTGGGAGTCCCAGAATCTGGACGCATTATCACCCTGGCTGCCTTCCTTGTCAACCTCCCTACTTTTTCATAGTTGGTAAAATGGACCTCTAACCTCTGTGTCTCCCAATGGTCCTTATCCAGCCCCAAGCTCGATATCATGGGCGTTTGGAAACTCAGGGTACAAACAGCTGTTCCGTTGCTATGGTTACATTCCAAGACCTAAGTATCCATGGCAATGCCTGCCAGAGAGTAAATTGAAAGTTACATCAACATAAAATGTAAACATAATGAATGCCAAGTGATATTTCCCTAAATCCTTCAGTGTCACATTCCAAGGGAGACTTTTCCTGCTTTTAGTTCCCACCCTTTGGTTGCACTATTTTTATCCAGGGACAGGATCCTGAGGACAGGCACAGTATTTTTTTTGGTAACTTTCTGTCCTAATCGGGGAAAAATTCTTATACATTTTTAAAATACAGAGACAAATCAGACATCTAAAATTCTGAAACTGAAAACTATTTGAAGTGCCTTTAAAAACTTATGTTTTCATGAATCTGGGTAGCCCGCAGGTGAGAACTATCCCTTCCTCACAGCAGATCAGCATCTGCTAAGCCACACATCAGGGATGCTTAGGAAACCAATGATGGAGTGATTTGCCCAGGGTCACACAGACACTGTGTCAAAGACAAAATTTGAACCCAGAACTTCCTGACTTGGAGACTAGCTTTATCTCTACTAGGGCCATGCTACCTTTCTGGTCAATAAAACATGCACAGTCCAGTCTCTAGCACACACTTAATCAACGTCTGAATGGTTCAAATGAATTGACATAAGTGATAGCAGAGAGGTCCTCTCCCTGCCCCTCTTTGTCAAAGGCACACTGTGAATTTCATCATGTCCCAGAACAGGAAGGCCATGTTGGATGGAATTCACTCTGAAAAGAAGAAGCCAGAAATTCCCATAGGCAATAAGAGATGAGCTAAAAATTTACATGGGCTAGAATGGCATGTCATTGGATGGGCAATCCATTGACTTAGCTGATCAATATTTGCATTCTCCCACTCACTGTGTATGGACCAGATACAAGGGCCAGGCTTGAACTGGAGGAAAAGAGCATGGTATATGACTGAGGAAATTAAATGGCCCAAGGAGTTAGGTTGTGGTAGGTAATGTAGAACTGTTAGGATCCTCATGTGACCAACTGTAACTGATTCAACGGTATCAATGATGAGTATTAGACAGAAGGCTAAAGACAGTTTTGTACATGCTTGTTTGAATGGACCTCCTTATAGAGAACACCACAGTATCAGTCAGCAACTATGACCTGTCCAGGGTTCAAGAGCATTTTCAAAATGCCAGATGGTTTCCCTTTGAGACTTGGGGTTTTGAGATGATGAATGACTCTGTAATGTCATGCTAAGGCCAAATACTGATCATTGTACAAAATCTATACCTAGGAGTTTCTTTAATCCAGATGTCTGTTCCCCTTCTCCAAATTCCTCCATCTTGAAACCTTCTTTCCTTGGCTTATGCAGAAATACTAGAAACAAATAAATGGCACACAGCAAAAGAAAAGGAAAAGAAAGCTCAAAAATGTTTAAATTGAAGAAAATAGCCGGGAACATGTACTCTGTGCACAACTCCATGTTCCCTTGGTTCCTGGGGGCATAGCTTGTGTTTGGGGGAACAGCACCTCACCTTTGAACAAAGCTCTAGGAAAGAAAGCCCTAATCATGCAAGAACCAACACTTACTTGAGGTCTTGGGAAGGCTCTGCTCTGATATGAGGTGTTTCCACAGAGTGTCCAAACACTGCTCCTTCTGTGCCTGCAAGAATCAAGTCACAGAAAATGAATTACTCCACTGTTATTGAAAACAGGTGTGTTATTAGTGCTACTCAAACCTCATAGCACATATGTGAAAAATCTGAATCTTTCAAAGAGCTCATTTTAAAAAGAACTACCACAGGAAAAGAAAAAACATACATATGAAGGGAATAGAAGGAGAAGGAAGAGGAGCAGAAGAAACAGGGAAGGAATCATGCATTTATGAAGTATGTACTATGTGCCAGGCATTGCTAAGTGCTTTACAAATGTTACCTTTCTGCTCATCACACCAACCATGGCAAGTAAATGCTGTTATTATGCCCATTTTACATTTGAGGAAACTGAGACAGAGGTTAAGTAATTTGCCCGGGTTTACACAGAAAGTTTCTGAGATCCGATTTGAACTCAGGACTTCCTAACTCAAATATAGCACTCTATCTACTGAGCCACCTAGCAGTGTCTCAGAAGCTGGAGCAGACAAAATAAGAGGCAGAACAGAAAAAAAGAGAATGACAGAGAGATGTTACAGCAGAGAACAGCCACAATGAAATCCAGACTGCTGGGGGCTGGTCTGTTTGTTAAGCTTTGCCTTTAAAAGATAATGGCATGTCTAGATATTCAAGTCTGTGGAGTGTTTTTACCAACCCCTAGTCCCCCATATGATAGGGATTATATGATCTCATCCTATCTTATCACCACTAGAGAAAACTGATTTGAGTGTTCTTCCACGAATGAAGTCTCACCCATTGCCTGGTAAGTCTGGTAAGTGAAGCTACAGGCTAACAATATATGTGCCTGGGTGCCATTCAGTGGGTAGATCATGGTGACCAAAAGAAATTTACTCATTTCAAATAATGTATTACTTATGGTTACCACTGAGGAAGAAGAAAAGTAGAAAAAACAAACAAACAAACAAACAAAGGGGATGTTTCTGCTGAGCATTCACTCTGAAAATGTATGGTCATAGAACACACAGGCTAGGTGAGGCAGTGGCACAAAATACAAGTGCTGATAGCTCCAATGTTAACTGCTGAAGTCATTGGGGCCAAGGATGCTGAGGATGCTTTAAACTCTACTTCCTGCTGGGATTTGGGCACAGTTCACTGATTAAAAAATAAATTTGATTCCATGAAATGAAAATGCTTCTGCACAAATTATCTCATTTAGTATAAGAAGAAAAGCCGCTGAATGGCAGAAAATTTGTATCAAAGGTGCAGTCTGTTCCTACCAAACAGGCAATGGAAAGAGGCTGCTCACACCCAGCAATACAATGTCTGAGAAACAGATCCCCAACATATCCCATGTGGAACACACATACAAATGTACACATACATACATACGTAGAGGGCATATATATGCATATATACACATATGTATACACACATATATACTATTCATACACATGTGTGTACATATACATATAAATTCCACTTAGGAACAAAAAAGAGCTATAAAGATAAGTGTTATGAATGAGGAATTTTCAAAAGAATTGCAAACTATTCATAACCATATATAAGAATGCTCCAAATTAGACAGTTTGTGGAAAGACAGGCACACCAGTGTATTATGGATGGAGGTGTGAATCACTAGGACCATTTGGGGAAGCAACCTGGAATTATTCAAATAAAGAGGCTAAAATGTCCACACACACTGGGACAGAGATTTCACTATTATGCTTGTACCTAAGGAAGTCACCAATTAGAAGAAAGTCTTCGTATACATCAACATATTTATAGCAGCACTTTTTGTGATATCAAAGAATTTAAAATAAAGTTGTCGCCTATTAATGAGGGGACACTAAACAAAATGTGGTATACGAATAAAATGGGATATTACTTGCCATAAGAAATAATGAACTTGATAAGTATAGAGAAGCATGGAAAGAGCAATATGAATTGATACAGAGTGCTGTAAGTAGACTGAAGAAAGTAACATACACAGTAACTACAACAATGTAAATGGAGAGAACAACCATCAAAAATACAGATAAATGTTGCAAAATTACAAAGAACAAAATTCCAAAAAAGAAATATGAGAAGACACTTCCACCATATCGTTTTGAAGAGGGAAGAAGTCCATGAAGTGAGCTATATTTTACTTACTTCCAGATTTTAAAAAATTTGTCCATTAATTATTCTAACTTTTTCCTCTTTTTTCCCCTCCTTTTACATGGGATGACTCTTTGAGCTGGGGAAGGAGAAGGATGATGGGGAAAATCATGTTGTTGCTAAAAAAAAAAATCCGTAAAAACTTATTTTAAAATGTTTCTATTAAATATTCTCTTTGAGACCATTAACTCAAAACAGCTTAATTCTACTTTGTGGGTAGACACATCTTTCTTGAAGATGTTGGTAATAAACTACTAAATGCTCAGACTCCACAGTGAAATCAGCAGTCTAAATCTTCAGGTCCTAGTGAAGTACTACAGAGCTTTGAGAAGAACAAAGATCAAAGTTTGGGAACGGAAAGAATGATAGATTTTTTTCCACCTAAGATTTAATATGTCAAAATTGTCATTTAAATCCAAATTATGGAACTCTTATTCTTTTCTTAAATCCTTCTGCCTCCAAGTTAATTAATTTAATGCTGAATACAAAAATAGTTTGAGAAAGTAAGATGAGAATACACTTGATGAATAAATGGACCATGAATTCAATTATTTTCTTGAAAGCAAACTACTTGCAGAAATGGATAATTGTCATTAGTGAATAAAATGGGACAACAATTATATAACAGGGTTGGGAAGAGGCTCAGCCAGATCTTGATGGTGTCTTTTGAAGATAATTTGAATCCATCTTTTATTTCGTATCATAATTTCTTGTCAGATTTAGAGGTCATTAGATATGGGACAATGATTCACTTCCTTATGTTTAACTTTGGTTTTTTCATAAACACCAAAGAATATGACTTGAGATGGTTTTAGTGTGTGCAAGGTCAATGAGGTGATGGGGAGAAGAGAAAGGGGGTTAATCCTATCTTGGTGATTTGCTTGCTTCTACACATGGAGGGAGTATATTCTCCATGAAATGGGGTGGGGTTCAGTGACTGGGGATAGATTCATTTACTTGGATTGTTGGGCATCATCAGCTCTCCTTTCATGCTCAACTTATTTTAAAGAGTTTGGTTGCAGACTCGGTCTCTTTTCTTGACTTTTGAAGGCTAGAAAAGAGTGTATCTAAATAATACAGAAAATAAATGGAAAGCTACAAATATCCATAGCATACTGGACTTTGAATAGGAGAGCCAAAGTGGCCCAGTGGACAACAGCAAGAGGTCAAGGGTTCTCTTAGGCAGCCAGTGGTTCCTAGGGTTGGACTCGGGCAGGGGTTATTATGAGGTTCCTGCTTCCATCCATTCTGTTGGTTTTGCCGGTTTGAATGTGTGCCCCAAGGCATCTCAGGAGCACCTGCTACTTTCCAATGACTGGCAGAGAATATAATAAGGCTTTCATGTATAAAGTACTTTAAAAGGTTCAAAGTATTAATAAATATTAATTCCTTTAGTGCTTACACCAGCCATGAGAGGTGGGTATCTCATTACCTCCATTCTACAGATGAAAAACTGAGGTAAACAGTAGATAAGTGACTTGCCTACAGTCACACAAACAGCAACAGAATTCCTGACTTCTGGTCTGGCTTTCCATTCACAGTGCCGTCTTACTGCCCCAGCTAGGTAGCTTGGCTAGAGGAAAAGGACCTGAAGCTCTAACTGGACAGACTGGTTATAAACCCAGTCAACATACATTTATTAAAGGCTTCCTATAGCCCAGGAGCTGTCCCAGATGGGCAGAGCTTCTCTGAAGTCTATGAGACACATCGCACCTCAGTCAGGAAATGGAAACACTCCTGCAGGGGCCACATCCACGAAGTGATCTGAGGGTTCTCCTACCAGTCAGTGGCCATCATCCCAGTGGCCCAGCTCTGTTTCCAAGAGAGCCCAAGGAAGAAGGGCAAGAAATCACATTTTTTTTTCATAAATCCCACAAGCTTTTAAGACAGTGGTGGACAGAAAGGAAGATGCTAGCAAAGACCTGGTGATTCACCCTGGATGTCCCCAGTATTGGCTGATACAGACTCAAGCAATCATTTTACCCTGCCTGGCAGGCTTGGGATCAGTCTTGGGGCGATAAAGGTTTGGCCACCAGGAAGTTGTTTTATCGGTCAGCAGAGGGCTGAGAGGCATTCATCACCCTGCGTTAAAGCTCAAGTGTCACCTTGTGGCTTTGAAGTAGCTCAGACTGAACTGGTCAGACACCACATGACTGATTAGAAAGCACATTGAACTTGATGTCAAAAAGACTCAGGATCATCCTATTAGTCTTCTGACCTGAATGGCTAAGTATATGAAAAGGCTTGACAATAACAATGGCCCCTCTGCTTCCTCTCTTCTCACTCTTCTCTTAACCCTTACAATAATCCAGCTTCCACTTCCATCATCCCAGTGAGGCTACCCACTCCCAAGTTACTGATGTGTTAGTTGTCAAATCTACCAATCTTTTCTCTACTCTTATTCTCCTTGACCTCTCTGTCTCCTTTGACACGGTTCATAACTTGACACTCTCTTCTAGGTTTTCAGAACACTACAAAATTCTCCTAATTCTCCTCCTTCCTCTCTGACCACTCCTTCTCTGTTTCCTTTGCTTGATATTTGGGTGATCTTCTGGACCACATTCTTGAACCATAGGTGTCCTACAGGGTACTGTCCTGATCCCTCTTCTCTTCTCTGTATACAGTACTTAACACCAGCTTCAGTGGTTTTAATGACCACCTCTGTGGTCTGTGCTGATGATTCTCAAATCTACCTCTTACCCCAAATTCTCAGCTGACCTCCAATCTTGCATCTCATATACATTTTTATGTTTATTTATTTATTTTTAGTTTTCAACATTCATTTCCACAAAATTTTGAGTTCCAAATTTTCTCCTCATATCTCCCCTCCCCCATTCCCAAACTCCATGCATTCTGATTATTCCTTCCCCCGATCTGCTCTCCCTTCTCTCACACCCCTCTCTTCCCTTATCCCTTATTCTCTCTTTTCTTATAGGGCAAGATATATTTCTATATCCCATTACCTGTATTTCTTATTTCCCAGTTGCTTGCAAAAACAATTCTCAACATTCATTCCTAAAACTTTGAGTGCACCTTCTCTCCCTTCCTCCCTCCGCACCCATCCCCACTGAGAAGGCAAGAAATTCATTATAGGTTATATATGTGGAGTTTTGCAAAAGACTTTCATAATAGTCATGTTAAGTAAGATTAACTATATTTCCCTTCATCCTATCCTGCCCCCACATTTATTCTATTCTTTCTTTTGACTTTGTCCCTCCCTAAAAGCGTGTACTTCTAATTCCTCCCTCGTCCCATTTGCCCTCCCTTCTATCATCTCCCACTCCACTTATTCCCTTCTCTCCTGCTTTCCTGTAATGTAAGATAGATATTCATGCCAAATTGAGCGTGAATGTTACTCCTTTCTTAAGCCAAATGTGATGACAGTAAACTTCATTTTTCCCTCTCACCTCCCCCCTTTTCCCCTCCATTGAAAAAGCTTTTTCTTGCCTCTTTCATGAGAGACAAAGTGCCCCATTCAATTTCTCCCTTTCTCCTCCCAATATATTCCTCTCTCATCCTTTAATTTTATTTTTAGATACCATTCTTTCCTATTCAACTCACAGTGTGTGTGTGTGTGTGTGTGTGTGTGTGTGTGTGTGTGTGTGTGTGTGTGTGTGTGTATGATCGCTCCAACTACCCAAATACTAAGAAAAGTTTCAAGAGTTACAAATATTATCTTTCCATGTAGGAATGTAAGCAGTTCAAATTTACTAAGTCCCTTATGATTTATCTTTCCTGTTTACCTTTTCATGCTTCTCTTGATTCTTGTGTTTAAAAGTCAAATTTTCTTTTTCAGCTCTGCTCTTTTCATCAAGAATGATTGAAAGCACTCTAATTCATTTAATGATCCTTTTTTCCCCTGAAGTATTACACTCAGTTTTGCTGGGTAGGTGATTCTTGGTTTTAATCCTAGTTCCTTTGACTTCTGGAATATCATATTCCAAGCCCTTTGATCCCTTAATGTAAAAGCTTCTAGATCTTGTGTTATCCGGATTGTATTTCTATAATACTTGAATTGTTTCTTTCTAGCTGCTGCAATATTTTCTCCTTGATCTGGGAACTCTGGAATTTGGCTATAATATTCCTAGGAGTTGCTCTTTTTGGATCTCTTTCAGGAGGTAATCAGGGGAGTCTCTCAATGTTTATTTTACCCTCTGGTTCTAGAATAACAGGGCAGTTTTCCTTGATAATTTCTTGAAAGATTATGTTTCGGCTCTTTTTTTGATCATGGCTTTCAGGTAGTCCCGTAATTTTTAAATTGTCTCTCCTGGAACTATTTTCCAGGTCAATTGTTTTTCCAATGAGATATTTCACATTATTTTCTATTTTTCATTCTTCTGGTTTTGTTTTGTAATTTCTTGGTTTCTCATAAAGTCATTAGCCTCCATCTGTTCCATTCTAATTTTTAAAGAACCGTTTTCTTCAGTGAGCTTTTAAACCTCCTTTTCCATTTGGCTAATTCTACTTTTTAAAGCATTCTATTCATGGGCTTTTTGAACCTGTTTTGCCAATTGAGTTAGCCTATTTTTAAAGCTGTTATTTTCTTCAGCAGTTTTGGGTCTCCTTTAGCAAGATGTTGACCTGCTTTTCATGCTTTTCTTGAATCTCTCTCATTTCCCTTCCCAATTTTTCCTCCACCTCTCTTACCTGATTTTCAAAATCTTTTTTGAGCTCTTCCATGGCTTGAGACCATTGCATTTTTATTTTGCTGGTTTTGGATTGAGAAGTCTTGACTTTAAAGTCTTCCTCTGATGATATGCATTGTTCTTCCTCATCTGAAAGGATGGGAGAAAATACCTGTTCACCAAGAAAGTAGCCTTCTATACTCTTATTTTTTCCCTTTTGGGGCATTTTCTCAGCCATTTACTTGACTTCTGAATCCTTTGTCAAGAGGAGGGTATACTCTGTGGACCTTTAAGTTCTCAGTTCCTCCAAGATGGCACAATCAAGGGAGAAGACTTTAGTCCTCTTCTGACCTGCACTCTAGTCTGGGAGCAACCACAAGCACTCTTGTGTCCAGGATCTGGGAGTAGGATTCCTTCTCCAGAGCCTCCACCAGCTCCACTAGCCAGTGCTCCTTTTCACCCCAGGACTGCCACTCAGGGGTGAGACCTAGATTAGCCATTCAATTCCCCCAGGGTCTATAAGCCAAGGACTCCAAAAATGAATGCTGCCTCTACAATGTCTGCTCCTGGTGGGACCAGACTGAATTCCCTTCTCACTAAAGGGAAAGAGCTTTCTCATTGCCCTTTGAAGCTGTCTTTGACGTTTGCAGGTTGAGCAATCTGGAAACCACAGCTGCTACCTGGGATTCCACTCCCTGAGGCTCGTTGTGATCATGTCCCTGCCATGCCACATGGTCAAGGTTGGGCTGTGCTCTGCTCTACCCCCAGTGAGATAGACCTTTCCTGTCAGCCTTCCACACTGTCTTGGCCTGGAAATCTCTTTCACTCTCTCGTTTTGTGGCTTCTTCTGCTATAGGATTTGTTTAGAGTCATTTTACAGGTATTTTATGGACTATGAGAGGAGCTTCTAAAGGTCCGTCCAACCCTCTTATGCATTTCTTGATGATTAACTTTATGTTACGGTTGGGCTCTGCTCCTGGGATATGAGAGATAATGTCTCAGGCTTCAGATTTTTTGAGTTATTGTTTTCAGAGCTCTATCTGATACTTCAAATGTGTCATGATCCAAGGCCTCCTGTGGTCACTGTTCTTCAGACTTGTGTCTTTGTATATGAATGGCCTCTGGTACTTCTATCTATCCCTAACCTGCAACAGTGTCCCCAATACCTCTTGCTTGTTGTCTCTGTAAATATTCCCACACTCTGTGGTCTAGAAATGTACCACCACCCTCCATCTTCCATTCTCCTGTAGCTGAAAGTATCAGTTTACCCCTGTTCCCTAAAACTGAAACCAAGGACTCCATTGTCTGCAAGTGACCATGATCAGTCCCAGAAATCTAGGCAGGGCTCCCTCCCCTTTGTGACCACACTTACTGGGTTGTACTCACTCCTTGGCTGACACAGCCTTGGACTACATCTATACCTGCTTCCAATAATCTACCCCATCAGCCCCCCTCCCCCTGACCTGTGGAGTTAAAGTTCTCAAAACCTCCAACAAAACTTCCCCCAAAGTTTGTTGTTTTTTTAATGCAGCATCTGTACTTCATTCCCTGTCAGACCACCATCCTAGTAGGTTATGTCTTTCCTAATGTCTTTCTAAGTTATCTTAGGCTGGATGGTTGCTTTACTCCAACTTTTTATTATTTCTGCCACAAAATTCAATTTGAGGCATTATTTTAGGTCATTTGGAGGGTAATCTAGGGGAGCCAAGTAATATGCTGCCTTATTTTACAATCATCCCGCAAAGCACCCCACCCGCGGCATTATCAAAGGGCAGCTAGGTGGCACAGTGGACAGAGCTCAGCTGGGCCTGGAGGCAGGAAGATCTGAATTCAAATATGACTTCAAACACCTCCTCACTGTATGACCCTGGGCAAGTCACTGAGCCCTGTTTGCTTCAATTCATCATCTAGAACGTGAGCTGGGGAAGAAAATGGCAAACCACTCCAAGTATCTTTGTGAAGAATACCCCAAATGGGGTCATGAAAAGTTGCTCATGACTTAAATGACTGAACAACATATTAAAACATTAACCTCAGCAACACAGAAAGAATTGAGACTACAGAATGGAGTCTGCTTTGCCCTGACTGACTGAAGATGTGAATGCCACATTGCCTAATTAATATCAAAAGATGAAAGAAGCATGCAGAACTGTATCTGGAAAAAGGGCTGTCAATCAAAGAAACATTTATGAAATGACTTCTATTTCGTTTTAGGATTACAAAAAGAGGCAAAAGACCGTTCCTGCCCTGAAGGAGCTTACCCTGTAATGGGAGAGACAACGTGAAAACACATATGTCCAAATAAACTACATTAAGGATCAATAGGAAATAAGAGGGAAGGCTTCCTGTTGAAAATGGAAATTTAGTTGGTGCTTAAGCAGGTCAGTAATCAGAGTGGAAAGCATTCCAGGCATGAGGACATGGCCACAGAATATGCTTGGTGAGAGATGCTGTTTGGGGAGCATCCAGGAGGCCAATATCACTGGATCAACAAATATATTTTGGGAATTAAGGTAGAAGAGGAGGAGAAAGGTAGAAGGACAAGAGGAGATGTGAATACTAACCAGAGCACTTTAGAGCTGGTCTTGGAGGAATCAGCAGCAAGGGGGTGACGTGAGTAGATCTGGGTTTAGGAAACTGACTTTGGTGTGTGAATAGAGGAGGGACTGTAGGTAGGAAGATTTTATATGGAGCATTGAGTTTGTGATTCAAAATGCAATAATAATGAAACAAAAAAAGTGCATAAAAAAAGGACAATGTTGTAAAAATAAAAGGAGCATGTGAAAAGCCCCAGGGGTGTGAAAAGTAGCTTGTTACTAATTTGGCAATTATTGAGCAAACTACTCAAAAGGGCCATACTGTTTTTTTTTTTTAATGGATTATTGAAAAACTTTTGTTAGGCTCATGACATTCATTTACTACCAATATGTAAAAATGATCCAGTATATTGGTCCAAATAACCTTCTCTACTAATTACACAAGCAAACAAATGTGATCTCCTTAAATTCTCCTTAAAAAGTGGTGCACTCACATTCTGCCCTATCTCAGACAGTTCCTGGTCCTTCAGTATAGACTGACTATGAGCTCTAGCATAGAGAAACCAGCAGTATCCTTTCTGGTAATGAACTAAGACTTGAGAAGAAAGCGTACTAATCCTCTAGCTTGCCTGGTGTCAGAGAAGACCAACTGCATGCTCACCAGAGACCAGACCAGGCAGAGTCCAGCTCTCAACTAGTGAATATCAAAGCTGAGTCTGTCTGCCATGGCCAACTGTCTGCACCATTCAGCCCCAGCTCTCCCATTCATGATCATCCTTTATTGGGTGGAGGGTGGTGGTTCAGGTAGCAATATAGTTTGGGGAAGCTTAAATAAGATAGTGTGCTAGGTATTCTTGATTATCAAACTCAGGGATCTTAGTTAGTTTGCTTTATATTTTATAGGAATCATAGTAGGGTCAATTTCCCTCTTTTTATTAAGTCATTGAGGGGAGAAGTAAATGACATAAAATAACAGAGAGTGCATATATCAACGGAAGTAAATAAAAGCAATTTGAATGATCAAATCATTGTCTGAGGGCACGCTTTTAGTTTTGGCTGCTCTTTGGTAGTTGGCCTCTGGGAGTCAATTAAAGAACTTAGGTTACTGCAATTGAGCCAGTAAGAGTTACAATATCTTTCTCTCCTCTAGACAGGACACCGATCATAAAACTTTCAAGAAGAAAGCTGTGGCTTTAAACATTTGCGTCTGTGAATGTTAAGAGACTTACTGGAACACTGACATAAAAGTTTAATGGAAAAACACATTTAAAGAAATGAAAAATCCCTGAATGTAATTCTTAGCATGCACTTTTGGAAGCTCCAAATGGACTATAATGAATTTAGAAAGTATCCTAACTAAAGTCCATACACTATTAGCAAAATACAGGGCTCATTACTCTAGGGATTTATGGAAAGATGAATACTTCTTTACCCCAAATGAGGAAGCAGATTGAAGGCAATTCTCAGAGCACAAAATAAATATATTTAAAACTTGCAAAAATTCCTTTGAATCAAACAGGCATCATTTCACAGAGTAATGGTAAAAAATGAAAATGGGAATATGCCATTGGATTTCTCAAATATGGCCAAAAGGGATTTGCACTTGAGAGGGAACCTATACAGCATATACAGTATATATATACAGTGTAGCTATATACAGCTAAGATCCACGTAGAGAATCAAAATGCCTTTCATGGGAGACATTCATACTATCTGGCACATAGTAGGTGTTTAATAACTGTATTACTGACTGATCAACTGACTTACCAAGGCATGTGCTGGTGACTAGAGAGATAAACTAGTAGTTTAGCACACAGAGATAATGACTCACGCATTGCCAGACCTAGATCCATGTTTGGGAGCTTTTGAAGGAAAGTGGAAAAAGAAGGGGTATTAAGTTGCCAACAAAACTGAAAGTCTACAGAGCTATTGTGCTGACTTCATTGTTGTGCACTTGTGAAGTCTGGACAGTCTACCAGCACATGCTAGGAAACTGGACTGCTTCCATTTGAATTGTCTTAGAAAGATTCGGAAGATCATGTGGCAAGATAAGGGACGAGACACTGAAGTCCTTTCTCCAAATGAACTGCCAAGCATTCAGACTCCATTGTAGAGACTGTAACTCTGATGGGTTGGACATACTTCAATGGAAAACATACATTTTTTAATACAAATTTATTTAATTTCAGTTTTCAACCTTTACTTACACAAAATTTTGATTTTCAAATTTTCTCCCCATCTCCATTCTCCCCCTGCCCCAGGACAGTGTGTATTCTGATTGCCCTTTCCTCCAAACTGCCCTCCCTTCTATCACTGCCACCCCCCCCATTCCCTTCCCTTCTATTTTCCTGTAGGGTAAGATGGATTTGTATACCCCATTGCTTATATATCATATTTCCTAGTTGCATGTAAAAACAACTTCTAACATTCATTTTTAAAGCTTTGAGTTCCACATTCTCTCCCTTGCCCCCTCCCCACTCACCCTCACTGAGAAAGCAAGCAATTCAATAAAGGTTATACATGTGTGGTCATGCAAAACACCTCCATTACAATCATGTTGTGAAAGACTAACTATATTTCCCTCTATCCTGTCCAACCCTCCATTTATTCAATTTTCTCTTTTGACTTGTCCTTCTATCAAATGGTTGCTTCCAATTACCACTTCCCCCAATCTGACATCACTTTTCTTATTCCCCGTCTCTTATCTCTCTCCCCTCCCCCCCCACTTTCCTATAGTTTATTATCTTAATAAACTTCTGTAATTGAGTGTGTATGTTATTCCCTCCTGAAGCCAAATCCAATGAAAGGAAGGTTCATTTATTCCCTCTCACCTTCCCCTTCTTCCCCTCCATTGTAAAAGCTTTTTCTTGCCCTTTTATATGAGATGATTTACTACATTCTTCCTATCCCTTTCTATTTCTTCTGCTACATTCCTGTCAACCCTTAATTTTCTTTTTTAGACTCACACTGTGATCTCTCTCTCTATATGTACACATATATATGTATACATATACACATACATATACATACATTGTAGACATATGCATACATATACATACACACATTCACACATAGACAGATATAGATATGTGTGAGTGTGTGTATGTGTATTCCCTCCAACTACCATAATATTGAGACATGAGTTACAAATGTCATCTTTCCATGTAGGAAAGTTATGGTTTCTCTTTTCTGTTTACCTTTTCATTTTTCTCTTGATTCTTGTATTTGAAAGTAAAAATTTCTATTCGGCTCTCGTCTTTTCAACAAGCATGCTTGGAAGTCCTCTATTTCATTGAACTTTCATTTCTTCCCCTGAAGTATTATACTTGGTTTTGCTGGGTAGGTGATTCTTGATTTTAATCCTATCTCTTTTGACCTTTGGAATATCATATTCCAAGTCCTCTAATCCCTTAATGAAGAAGCTGCTAAATCCTGTGTTATCCTGTTTGTGCTTCCACAACAATTGACTTGCTTCTTTCTGGCTGGTTACAATATTCCAAGGAGTTTTTCTTTTCAGATCTCTTTCAGAAGGTGACTGTTGAATTTTAAAAATATTTATTCTACCCTCTGGTTCTCGAATATCAGGGCAGTTTTCCTTGATAATTTTTTGAAAGAGGATGTCTAGGCTCTTTTATTTGATCATGACTTTGAGGTAGTCCAATAATTTTAAAGTTATCTCTCCTGGAACCGTTTTGTACATCAGTTGTTATTCCAATGACATGCTTCACATTGTCTTCTGCTTTTTTTTCATTCTTTTGGTTTTGTTTTATGATTTCTTGATTTCTCATAAAGTCATTAGCTTCCATTTGCCTCATTCTACTTTTTAAATAATTATTTTTTCAGTGAGCTTTTGGACCTCTTTTTCCATTTGGTTTATTCTACTTTGTAAAGCATTCTTCTCTTCATTGACTTTTTGGACCTCTTTTGCCATTTGGGTTAGTCTAATTTTAAAGCTGTTATATTCTTCAGTATTTGGGGGGGGGGGGGTTCCTTTACCAAACTATTGACTTGCTTTTCATCATTTTCTTACATCACTCTCATTTCTCTTTCCATTTTTTTCTCCATTTGTCTTATTTGATTTTCAGAATTCTTTTTGAGCTCTACTATGGCCTGAGATCAATTCATATTGTTTTTCTTAGAGGCTTTGGATGCAAGTGCTTTGATTGGTTTTCTCCTTCTTGCTGTATGTTTTGATCTTCCTTGTCACCAATGATGTAAGAAAATACCTCTTCATCAAGAAAATAAAAAACTCTAGTTTGTTTCTTTCCCCCCGTTTGTTCATTTTCCCAGCCAATCACTTGACTTTTGAGTTTTGTTAAGCGAGGGCTCCACTAGCAGCCTCTGCTTCAGCAGTGGTTGCAGCACTTTGGGGCTGGGGCAGGAGCCTGTACTGGAGCTGGGCCTCAGACCCAACCATGCTTCTCTCTCAGCCAGGTAAGAGACCCTTCCCACTGACTTTTGAAGCTGTCATTAATATTTGTGAGTTGAGAAGTCTAGAATCCACAGCAGTTGCTAAAGATTCAGTTCCCTAAGGCCTGCTCCTGCTGCCTGCATGACCCACCTGAACTGCACTCTGCTCCCAGCCTGGTGCAAAAAATCCTTCCCATCGACCTTCCAGAGTGTCTTGGCCTGGAAATTTGCTTCTGTCTGTCATTTTGTGACTGATGCTGGTCTACAATTTGTTTAGAGTCGTTTTTTACTGGTTTTTTGAGGGATTTGGGGGAAGAGCTCCAGCAAGTCCCCGTTTGTCCTCCATCATCTTGGCTCCACCCCAAACATACATTTACCCAAAAGATTATTTTATGAAGAACTCTCACATGGCAAACGCTCACATGTAGGACAAAAGAAGCAAAACAAGGACTCTCTCAAGGTCTCTCCTTGAGGACTTTGGAATTGATTGTAAGACACAGAGACACTGGCACACGACCAACCTGTATGAAAAGCCCACATCAAAGATGGAGTTGTGTTCTATGAGCAAAGCACAATTGCAGTATTTGAAAAGAAACTTGAAACGTCCAGATTTAGAGACATCTCCCTTTCAAATGTTGATCTGGACTATTGGTGCTCCACCTGCAGTAGAACCTCCCAAGCTCATATTGGTCAGATCAGTCACAGTTGTATACATTGTACATTAATCCTGACATGCTGATGTCATTTTGGTCTTCTTTGAGAATGAAGGACAACAACTTAGCTGAGTAACTTTTATAAATTAATGGGACATCAATCATAACACTGCAAATTTAGAACTCAAAAGAGCCTTGAGAATTCCACAAAGAAAGCATACTAGAACCAGACTATTAACACAGGCAACAGTGTTTCCCACAATTATGCAGACATGACATTGTTCTATAAAAAAAAAAAAACAAACGGTATTTAGTAGAAGTGGTCACACCAAATGTTAATATCCTCTAACTATGGTGTTTTCAAAATACAGAAGCCAAACAGAAGAAACATTGTGGGATCAGGAGAAGGTATGCATTATCCCCTTATCCTTTCCACTATTGGAGGCATCTTATCCATGCTATTTATATAAGCTTACAGAAGATAAGCTCATGACTCAGTGTTATTATTGAGTTACAGAAATCAATTGTATCTTATTCACCTGTACAATAGTCTATAAAACATATAATAGGAAGAATTAATAACTAGGCATTGACTTGTTCCAAAATGATTTTTGTGTCAACTTAAAAATACAAGAAGAACAAGATGTAGAAAGATAATAGCAATGAATTATAAAAAAATAGCAGTAGTTCACATTTCTAAGGCACTTACAAGTTTCAGGTGACTTTCCACTTCTCCAGAGGGGTAAGAAAATAGTGAAAGTGACTCCATCCATAGCCATTTTACACAACTGAACAGCAACACTTTTCTGCTCTTTTGCAGGATTCCAGAATGAGCAATTCTACATTTTCTCTTCCTTCGCAGAAGAGGCAGTAGAGTATAATGGGAAAAGTCATTCCTTTAGAATCAGAGATCCTAGGTTCAAATAACATCTCTGCTACTTGTTACCTCTGAAAAGTGGGCAAGGCATGTTACCTCACCTGTTTGGGTCTCAATTCTCTCTCCTAAAAATGAGGGAGTTAGATTCAGTGGCCCCCCACAGTCCCTTCCAACTCCCTGCCTTCCTCCTCAAATTTTATCATTAGTTATCCCCTGGAGATTTGGAGAAGAGTTAAGTTTCTTTTCCATTTTCCAGGTTATTATTGGTTATGAAAGTGACGCTAAGTTACTCAGGCAGAGCACCTCAAAATATACAATTAACTACCACAGCTTTCATTACCTCATCTGCTGAAAACTGAAATATCAAACAATGATTGCCTCTTGAGGGGAAAAGTGGGGTCGCAGATAGTGAAAGATGTGATCAAATATGGCTTCATGGTTTATTCAATAATGAGGGCCTTTAAATGTCTGGGCATTTCCAAAATCACTGTTTTGTGTATGCATGTGTGAGTATTCAGTCAACAAGCATTGATTAAGTGACTAAGGGCTAGAGAAAAGAAAAGAAAACCAGTTTCTACTCTCAAGCAGTTTTCATTCTGATAAAAAAAGACTACAATCAAGAGAGCAGCTAAAAAGTGTGTGTGTGTGTGTGTGTGTGTGTATGTGTGTGCGCTTGCATATGCGTGTGTATGTGTGGAGACACACAGATAGGGGCATGGTGGTTAGAGCCAGAGAATAGGAGACAGTCTTGGGTCATTCCTCAAAGTGAGTCTTTTGAGAGAACTCATTAATGAGAGGAGGGTCCCACAGAACCACAGTCAGGAGGCTTAGGAGGCATGATGTTTACATACATACTAATGTCATAAAATATGGTGGCATTATTTAAATAATAGAATCTGAGTCATAGAAACAAGAAATACATTTCCCTGCATATCTCTTTAAAAGAACAAGAAAGGTACACAGGAAATAGAAATGGAGAGCTCACTTGAATTTTCCATCAGTCATTGATTATCTCTGAATCATTTCTTCCTCTAATGCAATTTGTATTCACTGAAGGCATACATTATCACCCTCCACTGGCCAAGGAAATGATTACTTAACTTTTTCCCCTGGATGTAGAATTGTGCAGATCTCTACTAGGTATGATGTACTCCAAAACTGAATTCAGAAGTCTTGATGTAAACCCACTGTATTAAGGAGTCACAAATTATTGAGCTCTTCTTCACATACAGAGTATCAATAGTCTATTGATAAAGATGTAATGCTATTAAGGTTGATGATAACCACAGTTTAGAAGGTGGGGCATAGGAGGAGGACTCCCAAACTGATAATTCCAGACCAGTATAATTAGTGACATACAGATAACCTCTGAGTCATTCATAGCTAATCTTGGCAACACATTCTCTCCCTTCTCTATGCCCATACCAACAAAAGTACCTCCTAGTTCAGAGTAGAAAGAAGAACGTGACTTTGTAGATGAGTTAGCTGCCATTTTCTAGGCAATGTAAATACCTTCTGCCAGGTCTGTTGGAATATTTCAGTATTAAAAAGTCTCCCTCCACTCTAGAGAGCTGGCATGGCACAATGGACAGAGAGCTAACCTCAGAGCCAGAAACACTTGTGTTGCAATCCTAACTCTAACACCTACTGAGACAATATCACACTGGTCAAATAACGTAAACAGGAAATTTTCAAAAGAACTATCCACTATCCACAAATTTATGACCAAATGCTCTGTCACAAATACTCAGAGAAATACATATTAACCCAACACTGAACTTTCATTTTACAACCATCGGCACAAATCAAAATGATTCAACTTGTAAGGCTGTCCAGAATATACTAAGGCATTGTTGGTGGAGCAGTTAATTAGTCCAATCTTTCAGTAAAATGTATTTATACTAAAAAAGTCACTAAACTCTACTGTTTGACCCAAACATACCATTACTATGCATATATTTGAAGGAAGTAGAATACAGGGGGAAAATTCCCATAGATGCAACTTATTTATACAATCCCCTGCTTATTTTCTCCTAGAGAAAGACAACAAAAAAAAGGAGAAACAAAATAGGTACCTATGTATTAGGATATGTCTGAATAAACTGATGTATATACAAGTAATGGAATGTTATTACACTTGATGAAATGACTAATATGAACAAATCAGGGAGGTTGTGAAGATATGTATGAACTGATGCAGAGCAAAATAGGAAGAACCTGAAGAATTTCTGTTTTACTTTGTTTTCACAATGACCAGAATAATGTAAGGAGAAACAGTCACAAAAGACAGCAGAAGCTGGATGCTGCGATGAGCTAAGTCTTCAGAACACTTATGATGAGACCTTCCTCCCTATTCTTGGCAGACGAATGGTGGACAATAGGTGCAGGATGGGGCCCATTTTGTCAGAGAAGGCCAGCTGGTTCATTTGTTTTCTTAAAGATTACTTCTTTGTGACAAAGAAAGGTTCTATTGGTGATGGTGGGAGTATGTGGAGAGAGTCAGTGGGAAATCATAGAAAAAGATTTTAAAAAATAGAAATAAAGTATTTCTTCTTCTTTGTAGCCAAGCTCCAAACCAAGGCTGGTTCTCACAGTACCTGTTACTCTCAATCTGTCAGCCCCAATGGTGATCTCTTCCTCGTTGGCAGAAAACAGGACCCTGCCGCCTTCACTTGCACGCACTTCAAAGTTCTTACACTGAGCTTCCACCGCATCTGCTCCTAGAAGAAAGGGAGGGGAGGGCAATAAAATGGGAACAAAACCAACATCCGAACTTCCATACTGTGTCCTTGTTTTCAAATAATGCTTCAAGTGACTGATGGTTTCATCGAATTCCAAAATCTAGGTAGCTTTTAGATTATTCAGATTTTAACATCTAAAACTATTTATGTATTGCTATTTTTATATTTGCATCTAACACATAGGCATTTCTTTTCTGTACTTAATATTTAGATGATGACTTCATTCCCTTCCCTCTACTGACTTCATTTCCAGAGTTTTCTCACTGATATAGGTAATAGTTCCACAATGATGCTTCCATCATGCTATCAAACAAAGCAGAAGAAAAAAATCCGCAATATCAATAGAGATAAAGAAGGAGAACAAGAAGGAGATAAAGGAACAAACTGTCCCAAAGCCAGGATGGTAGTGAGAGAAAATAAATGAGCAATTCTACTTTAAAAAGAATGCAAAGAATATTTCAGGTTTAGAATGATAGGTTCATGGGATGTTCAGGGGAGAGATGACATAGTCTAGACCTGCATTTTCATAATCCTGCTGAAGGTGAAGTGATTTGTCCAAAACCACACTTATTCCCCAGTGGAACCAGAACTTGAACTAAGGTCCTCTGACTCCCAGTCCAGCTGCCTTTTACACCTGCTCCGCTTCGTCTTGGAGGGTGAATTACATATTTAAATCTTTGGATTACAATAAAATGCAATATGACTTCCTTTCTCTTTGTTGGTTTTAAAAGGTGATACTCTTTCAGAAGAGCAAGAAATGGGAGAATATTTTTCTCTTTCTTCCACTGTTTTATATTTGTGTCACTGAGTAGCCAAATTCAACATGAAAAGAGGTTAAAAAGAGCTCAATGTGATCTTTAAAAAATTCTATGTATTTGGGAAGATTTGAATACCATCTTATTGAAAAATACCTCAACTTTAGCTTAAATGGATGGTCACAAACTTAATTCATGTATACAAGTGGCATTAGGATAGGGAACGTCAAATAGACCAGAAAGGCCAGGAAAGAAAATCTTTATCTCATCTAGTGTGATTAAGGTGACATAACATAGGTTCCTCCCCAGGAAGGCTCCGATTCAATTCATCATAACCATATAGGTATAGATGAAATAAATTATTTTACCAACTTTGCCTCAACAGTCAAATATTAAGAAAATAGAAGAAGAAGTATTTTCTCCAATTTCACACACTCACATTCAACAAAAACAAACTAGGATTAAGTGTAAAATCAGCATACATCTATTCGGTGCTCACTACATGCCAGATATTGTGCTGAGTGCTAGGAAATCAAAGAAATAATTAAAAAAACCCAACAACATACAAACAGAAACAAATGCCCTTCCCAAAGGAAATCTTATTCTATTGGGGGAGATAACATTTAGATAATTAGGCATATAGAAGACATATATGGAGTTCATGAAGGTGATCTGAAAGAAGATATTATCTGCTAGGTCCCAAGGAAGTGCCTTCTCCAAGATATTGTCTTACAAGTTAAATCTCAGGAGAATAATAAATTACATAGAAGAATTGCAGAGTTCCCTTGCTGGAACGTCCTACACACACACACACACACACACACACACACACACACACACACACACACACACACACACACACGATATAGCCAGATCTTTTAATCTCTAAATTTGATGGTCCTCAGTCTTCATTCTTCAATATGTTCCTTCAGCATTTGACATTGTTGACCATCTTCTTCTGCTAGATAATCTCTCTTTTCTGGGTTTTCATGATTCAGTTCTTTCCTAGTTCTCCTTTTCCTTGTCTAACCACTCCTCTCGGTCTCCTTTGTGGGGTAATGACCCACATCATGATCCCAACTGTGTATGTTCCCCAAAGTCTCTCTCATAGCCTCCCCATCTCTCTCTTTTTGTCTCTGTTGCATGTGGGATCACTGTCTCTTTCTCTCTCTTATCTCATTTAATTTCATACCATCCTATCTTATCCCATCCCATCCCATCCCATCCCATCCCATCTCATCCCATCCCATCCCACCTCATCTCATCTCATCTCATCTCATCTCATCTCATCTCATCTCATCTCATCTCATCTCATCTCATCTCATCTCATTAATCCCTGTAAGTTTAACTATAATTTCTATGGAGATGCATCTCATATACATCCAGCCTTAGACTTTCTACTGAGCTTCAGTCTCACATTACAAATTGCATATTGGACATTGAAAACTGAAAGTCCTGGAGCTATCTCTAATTCAGCATGTTCCAAACTGAACTCAGTATCTTTTCTCCCAAACTCTTCCCTCTTTCCACCTTATCTTGAAGGTACACATATTCTTTTAGTTTCCCAAGTTCATAATCTCAGTATTCCCCCCCCTCTCTCTTTCTCTCCCTCTGTCTCTCTTTCTCTCTGTCTCTGTCTCTCTTTGTCTCTGTCTCTCTCCTACATATCCAATTAGTTGTCACATTTTCACAATGTCACTTACATCTGAATTCTCTCTACTAACACAGGTACTACCTTACTTCAGGTCCTTCTCACCTTTCAGCTAGATTATTGCAATAGCCTCTGAACTGATCTCCTGCATCTCAAGTCTCTAAATCCTCCATTCTACCTTAAAAACTGTTGTCAAAGTAAATTCCCATAAGTACAGAACTGACCATCACTCCTTTATTCAGTCAGCACTGGCGTCAGTTTATTGCCTCTATGAGAAAAATATATCCTCCTCTATTGTGCTTTCAATTTCCTGCATAACATGTCTTCAAATTATCTTTCATGCCCAAATGGGTATTTCTCTTTCTCCCACTTTACAATCCAGTAAAACTAGTCTTTTATCTGCTCCTCATATAGAACACTCCATCTCCTATCTCCTTGCCTTTGCCCTATTTCTCATGCCTTATCTTTAGTTCAGAGTCCTTTTCTTCTTTTTAGGCTCAAGGTCCATGCTCTATATGAGGCCTTTCTTGATATGTCCAGCTCTCAGTGCAATTTCACAAAATATTGTTCCTTGGGCTCTTTTGTATATAGTTGCATTTACTTACTTTATATTCATGCATTATGTATGCATATATATAAATACATAGCCATGAATATATAGGTCTACACATACATACACATATGCTTATGCACATAAACACTTATTGGCTGATCTATTAGAATGTAACCTCCTTGAGCAGAAAGACTGTTTCATTCTTTGTCTTTGTATCTCCAATGCCTAGACCACAGTAGTTGGTCTAAACATTTGTTAGCTTGTTGATGGATGAAACATCCCAATTTTTTCACAAATATCACTGGAGGGCCTAAAATAGACTTTCTCTTACAAGATTCCAAAGTCTTTCCTGTACAAAACAACCACAAAAACAGAAACAGAATCACAGGAGAACAGGTTTTTACTGACCTGGAACCCACAATAGGGGAAGTCCAATCCTTGAAGAGGTGTGGAGTCCACAGTCAGCCACCTTCTCCAGCCCCCTATTAGAGATTTAAAAGGAATCTCTCTTACCTCATATAGGACCCCAAGAGAGGGAATGGGGGAAGGAAGTGGCCAGCAGTTTCTCCTCATCTCTCCATGTTTAGGAATCCCACTTCTGACACCAGAACAGTTGTGGTAAGGAAACTCCCTTTATTTCAATATAGAATGCGAGTCAGTAAAAGACCTTATTCTGTGTGCTGTCATAAATTAAGGCATGGAAAAATAACCATCTATTGTCACACAGAGAATTATACCTCAATGTGACTAGTGGGCTTTAGTGGGCTCCTGAATATAAACAGTTTCCCACAGGTACTTGGAGCATACAGAATAATGTATTTTCATTCTGGTCTTGCAATTGATTAGAAATTAGCCTAAAATGCAGTGTGTTGTATCATAGGGAAGAGAGACAGACACTTTTTAATTTGCTAAACTTTCATTAGATTCAAGAGTATGAGATGTGATGAACTTTGTTTTTTGGTTGTCCCTACCCAAGAAATGGGGTAAAGGAAGGCAAAACAGGGGTTAGATGCAGTTGTCCACTTCTACTTGTAATGGGAGGGGCTTACTTTAACACAATATTAATCATGTCAAGAAAGGGACAGTACAGTTACCCCCTTCTCCACCGTAGTAGCGTAATAGTAGAAGATGAAATAATATTACTGTGTCAGAGCAGGACAAAACATAAGAGAAGAAAGCTTTAAAATTTAACATATAGAATTATACCATCTTTAAGAGTGGAAATATTTAAGGCATTTTCTAATCAGGAACAATAAAGAATATACATTTTTCCCCTCAGCATTCCATGGTGCATTTACAGAAACTGACAACACACTAGCATGTAGAGAAATTATAAATTCTTGTTTAAAAAACAAATTCTAAAAGCATCTTTTAGAGACAAGAAACAGTAAAAATAGTAAGTATGATAGGGAGGACAAGTTAAAGAACTGGCCCTAAAAGAAACAACCACAATACCTGAATAATGTATTAGTCAAAGAACAAATCATAGAAACAGAAAACAAGAATAGAATAATGGAAATAGAATAATGGTGAGGAAACACGCCAAAATTTCTGAGATGCAACTAAAGCATTTCCCAGAGGAAAAAAGTATATATCTGAGAGAGCATAATAATAGAATAGAAAAAAAGATTATGAATAAATTGAATATATAACTTGGAATGAATAGGAAATCCACAAATACACCTGAAATAAGCATTAAAGAGGAAGTTCCAAAAAGTAGAGGAGAAATGGATCTGTTAGAAAACAAAAAGATTATTGAAGCCATAGAATTAAAAACATGTTCTTTGAATAACTAACAAAATTGAATAACTTTTAGCCAGCATGATTATCAAAAGACATGGGGGAAAATCAAATTATCAAAAAAAAATAAGATGAATCACAATAGAGATGAAAAATAAAAAAAAAATTAGATCCTCCTGTAAAGAATAAGATAATTAGCATAACAGAATTAGACTGTGAGCTCCTTAAGAATAGTCTGGTTTTTGCCTTTGCGTTCTCATTTCTTAGAATGATGCCTGGCACATAGTAAGGTCTTAACAAATGCCTGACGAAGACATAACTTGACTTAAACAAACAAGAGAATAAAAATCCAAATTAAGATATATCTTAAATTATCCAGTTTAACCTGTGGCCAAGGAGCTATGAGAGGAAAAATTGATATCCTGGCCTAGATAGATTTACTGGAGTATTCCATCAAACTTGTGAAGAACAACTAATACCTAATTCACACATTATTTTCAAAAATAATTTGAGAAAACCACCTTATTAAACTATTTTTATGAGAGGAACACAGTCCTCATACATAAACTAGGAAGGATAAGGAGAACTATAGAAAAATATTAAAGAATATCAATGGAAAAAGTAACATCTTAGTAAAAAACCTGCAGTACATGGACAACGCAGCCAATTGACAAGTATTTATTAAGTGCCTATAAGATTCCAGCAACTGGGGATATAAGTACAAATGGAATAATCTGTCTTAAAAATGAGCTGAGTTTTAGATACCCTCTTGAATATTTTTTTTTGCATTAAGCATTCTAAGATTTTCTTTTTTTTATTTTCTTTTTTTAAATTTAAATTTATTTATTTAAGTTTTCAACATTCATTTCCACAAAATTTTGGGTTCCAAATTTTCTCCCCATTTCTCCCCTCCCCCACCCCAAAACACTAAGCATTCTAATTACCCCTATCACCAATCTGTCCTCCCTTCTAACATCCTTCCCTTCCCTTATTCCCATCTTCCCTTTTGTCCTGAAGGGCAAGATAAATTTCTATACCGCATTACCTGTAGTTCTTATTTCCTAGTAGCAAGAACAATACTCAACAGTTGTTCCTAAAACTTTGAGTTCCAGCTTCTCTTCATCCCTCCCTCCCCACCCATTCCCTTTGCGAAGGCAAGCAATTCAATATAGGCCATATCTCTGTAGTTTTGCAAATGACTTCCATAAGAGTCGTGTTGTGCAAGACTAACTATAATTCCTTCCATCCTATCCTGCCCCCCGTTTCTTCTATTCTCTCTTTTGATCCTATCCCTCACCAGGATTGCTCCCTCCTTCCACTGCCCTCCCTTCCATTATCCCCCACACACCCTGCTTATCCCCTTCTCCCCCACTATCCTGTATTGTAAGATAGGTTTTAATATCAAAATGAGTGTGCATTTTATTTCTTCCTTTAGTTAAATGTGATGAGAGTAAGCTTCATGTTTTTTTCTTTCACCTTCCCCCCTTTTTCCCCCCACTGAAAAGTCTTTTACTTGCCTCTTATATGAGAGATGATTTGCCCCATTCCATTTCTCCCTTTCTCCTCCCAATATAGTTCTCTTTTACTGCTTAAATTCATTATTTTAAGATATGATCCCATCCTATTCAATTCACCCTGTGCTCTCTCTCTCTCTCTCTCTCTGTGTGTGTGTGTGTGTGTGTGTGTGTGTGTGTGTGTGTGTGTAATCCCAACTATCCAGATACTGAAAAAAGTTTCAAGAGTTACAAATATTGTCTTTCTATGTGGGAATGTAAACAGTTCAACTTTAGTAAGTCCCTTATGACTTCTCTTTGCTGTTTACTTTTTCATGCTTCTCTTCATTCCTGTGTTTGAAGGTCAAATTTTCTTTTCAGCTCTGGTCTTTTCATCAAGAATTCTTGAAAGTCCTCTAATTCATTGACCATTTTTCCCCTGAAGTATTATACTCAGTTTTGCTGGGTAGGTGATTCTTGGTTTTAGTCCTAGTTCCTTTGACTTCTGGAATATGATATTCCATGCTCTTCTATCCCTTAATATAGAAGTTGCTAGATCTTGTGTTATCCTGATTGTATTTCCACAATATTTGAATTGTTTCTTTCTAGATGCTTGCAATATTTTCTCCTTGATCTGGGAACTCTGGAATTTGGCCACAATGTTCCTAGGAGTTTCTCTTTTAGGATCTCTCTCAGGAGGGGATCGGTGGATTCTTTCAATATTTATTTTGCCCCCTGCTTCTAGAATATCAGGGCAGTTTTCCTTGATAATTCCATGAAAGATGATGTCTAGGCTCTTTTTTTGATCATGGCTTTCAGGTAGTCCCATAATTTTTAAATTGTCTTTCCTGGATCTATTTTCCAGGTCAGTTGTTTTTCCAATGAGATATTTCACACTATCTTCCATTTTTTTTCATTCTTTTGGCTTTGTTTTGTGATTTCTTGGTTTCTCATAAAGTCATTAGCCTCCATCTGTTCCATTCTAATTTTTAAAGAACTATTTTCTTCAGTGAGCTTTTGAACCTCCTTTTCCATTTGGCTAATTCTACTTTTTAAAGCATTCTTCTCCTCATTGGCTTTTTGACCCTCTTTTGCCAATTGACTTAGCCTATTTTTAAAGCTGTTATTTTCTTCAGCATTTTCTGGGTCTCCTTTAGCAGGGTGTTGACCTGCTTTTCATACTTTTCTTGCATCTCTCTCATTTCTCTTCCCAATTTTTCCTCCACCTCTCTTACTTGATTTTCAAAATCCTTTTTGAGCTCTTCTATGGCCTGAGCCCATAGAATATTTATTTTGGATGTTTGGGATACAGACTCCTTGACTTTTATGTCTCTTCCTGATGGTAAGCATTGTTCTTCCTCATCTGCAAGGATGGAAGAAGATATGTGTTCACCAAGAAAGTAACCTTCTATAGTCTTATTTTTTTCCCTTTTTTGGCCATTTTTCCCAACCAGTTACTTGACTTTTGGGTCCTTTGTCAATAGTAGGTTACGCTCTGGGGATCTGTGAAGTCTCAGTTCCTCTAAAGTGGCATGATCAAGCATATACTGATCTGGACGCAGAGAGGGATTTTTGTGACCAGAATCTTAGCAGTTACCTCTCCACCGCCACCTAGCCTCCAGTTCCCAAGTCAGTGCTGGGGGCTGATTTTCAGATAAGCTGGATGGGCAGGGCTGCCATTCAGTGTGAGACAAAGACCAGCTTGTCTAGGGCCTCCACACAGGGTGGAGGCAAGAATCAGCTCTTCAATGCCCCCAGGGTTTTTATGCTCCAAAATATATATGTGGCTGCTGCACTTGCAATGTAGCCTGTGACGTGGCTGCCTGCTGCCGGAGCTATGGGAAGGCCCTTCTCCCATCCTGGCCAGCTGGTAAAACCCTGCCACTGACCTTTGGCGCCTGTGGTTTGAGGGATCTTTGAACCCGCTGCTGCTGGGACTGGGGATTCCATGACTAGAGATTCTGCCCCCAAGGGCTGATTGAAAGCCATATCCTGCAGGGCCAATGCTGGGCTGGGCTCTACACTCTGCTCCACATTCGGTGCAACTGATGTTTCCCGTGGGCCTTTCAGGTCACCCTGAGTTGGAAATCTCCTCCACTCTGTTGTTCTCCACTTCTTTTGCTCCAGAAGTTGTTGAGAGTCCCTCTCTACAGGTATTTTATGGGCTGTGTCGGGAGACCCTGCATATGTGTGTCTTTCTACTCTACCATCTTGGCTCCACCCCCCATTCTAAGATTTTCTAACACCCTTTATATATTATATTTTTCTTAAGATGATTTAATAACTGATCATTCAATGATCTCCCATTTGTGCCATCTGCAATACTTAGATACTTTGTACACATTTGGTGGAGTCTACCTGTTATCCATCTCTTTCTCCTCTTCATTGCCTTCCCACTTCTTTTGAGTACCCATCAAGGACTGTAATGATAGAGGCCAAATGGAAGTGTACATTTTTTTGTTGATTTTTCCTCTTCTCTTCCATTCAGATACCATTTTGTCTTATCCCTTCAGTTTCATAGGTCCTTTGTATTCTTTGCATAATTGAGTCTCTTCCTTTTCTTAAAAATTGATTTTGATACTTTCTTTTTTTTTTCAGTTACCACCCAACTTTTATTTCCAAACTGGCTCCCACACCCATCACAAGTTTGGGAGTGTGAGGTAAAAGAAAGGGGAGAAAAAAGAGCTGAATATTGTTTTTCGGATGCCCAGAAAAACCTAGATGTGGGCAGTGGAGGGGCAGAAACAGAATCTAGGGCTGGGAAAAGGCCTGGCCACTGTATCTGAGACAATGACCAGTCACTAGAATAGGGCAAGTGAAGGAAGGGAAAAGCAAGAGGCATCCTGAGCCCCCAGTGAGTTCCTAGAATGCCGATCCTGCCTCAGATGCCCCCATTAGGCATAGGCATGCCTGGGATGCAGGGCTCACCCTTAGGAAAGGTGGACATATAAAGGGCAGGGGGCACAGGTGGCGGGGGTGCTGCATAGTTCTGGGGTACAGCAGCAGTTGGCAGGACAAGGGCAGTGTCTGGGGCCAGCTCATAAGGCAATGCTTCACCATCTTCCCCATAGGGCAGAAGAAGCCGCTTACCCTTTTGCCTTCGGTTACAGAACTAGCCTCAAACCTCATCTTTGTCCAGGTGTAGCTCTTCTGTCAAGTCACAGATTTGCTGGGGAGTGGGCTTCCCACAACGCCTGAAGAAGCCCTCTAGGGTCTCCTTCATACTGATCTCAATACTTGTACGCCATTTATGCTGTTGAACCTGGGCTAGCACTTGTTCCATACTGCACATCTCCTGAGGGTTGTCAGTGTTCTCAACAGCCTGCAGCCACCTCTGAAGTAATGGTTTCAATTTGTACATATTCCTAAAGCTCAATTGCAGAGCTTCAAACCAGCAGATGGTGGTTTGACTGAACATCTTCCCATACAGTGTACCCAAGGCCATGCCCACATCAGCCTGAGTGAAACCCAGGGAAATTCACTTGTGTTTCAGTTCTTTTGCAAACAGCTCCAATTCCTCTGAGGTTGGTGTGTCCTCCTCTTCACTATCCACAGATGGGATGCCCTCCTCACTGGCTGTTCCGCTTGAACCACTGGTGCTGCTGACACTGCTGCTGACATTGTTGCTGCTGCCACTGCCAATGCTGGTGCCGCCACTGCTGCCCAGCCCTGGGTGGGGCTGCTGGACAGAGGCTGGGTAGAGGGGCCTGGGACCCAGAAAGGTCCCTAGAGCCTGGAGAGAGTGAAGAGGGAGAGGGGCACCTGCCAGTGCCCCAGTGGGAACCAAAACACTGCTTCCCAGGCCTGGCCAAAAGGGCCCTATCCAGGCAGGTGCATAGTAGACTGGGCCTGGATGGATGCAATACTTAGCTTCAGGAACAATGGTCTCTCTGAGGTCTTGCTCAGGAGCCCCAGATGATGATGAGGAAGGGGAAGAGCAGGATGAATCTTCCTCTTTGGGTGGCATGAGGTGAAGGTTGTGGGAGGCACTGGCCTGCCTGGCTTCAGCTCGGGGTGTGGGCGCAGAGAAGGCATACCACCCTTTGGTCTAGCTGGAGTCAGGGGTCGAAGGTCCCTCCACGCTGTACTCACTCTTCACTGCTAAAGGGAAGGTAAAGAAGGACTGGGATGATGGCTTGGGCTGGAATGGTCTTGGGGTGCTTCCCCCAATGTAGCCACCTTTACCATATTGGGAGGACCCATCTGGCATTGTGCCCTGGCCCAGGCTGAAGTTGCCTGGAGGCAGCCTCTCGTGGTTAAATATGCCCAGCTTGACTTGGCTGGCTGCAGCTACATGCAAGGACCCAGACCTTCCCTATTTGATGGAATGGCTTCTTTGCCTCTTCTTGATCCTGGACACAGATGTGGAGCCAAAGCTACTACTGATGCTTGATCGATGGACTGGATGTGTAGGCACTTGGACCTCAGAGTGCACAGGGGGGGCAAGGCCTCCTCAGACTTTGAAGAGGAGACTCTGGAGTCGAGGTTAGTGCTGGGGGCCAAGCCTGACCCCTCGATTTTGATACTTTCTTGAAGCTAAGTGGATGCATGATGCCTGTTATCCAAATTACAAGATATAGTGCATATTTGTGTGTTTGTCATATGGAGACGTTTCATCCATTTGTCACCTGTGGTGTGCATGTATTGTATTTATGTATATGGGTGCAACAAGGTGATGCCTCAGTCATTTACCATCAGTGATGTAGGTGTGTGGCACATTCATGTTTGGTGTGTAAAATCTACATTTTTGTTATTACCAGGCGGCTCCTATAAATTCTCCAAATGTTGCTTGGTTTCTCTCCTAGAAGGAAAGATGAAGGGTGCTGAATAAGGAATTTTCATACCCAAATTAACAAAGATAATAATGTGTTACCTCTTCTCAATTAAAACAAAATGGCAATATGTCTATGATGGTGAGAAAAGATTCCCCTTCCCCTCAAAGTATTGGAAATGGGAGGGAAGGAATGTGTCTTTTCTCAGGAGGGTGGAAAGTGCGAGAATGTCATATATGCAAGAAAGGGAAAGAAAAACAAGTGGTGTACTGGCATATTAGTAATTATAAGACCTTTTCCTTGATAATTTCATGGAAAATAATGTCTAGGCTCTTTTTTTTTTATCATGGCTTTCAGGTAGTCCCATAATTTTTAAATTGTCTCTCCTTGTTCTATTTTCCAGGTCAGTTGTTTTCCCAATGAAATGTTTCACATTATCTACTATTTTTTCAAACTTTTGGTTTTGTTTTCTAGTATCTTGGTTTATCTCATAGTCATTAGCTTCCCTGAACTTGATTCTCTCTTTTAAAGAACTATTTTGTTGTGTGAGCTTTTGAACCTTCTTTTCCATTTGCCTAATTCTGCTTTTTAAAGCCTCCTTCTCCTCATTGGCTTTTTGGACCTCTTTTTCTAATTGAGTTAGACTGTTTTTAAAGGTGTTATTTTCCTCAGCATTTTTTTTGGTTCTCCTTTAGCAGGCTTCTGACATGCTTTTCAAGCTCATCTATGGCCTGAGCCCATTTCATATTCATTTTGGAGACACTGGAGGCAGAGGCTTTGACTTCGTCTGACAGTATGCCTTATTCTTCCTCATCTACAAGGATGGAAGGAGACACCTGCTCACCAAGAAAGTAACCTTCTATGGTCTTATTTTTTTCTCCACTTTTTTGGACACTTTCCCAGCCAGTTACTTGAGTTTTGAATCCTTTATCAAGAGGAGGGTCCTAGTGCTCTTACTCTACCCAGTACTGTGCTCAAGGCTGAGATTCACATCAGCTGCTCAAATCCCCCAGGGGCTTTGGGTGGGGGTGGGGCCGCCACTGAGGACTGAGGTTCAGATCAGCTGCTCAATTCCACCAGAGGCTTTAAGCTGAGCTGACTGTACAATGGACCCAGGTTGCTACCGTGTAGCCACCCGCCACCTGCTGCTACTGCTGCCACCACCAGCTGGGGCCAGTGCTGGGGGAACCCTGTTCCTCTCTCTCCCAGTTGAGAAAGCCCTCCTACGCTGACCTTTGGAGCTTTCTTTGTCGCTTGTGGATTGAGAGAACAAGGACCCTCCCCACTGAGAATTCTGCCCCGGAGGTCTATTCAGGTCCTGTTCCTCCCAGTGCCATGCAGCCAGGGCTGGACTCCACTTAGCTCAGTGTCCCATGAGATAGACCTTTCCTGTCATTCTTTCAGGTTACCTTTGGCTGGAAACCTCTTTTACACTGTTGTTCTGTGGCTTCTGCTGCTCTAGAATTTGTTGAGAGTCATTTTTTACAGGTATTTTGTGGGCTGTGGAAGAAGCACTAGAGTATATGCATTTTTCTACTTCACCATCTTTTACAAGACCTTTTCCAAAAGGGAAAAGAGCTATAGGCTCTGAGGAGGAAGCAGTTGTTTTCCCTCCAAGGAACGATCTAAAGTCATAGATTGTAATGGTTAAGTGAGAAGTTATTGAGTAAGGGTTAGAAGAAGAAGGAAAATAATTATGGAGAGTAGTAGCTAGTAGTAGAAGTACTCCAGTAGCACCTTAAATACTCACTAACATCAATAGTGAGGAAACTCTAAGAGCTATCAGAACAGATGACTACTCCTTACTTCATCTGTCTCCATGAGGGCACAGACGATACTGAGAGAAGGGATCTGGAAAAAACTGGAAAAATTAGGAAGGCTTGGGAAAGAAAGAAAGACTATAGAGGAGGGTCATGAGTGGTGTTTTTCACTTCTTCTTATTGAAAGCAAAGATTATGGAGAGAAAAACTCATTGGGAAATGAAGACATGACTATGAAGACAGTTTGAGAATGAGACTAGGTCTGGACCAGGACTTACAATTAAAAAATGACTTGCTCTGACAGGGGATGGATTGTGTCCTAACAAAAACTGGTAAGGATATATTTGTCTAATATATCACAAATATACTCAAAAAGGGTTTAGAATTTAGAAAGGATATGGGAAGGAGAAAACTACCAACCTCTAACCTGCAATCAAGTACATTGGAGGGAGAAACTGCAATGAAAGAACCAGTCACTAAACATTTATTGAGCACCTACTATGTGTCAGGCCCTGTGCTAGGCACTGGGGATTCAAAGAAAGGCAAAATGTCATTCTTGTTCTGAAGGAACTCAAAGACTAATGGAGGAGACAACATGTATAAACTTCTGTACAGACAAGCCATAGACAGGATAACTAAGAGATGGCCCACATAGGGAAAGACTTGCATTGAGGAAGGGGTAAAGGAAAGGCTTCCTAGTCTCCAACAGGAAATCTGACCAGACCTTGTGAAGAAATGCATCCATTTCCTCTAACTAGGAACCCCACAATTAGATGGAACAAAAACCTTCCAAGTGAGTCTTCCAGAGTTGTTCTGGATGGGAATCCAAGACTTCCTCTGCTTTAGATGGCTTCTCTTCACAGAGACCTTCAACACTGACCAGGGAACTTCAGGAGTGGAGGCTATCCCCTGGCGCTACTGCCTCCTCATGCTGTGCTATATTCTAGGCTTGTCTGGTGAATGCCAGATTGGCTGGTTCTTTTCAGGATAACCTAGCTATGTTAACCAATACTGTGCCTTCACCCATCTTCTCTTTCACAGAGCCATGATGGCTCATGTGCGGCAGTGTGGTTGGGGCACTAGTCCTAGGATCAGGAGAGCCTGAGTGTAAATTCCACCTCAGACACTTCTAGCTGTGTGTCTCTAAGCAAGTCACTTAATCTTTGTCACCTCATTTCCTCATTTGTAAATGGAGACAATAATTCATCTACCTATGAATTGGTACAGTGGATAGAGCTCTGGACCCGCATTCAAGAAGACCTGAGTTCAAATCCAGCCTTAAACATTTTCTAGCTTTAGGAGCATGGGCAAGTCACTTAACCTCTGCCTACCTCAATTTCCTCAACTATAAAATGGGAGCAATAGCACTTGCCTCCCAAGGTTATAGTGGTGATTAAATCAAATAATGATATTTTTCAAGTGTATTGCAAGCCATAAGATGCTATAGAAATGCCTGTTATCATCACCATAATTATCACACAAAGGAGTAGCTTTTAATGGTACAATAATTCCTAATCTAGTCCTATGCCGTCCATAACAGTCCCCTTTACCTGGATCACAAATCTGGGACACAGCATGCCTGTCCCATTTGGAAAGGTTTTTCTGATTTAAGCAAACATTCTAGAAAGGTGGGAACAGAAGCCAGAGAGGTAGGTCTTCATGGGTACAATGGCACTCACCTACAGTCAGCTGGCCAGTAAGTTGCCCCAGGGCATTCCGGGCATTCAGGGTAACATTTCTGTCAGACTGTAGGACCAGCGGGCTGTCCTGGGAAATATGTAGAAAATAGACAGGTGAAAAATGAAAGCCATGTCCAAGTATGCTCACAATATCACCCTTCATAGTCTGGGGCAAGGTCTGACATGAGTCAGGGAATATTTCATGCAAGGTAACAACGAATCCAATCAACGTCTGGGGCCACAAGCTCAGAAGAAGCATCTTCCCCTGTCTTTTTCTTCTACTAGACTGGAATCTCGAGGAAGAAAGGGCAAAGCCTCTATTTTTTTTACACACATATTGTCCTCAGTGCCTGGCACAGAGTTCCACACACAGTAGGTGCTTCCTATCTGCTGAAGAGTTTGGCTTTGCCTTCTTGAAGTGGGCATTTCCACCTGTGTGAACCATGAGGTTAGAAATGATGATCAAAATAAGGTCTCGTGAGAGCCAATTGAAGTGTGGTACAGTGACCCCTGTGAAATGGAGGGGGATTGTGATGTGGAGAAGTAGTCTTCATTTCTGTTATGGCATGTGTATGCATGTGCATGTGAGGGGTGAGGGAAATAAAATTGGTGGCAGAAGATGTCTGGGCAAAGAAGCCTTTGGGAAGTTTTCTAGGTGTGTGAAAGATTAACAGCAACCCTTTCTAATGTCGGATAATGATGGTGGAGGGCCAGTCTGAAACACAGGAATTGCAGGAACAACTGAATTTAATTCAGTTAGTATTTCTGGATGGTTCTGCTCCTCACTGTGCTAGATGGTCCTACTCTCCTTATATAACCTTACTTGGAGGTTGCTTAATCTCACTGGGCTGAACTTGAGTTTCTTTCCCTCTAAGGTGCCTTCCAACTCTGGAACCGAACTCCCCCACATTTAGCCATCCGGTATCCGAATCAGAAAAGGAAATGTCCACAATTTGAGTCTGGAATCCTGCCCATAGTTCACTGATTCACCTAGGATATTTACTGAAGCCTGCTGATTGTCAGACTTTAACAATGATGATCTCAGTCACTTATCCCCAAATAGTCAATATTGACATGAGACCTAACCTGCTGAATTCATTCTAGGTGGTTAGCCTGATTATAGGCAGCCACCACTTCTCTAGCATTGGGGGTAGAGGAGCTTTGTGGTCATTGTTGTTCTACTTAGAGACTCTTCTTAATATCTTCTTCCTCTGCATGGCCAGATAAAGCTCTGGGGTGGAGAGGAGCAACTTAAAAATAACTCATTACCATAAAAAATGAGGGGAATCCTTGGATGAATCATTATGGCCTTCACTGAGTTCTTGAACCTGACGATGGTATAAAGAACCAAGCTCATGCACGTCAGACACTAAATGGTTAATCACTTCACCCATCACTTTTGAGAGAGGAGGGAGCAGAGGTCATGGGAATAGTCTCCCTAGAACCTTCACATCTCTGACGTTGATTCCTCTGTCAAAAGCTCAGCTTCTCTCCATTTCCAGTCTCCATGTCCTGTTAGCAAGGATCTGAAGTTAAATCTTTCAAGTATCTTTTGTCTAGGGGCTCTTTTCAAAACCTCTTACAAAGTCAAGAATTATTCCCTAATTTAAAAGAGATTATATCTGATATATGAAGACCAAAAGGAAGTCTGACCAGGAATGTCCTTGGTACCTTCATTCAACTTAAAAAACAATTATCCTAATAGTTCCATTCCACAAGTATTTATTAAGTGACACATGTGTGCCAGGCACTAAGCTAGAATGATATAATCGTTCCTGTCCTTGAAGAGATTATATTCTATTCTGGAGAAACATGCCCAGAGAAGCAAATGCACCATCCACAAGAAGTAAGTCCAACATAATTTCAAGGAGAAACACTAATAAGTGGGACACTAGGGAAAGCCTCATGTCAGGATGGAACCTGACCAGGTTCTTTGGCCTTTTGGATGCTTCTCCTCTAATCATGGAGACAAGCACACCTAGGCTGGAATTTGAAAGAAGCTAAATTTGATAGAAGTGGAGATGGGGAAGGTGCAGAGCAGAAGGTCCCAAAAGATACTGTGGGAAATCTGAGAAGGGAGTGCTGACCTGGAGGAGCAGGGGCACTCAAGAAAGGTTCCATGCCAAGGTGGCATGTGAGCAGATCCTTGCGCAATGGGAGGAGATGGACCAGTTGGAAATGAAGGCATAAGAGGGTATGAGATTCCCTCAGGATACTGGCAAGCTAGAAGAGACTTCCTAGTAATGAAAACTCCCTGTGATGCTATGAGTTTATTCCAGGCAGAGGGGATAGTCATGATGGGATAGAAGGGAAGTGAAGGTGACAGGGAGAAGACTAAGAAATCAGGGGATACCTGAGGAGGGCAAAAATTGGCATGGAAGAAAAAGTCAGCAAGCCAGGGAGATGGGAAGGAGAAAATTTTGTTGCCAATCAGAGGAATCAAAGTCATTACAGCAATTTTGAGCTAAGAATGTTAATTCTCCAGTGAGTTTGTGATAGACAATACAGTTGGAGGTTATGAGAGTTGAGTAGGAATGACTATGAAGAAAGCTGATACTTTGTTCAATTATATGCTAATAAAACTGAAAATGAAAATGAAATGAAATGGATGAATGGTTACAAAAAGTAAAATGCCCAAATCAACAGACCAAGAAATACAGATTCTAAATAAACTGATCTCACAAAAACAAAGTGAACAAGTTGTAATGGTACTCTAAAAGCGGGGGGAGAAAAGAAAAAAAAAGAGGCTCAGAAGGATTTAAAAGTGAATTCACTCAAGCATTCAAATAAAAATTAATTCTAATTTTATATAAATCATTTGAAAAAAAAGGATATAATGAAAAAATGGTTAGAAGGAAATTCTTTTTATGAGACTTATGTGATCACAGTTGCTAAACCAGAAAGAAATGATGCAGAGAATAAAAAGGTATAGAAAAATATCTTTATGAATACAAGGGTAAAATATTGAATATTGGCAAAGGGGTTGCTGTAACATAATAAAATGAGTATACACAATGACCAAGGTGTACTTATACAAAAATGTAGAATTGGTTCCATATTAGTAAAAATTTTTAAATAAAATTATCATATACACTTGATACTTGATGATTTTCTGGGACATCTGGGGAGAAACATATGTAAAATATGACTCAGGAAGAAGGAATGAGTAAAAGACACATCGATTACATAGAAATTTCACTTCTCTATATTATGAACACTCTCTTTAGAAAAATGAATTGTTAGATATAATTGGGAAAAAAAAATATTTCTCACTTTGCCCCCAAAACAAAATGAACCATTTAGAACTTGACTGTAGAGCATCAAATAATACTAAAAAGAATGAAATTGACTACATTTTTAACAGACCAGAAAAGACGTTACTGACATATGAATTTTCTCTAATTCACCTAGCTTTCTGTATGCAGTGACCATCTATTCATTGCCACTAAGACCAGAATTTGTAAAGATAAAAACTAAAAAGATCAATGAGAAAAAGGATATGATGAGCAAATAAAAAACATTTAATCTTGGTTTATTTAAACAATTAATTAAAATAAAAAAACCTGAGTAATGGCCAATAGAATTGACATTAAGGTCAACTACAATTTCACCCAGAAGTTAAGTCAATGTAACTTAACTGTCCAAATAAGGAGACTAAAAGGGTCAAATTAACAAACATCTGACTTATTTGCTAGACAACAACATGTTAGATTATAAACTTACTTGTAAAATCTCACAAAGGATAATGAGTAATTATTAACAGAGTCATCTCACAAACCAGGAAGAAGAAATGAGAGTAAAAAAAACTAAAGAAACCTTGACAAGATATTCAACTAAATAAACTCATCCCAAGGGGATTTACAAATGAAAACAGAAAGAGAATTACAAACTGAAAACAAAACAAAAAAAAACCATTTGCCAAAAAAAGCCCATCTCAACCACCTGCATCAAAGATAATGGAACCAAGACAGTTGGAACTTAACAACATAGTCCTGAGATACTTATGTAGGTAGCAGAATTGATACTAGGGAGAATAAAGATGTGCACAATAGCCAAACTGCATCAAATGTAAAGAGAAGACATTCATGTTGAAAGCACCGCATTTATGAAGACATTGCGGGACTGATTCACACTCTGTGTAAAGGAAGAGAAAATACCAAAGGAATGGGGGGAAGGGTGGGGAATCTCGGACCTTAATCTTAAATCTTAGTACCATAAAAAAGAAAAAAAATGCTGGACAAAGGGACATCAATGTCTACTAACCTATATGTCCACTCTTTCATTTATTCAAAATCTTGATGAACATTATCTATATGTGAATTAAAATATTAGACAAAACAAACAGGCTTTCAGAAACAATACTCAATCACCATTTTGAAAGTCACTGAAAGATGTAGATAATATAAGACCCTATGATGTTAAAGAGAGAAGCATTTGAATCAGTACAATAAAACACTATCTCACTAGCTATTTTACAATACCATGGTTCCTGCCTATACATCAAAACCATTGAGCATCCTTTGGAGTATGAACATGTGATTCATGATCTTTTTTAAAAAAATTAATATCTGTATTTTAATATAAATGGTTTTCTTTGAAATCCTGTGTTTTATTTCATGCATTTGAAAGTGTTTTCTGATAAGGGAAATATCAGTCCAGATACACCAGTTTGGATAAGTACAGACTGTGCCAATGGGAAGTATAATAGAGGACCCAAGTATACTAGAGCTGGAAAGAATCTTAGAGCTCTTTGAATTCACACTTCACACTTTCTAGAGGGGAAAACTGAGGCAAAGGGAAGAAAAATGACTTGTTCATGTTTAGACTGGTAAGATGCAGCTCTCCATACTCTGAAACATTGATATTCAAGAATATTGCAAGCAGATTGAGGATAACCTTTTTCATAAGAGGAAAAATTGTGTTCAATTCTGGCATGAATTATTGTCCACTCCTAGAGTCTAAGATGCACACTTCAGCCTTCAAGGGCATGTGTGCACATGCATGCACACACACGCACATGCACACACACACCTACAGTTTCCCACTCTTGAAATTGCTCTAAAAGTTACTCACCCACATGAATATCATATCCTGGATAACACAGTTTCTTAATATGTCTGGCATTGCCAGAGAGGATAATTTAGGAGGAAAATCTTTTGAATGATTATTGGTCTCATTGGGGAAACTCTGGAATATTTCATGGATTGATGCAACCAGTACACAGAGGACAAGATTTGTTTCGATTGAATTTTATAAATGTTAAAGTATTTTTAATGATGCCAACCTTCTCCATAAAACAAAGGCTTATCTTTTTAAACACTTGTATTCTTCAGGTGATGCTATTTGCTTGAGTAACATGAACTACTACGGTCTCTAAGACTTAAGATCAAAGGTCACAAAGGTGAGTGGGAACAATTCAGCATCTGATCAATAAAAATTCCTTAGGAAAGTGACATAAAATAACAAGTTAGAGAGCTGCATGAGCACCATGGAGTAGAGCGGTCTTATCACAAGAGTGAGAAATTAGAGATAGATTATCCATGTGTTTCACCAACAGCGAGGCAAGTAACCTAAAAGGTCCCACATTGTAGGGTCTCTTCTGCTCTCCAAGGTTCTTGGGGGAGAATGAAAGTAAAAGAAACACATGATGGGAAAATGAGGATGGGTTAAGATCTTGGCTAATAGATGACTCCATCTATTCACAGTGATCAGACCATAGATTTGTGGGAGGATCCAAGTAAAGAACAATCCAGAACAACTTTATAGCTCAAAGATGAGAGGTGGGCTCCTAGCCAAAGCACAATTCATTCCATCTCAATAGTGCTAAAATTTAGACCAAGTATTCTAAAAAGGCAATATTTGCCAAAGGGTCATGAAAAACATACATAGTAAGTACTATTTCTAAGGGAGCAAAGTTCTTTCAGAACAACTTGTAGAGAGTTTTCCTTGTTTCAAGTCGAAGGGTGTGCATAGGTTGGTTGAGCACTGACTGAATCAAAAGCTGCTAAATTTATTATGACATCTACTGACAAGCATGTATAGCCACGAAGACTAATCGATAAATAAATAAATGTTTCTTAAGAATTGTGTCAGGAGCTGTGATGGACAACAGAGATATCAAGATATAAATGAAATAGTCCCTCATGTCTAGGAATTTACATTAAAATTACAGATGTTTAGCATCCATTTCCTTCCTTAAAAATTGTTATAAGAGAGGTATAGGAATATTCCAAAAGACTTTGGTGGAAGGAAAAACAAATGTATTAATAATGACCATGAATATAAATAATATTATCTTATCCATATGTTTTAGGGGAGTAGCAGAATGGATTAAAGAGTAAAACTCAGCAATTTCTTTCATATAAAAAACTCTCCCTTAAAAATATAAAAATCCATAAAGAATTAAAATGAAAGGTTGGAGTAGAATTCACTTCTATTTAACTCAATTAAAAAGAACTATATTGGTATGGTGTCATTCAAGGTAACAAAAACAAATACATGTAGTTGAGGTAGATAATAAACCTATATTATGTTTATAGCTATCCAAGATGATAAGTCAATATTGCTGTTAAATCTCCATATGAACTGAATGGCATGACTTTTAAGTACCCCATATAAAAAGTACTGAATTACAAGAAAACTGATATAGTAAGAAAACAACTGCTGGACACTTCATTAACTCTTTTTCAGACTTAGCTAAATCTAATTCAAATATAAGCAATAAAGAAATTAAGAATCTCAACAGAAGATTGGAGGGGAGACCTACATACTCAAAGATATATAAACGTTGGTGATTAATGAAAGGGAATCAAAGAATATATACATATATATCAACAGCATGAAATACCTTTGAAAATAAACAAAAACCATCTCTTAGTGAGTGTAAAGGACTCAAAAATGAATGTGGAAAGATATCCTGAGCAGACCATAAGTCAGTGGGAATTGCAGTCTTTAAGGATAATGGAAGAAAGCTTTATAATTTAAATGTAGGATAAATGCTGCCATTAATGGTCAAACTTTAGGCATTTAATAGGTACTTACTATGTGCTAACCACTAGGAATACAAAACCATAAAGAAAATAGCCGCTATATTCCAGGAGCATATAGTTTTCCCTTAAAAAGATAACTTTCCATTCATCCTAAAAGATAAGCATCATATTACAGAAAAAAATTAATTCCAATAAAAGAAAAAATACGCTTAGACACACCCAATTTTAAAGTATGTAATTTAGTTTTTATTTTCTTTTTAAAAATATTTTTACATAATAATAATAGCTGATATTTATATACTGCTTTTAATTTAATTTAATGACTTACAATTATTATCTCATTTGATCCTTACAAATAGCCTGGGAGGTGGGTGATATTATTATCCTCATTATATAGAGGAGGAAACTGAGGCAAAAAAGGTCAAGAGACTTACCCAGAGTGATATAGGTAGTAAGTGTCTGATGTTTTTTGGACCCTCTTGGCTTAGAGTGATTATCAGTAGTAACTGTTTCTCTTTCCCTTCCAGTTTGATTTAGTTATTTTTTTCTTTTACCCATTAAAGGGCCCATTCCCTGACTACTTCTTAAAGAGGCCTATTCAGTGAATAGGCATTACCTCATTCTAAGTGAGTACCCAAAAAGGACTTAGTCTAAAAGTCTCCCTTTGCATTCCGGGCTGTCTCCAGTCATCCCAATGAATATCTGGTCACTGGATCCAGATGGCTCAGGAGGAGAAAGTGAGATTGGTGACCTTGTACAGCACTCCCTCACTCAAAACAAAATCAAGTGCAAGCCATGTTATCACTTCTCTGATGTCATGGCCTTCTTGAAAAATGAAGGACAAAAGCAACAACAAGTCTGACACTGGATTTGAAATTACTTATTTTTGACTCCAGGCTTGGTGCTCTACTCACTGTGCCACTTAGCTGTCTCTTAAGTACAGAGACTTCGTTATTTGTTTTCCAGTTCAAAATTCTCTCCTTTCCCTATTATCTCTCTCATTCACTGAAAAGGCAAGAAAAACAAAACCTATTACAAATTTGTGCATTCATGCAAAATAAATTTCTTCATTAGCTATAGTCCAAGAAAAAAGCAAGGAAAAGCAAGAAAGAGAAGAAAATATGCTCCTCTTTGCACTTTGAGTCCAGCATCTATCTATGTGGAGGTGGGTAGCATGTTTTATAATGAATCCTTTGGAACTCAGGTGAGTCAGTAATTCTTTCAAAGTTGGTTATCTTTACAATTGCTATTATGTAGATTGTGCTACTAGTTCTGCTTACTTCACTTTGCATCAGTTTGTACAAGTTTTCCAAGGTCTGCTTGAAATCATTTTCATCATTTCTTATAGCACAATGGTGTTCCATTACATTCATACACTATAGCTTGTTCAGACATTCCCCAATTTATGAGTTTTCCAGTTTCCAATTCAGTTTCCAATTCTTTGTTACCACACAAAAAATGGTAACTATAATTTTTTTTTTGTAAATATGAGTCCCTTTTCTCTTTCTAATCTGGGCTGTAGACATTGTAGCAGTGTTGCAGGGTCAAAGAGTATGCATAATTTTGTAGACTGTGCCTCATTTCTTATAGAGACCTATTCACTGAATGGGCATTACCTCACTTAAAGTGAGAATAGGAAAAGACCTTAGCCTAAAAGAGTCACAGTTCCATATTGTTCCCCAGAATGATCGGACCAGTTCACAGCTCCACCCAAAGTGTATTAATATGCCTATATTCCTATAGCCACTCCAACATTTGTCATATCAGCCAATCATAAGGGTGTGGGGTGGTACCTCAGAGGTTGTCTCAATTTACATTTTTGTAACTATTAAGGATTTAGAGCATTTAGGCCTGAGTTTTCAGCATACCTAATTTTAAAAAAGATAAAATGAAATACTAATGCATTGAGAACACACACACACAAAAAGAGAATCAGAAATAATGCAATGTCTCAAAACAAATACCAAGTGGAAATACTGACTGAAAATTAATGAACAAAGACAACTGAAAGACAAAGATTTACCAGATAATAAAAACTCACAGCTGTTTTAAAAGGCCAATTAAATAGGGTTGTTTTTTTTTTTTTAAGGAGATAAGAAAGATTTCCAAAATGTAAAGGAAAGTGACAGTGAGGATATTGACTACAAAGCAAATAGAAATAAAGAAAAAAATGTAATACCCAGTTGTATTCCAGCAAAACTGAAAGTATAACTAAGTAGATGAGCATTTACCAAATGGAATATATTGACTGAAAAATAGGAACTAAGAAACACAGAATAATCACAATACATCAAAACATAAACCATGGTTTTCATCAATAGAAATGAAATAAGCCACAAGTAAATCCCTAAATGGGTAAGGGGCTCTAAGTCAAATGGAATTATAGGGGATTTCCTCTTGGCTTTTCTGATTTTTGTTTTGTTTTTGGTGAAGAAGAAAAGGAATAAATAACTTTTCCAGACTATGTCTATGAAATCAAATATTATCTTGACACTCACAGCATGGAGGAATCAAGTCAAGAGAGGAAACTGTAGACCTAAAGATCCCTAACTAATACAAAATATTGACATGTCAACAAAGAGGCTAAAGTAATCTAGATCAAAAGGTTCGTCTGGCCATATAAGATTTATAGCAGGAATGCAAAGCTGGATAACATCAGCAAAAAGGTTCTGTTTGCTTTTTATTAGACCCATAATTTCATTGGTGTATGAACCCCACATGAAGACATTCCAGGTGCCAGTGCAGACTTTTGATTGTTCTGCAAGTTTAAATGTGGCATGGAAAATGAGAGGTTGTAGGACTTGCCCAGGATCATACAGCTAGTATATGTCAGACACGTGATTTGAACCCAGTTCTTCTGGATCCTAAGGCCAACACTTCATCCATTTTACTAGGCATCTCTTATTGAGGAGTTATAAATGTAACAAAGCATATGAATAATAAACATAGTCAAATCGTATTATCATTGAACACAGAATAGTCTTTGTCTATATCAAGCAACAAGCACTGATTATGGCTGGAGACTATAGTCATGTTTTCTTTCCTTGTCTAAATAGCAACTACTATCACATTTCTTGCCAATAGGGGCACTGGAGAAATCTTTCTTGATTTAACATACTGACAGCTCTGAGTTCTGTCACTTGCTGCCAAGGGACAGGCTTCCAGTCAAACCCTCTGTTCATGGATTAAACACTGAGAACCAAACACATCTCAGGATTTAGTTACTTTCCACTCCAGTACATTGCAGGGCACCCAGATCAAATGAAATATTTGATAATCTGCTGATTATGGATAGGGTTTATTTTGTGTAGTGATCAAAGATAAACCTGGATGCTAATGGTAATCTTCTAAAAAGATATCTTTATTCATTTTCTCACTGTATCCCAATGGTTACTTAGAGATGTTGCCTCTAATTGATAAGCAAAGCTCCTGTTTAGTATCATAAGGCTAGAATATCTACTATCATCCATCCATCTATCTATCTATCTATCTATCTATCTATCTATCTATCTATCTATCTATCTATCTATCTATCTATTCATTTTTAGAGAGAAGCCATATTTTAATGGAAAGAAAATTGGAGAAGAGACAAAGCCTCCAAATCCAGTGCAGGTTCTGTTAGTCAGGAGTGCTGTAACTGCTGGTTAGTCCCTTCTCCTTTTTAGATCTCACCTAATCAGTGAAGGTATTGCACTACGTGATCTGACAGGACCATTTCAGTGCTGAAATGCTATGAATTTGCAAAATTATGTAAAGTGGTTTGTAGTGTAAAGAGCATACCAAGAGGTTAATAGAAAGGTTACGGTTAGGGAGTGCTGGGAATGAAGCAAATATAGTGAATTAGCCAATACAGAGTCATGGTATGGGAAAGGGTTTAAGAAATCATTATGTATAACTCTGACCAAGACAAGACTCCCCATCTAAAGGACACTTGTGGTTTTTTAAATAGATGAATCATTACTTAATTTGATTTGTAAAAAAATAAAGAAAACGAAATTGTTAGGATCAAAGAGCAAAAAGGTGACTTCATGACCAATGAAGAAGAAATCAATTGTTAGAAATTGTTTTGCTCAATTATATGCCAATAAAATCACTAACCAAATGAAATGAATATTTACAAAATATGAAATTTCTACATTAACAAAATAAGAAAGAGAAAATGGAAATAATCCACCCCTAGAACAAAAACTTGTACAAGACATAAATGAATTCCCAGAGGGGGGAAACACAGGACCAGATAGGTTTTGAAGCAAATTCTAGTAAACATTTGAAGAGCAAGTAATTTCAGCACTACAAAACTTGTTTGAAAAAAAATAAGAAACGAATGAGTCCCACCAAATTCCTTCTATCTTACAAATATAGTCTTGATATCTACATCAGGGAAACCCAAAGCAGAGAAATAAAACTATAGATTGGTATCACTATTGAATGTAATGCACAAATGCTGAGTAAAATATTAGCAAGGAGACTACCTTAACATATCTCAATGATTACTAATATGATCAAATTAGATTTACACCAATAATGTGGAGTTGCTCCAATATTAGGAAAAAAACCCCAGAAACCTAATTGACCATATTAATAGTGACAACCATAAAAATTAACAGATGCATAGAAAGCTTTTGACAAGTTACCAATTCTATTTAAAAAATTAGAAAGAATAGGAATAAATGAATTTTGACTTTTGACCCATCAATACAACTCCTGGGTTTGTAGTCATAAGGGATCAAAGAAAGAGGAGGAAAAAAAACATAGAAAAAAATATAGCATCTCTTTTTGCAGTAGAAAAGATTTACAAACTATTAATTGGGGGAATGGTTGAACAAGCATATTAATGTGATGGAATGCACTTATAAGAAATAATGAAGGGAATAATTTCTGAGAAATGTGGAAAGACAGTGAATTGAACAGAAACAGAAGGACATTTAGTGCAGTAACAATAATATTGGAAAGGCAAACAACTTTGAAAAACTTAAAAACTCTGATTAATGCAATGAACATGATTCCAGTGATCAGTAATGAAGTATGCTACTTATCTCTTGACAGAAAGGAGATTAAGAGGGAAGACTCAGGCTTACACACATGCACAGACACCCCCCTCCCCTGTTCCACTTGCACATGGTCAATGTCTGAATCTTGTTTTTTTGACTACACGTTTGTAACAGGGGTTTTGTTTTTCTAGTTTTCTCAGTTTGGGGGGGAAGAGGAGGGGAAGGAAAAGGGATCAAAAACAGATTTTAATTGTTTGGAAAACTAAAATAAAATACAGTGTCACACTGAAAAGAGAAACTTCACAGTAGGATGATCATAGAACATTTCTAATGACACATAAAGATGTCCAGGGAAGACTCATGAAACCTGCTGTCCAGAGCTGAGTGGGCAGTCAACTAGAGTGTTATTGGTCATTTTTTTTTATAGGTGTGATGTTCATTGGAAACATTTTGTCTCAAGTCAGCATTAGATGGAATTGGACAACAGTCTCAGTGCATACTTGTCTCCACCGCCTCATGGACCTGGAAGGAATTTGGAATCTACACTGGGATTCAGATGGGATTTGAATCTTGTTTGTGGGTGTCATTCTCTCTCCATTCCATTTCTCTCCAGGGTCATAGTAATACCAGCACCTTTGTCAATCATTTTGGTTCATTTCACCAAAACAGAATGGGTTAGAAGAAACTGTCAAGGTAGCCACTTAGGTAGTGATACCTAACTTTAAAAAAAAATCAGGTGGATTGGGAGCAATCATTTTGTATTTCTCACAGAAAGGAGATATTTGGTAGCACTTTTTGGGACTGAATTGAACTGAACTGAATTGACAGCTTGAAACTGGGATGATCTTTACTTGTCCAGTGTGTACTTCTCTCAGTCTCACTCTGCCCTGTCCAGCACAGTAGAACTCTCTTATGTTCCTCACCCCTGTGAGCAGGAAGAAGGATATGGGCAAATAGTAGGAGTCTGCATTAAATAGAAATGAGGTGAGTGGATCAGTCAGTGATCAATCAAGAAACATTTCTTATGCATCTACTTTGGGTCAAGCACTGTGCTAAGTATTAGGGATATAAAAAGGAGGCAAGAGCCAGTCTCTGCCCTCAAGAGACTTATAATCAAATAGACAAGCAATATGTTAACACATATACGAAAGCAAACTAAATACAGATTAAGAGGGAATGACTAACAGAAGTTAAGAGGGGCTGGGGAAGGCTTCCTGTAGAAGGTGAGATTTTAGCTGGAATTTAAAGAAAGCCGTGGGAGTGTCAGTAGTCAGAGCAAAGGAGAGAGAGCATTCTCTGGAAGACTGCCAGAGTGAATGAGTGGAGCTGAGAGATGGTTCGGGCTTGTAGGAAGAACAGCCAGGAGACTGGGGCACTGGATTTACAGTACGTGAAAGAGAGTAAAATGTAAGAAGACTGGAATGGTAGGACAGACAAGTGATAAGAGGTTTTTGTGCCTAGCAGAGGATTTTGTATTTGATTCTGGAGGCAATAGGGAGCCACTGGAGTTTATTGAACAGGGAAATAACATGATCTGACCTACATTTTTGGAAAATCCCTTTAGTGACTGATTGGAGAATGGACTGGAAATTGAAGAGACTCCACGCAAGCACACTGCTCACCACCCCCTCCCCCCACCTTAGCTGTTAGAGTCGTTCAGGTGTGAGGTGACACGGACCTGGGCCAGAATGGTGGTATTATGAGATGAGAGAAGGGGGCATATTGGACAGATGTTACAAAGGGGAAATCACTGGGCCTTGGCAGCAGCTTGGATATAGAGGCTGAGAGATGGAGAAGAAGCTGTGATGGCTCCAGATCTGAGAGACTGAGAGAACCGTGTTGACCTCTACAGTAACGGGAAATGTAGGAGGACAGAAGATCTAAGGGAAAGTGTAATGATTCCAATTTTAGACACACTAAGTGTAGGATTTCTACTGGAAATCCAGTTTGAGATGATGGAAAGTTATCTGGAGATGCAAGATTTTGAGTCAGCAGAGATATAGGAGCATCATTAGTATACATATGATGCTTAAAAGCCTGGGAGCTTATGAGATCACCAAGTAAAGCAGTTTAGAGGGAAAAGAGGAGAGGTCCCATGACAGAATCCTGTGGGACACCTACGGTTAGAAGGCATGATCAGAGAGAATACAGCAAAGGAGACAGAGAATTCCCATTCATAGGAGAAAAACCAGGAGAGAGGGTGTCCTGGAAACCTAGAGAAGAGAGAGTATTAAGGAGGAGAGAATGCTCAACAATGGCAAAGGATACAGAGGTGTCAAGGAAAATGAGGATTAAGAAAAAGTCATCAGACTTGACAACTAAGAGATCCTTAGTAACTTTAGAGAGAGTTTTGGGGGGATGGTAAGGTTGGAAGGCAGATTGTAAGGGGCTGTTGTTCATCCTTCATTTTAGAAGAAGACTGATGACATCATGTATGATGTCTTGACTTGTTTATGAATTGGTTTTAAGTGAGATAGAACTGCCCAGTCATCAGCCTCACTCTTTCTTCCAGAGTCATTGAAGTCTACTGGCAGGACAAAAGTCAGGATGACTAGTGATGACTCAAGATGCAGTGGATTACCTTAACATCTTCCATGTCTGGCCAAGCTCTAAGTGCTCCACAGTGCATGTTTCAGCCACCTTCATGGCATTGGAACAAATTGTTCTCATCTGCCCATTCTGCTGGGGAAGTTTTCACTTGATGGTGGAGGGAGGAGTAGTATCTCTGGTGTGAGGGCTGCCAAGCCCTTTTTAGGTCTGTTTATCTACCTTTAGTGTCCACCTTCACCCAACTCTCACCTTGACTCCAAGAAGCTGTAGCATGTGCTGTGGCCACACCCTGGTCAAACTGTCTTGGGAGATGGACCAAACCAGGATGAAGGTAACCTGAAAGCTTGAAACCCATCAGTGAGTTAGGGGGATATTTACCCTGAAGCACATGAAGAGTGTAAGTGATTGAGAAGAAAGTGAAAGAAGTAGAGGCACCTATTGGAGGTGGCCATTTTGAGGAGTTTAGTCACAAAGAAAAGAAGAGATATGGGACAATCATTAGTGGGGATGGTAAGGTCAAGTGAGGAAACATGGGCATGTTTGCAGACAGGAAATGAGCCAATATATGAGGAGAGATTGAAAATAAGTGCAACAGTGGGGCTGACAGAGGGGACAGTCTGGCGGAGGTGATGAGATGGAATGGGATCACTTCAAGCAGCCACAGGGCAAGCCTTGGTAAGCAGGGAGCCCACTTCATTTGGTGCTCCAAATACAAATGAAGATGAACTATTGACTGCAGGAGCTATAAAATAAAAACCCAAGCATATGGGTCCAGCTATTTGTAAGCCTGTAGCTGAAAATCATGGAAACCCAGAACATTTATAGGATGGGAGTTTCTTGTGAATGTACCCCTTGCTCAGAATGTGATCACAAGAGCAAAGTGAACTTTCTTACTGATTGGAATTATGTGCTGTGTCCCAAGGCTGTCCACATATATATCCAACACAGACAGGGGATCTGTCCTTGTCTTGTTCTCATTCCTCATCTCTTCTTCTTTGGATCCCTGTTTCCCCTCAAGACTCAGCTCAGGTGCCGTTAGTTATGGGGGAAGAGAATAAATATTTATTAAGTACCACTATGTGCTAGGCAATGTACACACAGGCCTTTCCTGTTGTCCCTAGTTGTTAATGTTCTCCTCCCATATTCCTTTGCAGATAAGTATTTTATGTATGGTTTACTTGGTGCATTCTTTGTTTTCTCTTAGCTAGGTCTCACCCACTCCAAGCAGAATCTAAATTCCCTGAGTTGGATTTTAAAGTTATTTGTGGATGATATAATAGCGAAAAATTCCAAACCAAGCAAACTAAAACAACAATAAGAAAAACAAAAACAAAACCCCTAAAGACCCTTGACCTAATTATGGCTAATGAGTGGGACATGTATTGTTTGTGCCGGTAAGACTCATTGTAAAGAAGAATATGGAAATTCGAAGCAAATTCCAAAGCTCTTTGGACACGGAGAAATTCTAAATCAATCCTAAGTTTGGATAGATGGGAAACCTGATGAAGTGGGGTCATGAGCAGGCACCAGATAGAGACAATTGCCTTGATTGCTGTGAGAGTGCCACTGTGGCCCATGTGCCAAAGGTAAAAGAGATCAGACACAGATCTTCCTCATGCTGAAGTTAATTTTAGTATCATACAGTGTGGTAGCCAATAAATCTTCTTAGGTCAATCAACTGTCGGCAGCTCATCCACCAACACGCTATTGTGAGAACAACCCTGGGGATGTTGTGGTTTGAAAGAGATGAGTGATTAGGAGGAGAAGGCACCTTACAACTCATAGGCAGGACTCATCAATCACAAGGCTGCAATTCCTTACACACTGATTGCATGCCTAATGCCAGTGCCCTCTTATCTACACATCCATTGATGCATAGCCCGGATCCAAGGAGTCATGGAAATACAAAACCTCCAAATTAGCATGACTTCCACATCTCCAGAATGCCAAAGATGTTTCTACTGCAGCAGAGGCACAAAATCTCTTGACTGTGTTTGATTTCAAATCTAATATAGTGTGTAAAGAATTACTGTTAGGTTTTATCTTTTGGAAAAAGAGAAACATTTACATTAAACTTTTTGACTGCTGGTTTAAAATGGCCTGTGATAAAATACAAATGTTAATCATTCTAAAACTCTGAACACTGACAAACTCAGAACGGCAATAATCTTTTCTAGCATGGTGCTTGGCACATAGATAATACTGAATAATGAGTTTTCATTCATTCATTTGTTCATTCAACCACAGGGCAGCTTTGATGCCCAGGGCAGTGCGTATATCCAGGTGTGTGTATTTTTCAGAATCATACACAAGTTGACAAGGGAAGACTGTCTTCTTCATAAGTGCCATCCTTGACCTTATATGGTTCCCCTTGCCAAGATCCAGGTTTGGATTTTCAAGAGACAAGATTCATACTTATAGTTGAGGCCTGAGGGGACCTAAAACACCAAGCCCAGCGAAGATGCCTGGAGTGGTGAGGATTTTAAAATTTGCTTTGCCTTGTTTTGCTATTCATGGAGAAGACAGGCTTGATCATCATTTTCACTCGTGTTGGAGGAGACTTAGCAGACTGAGTATTTAAAAGATTTTGCGACTGTGAAAAAAAGAGCTTTACATAAAATGTGACATTGTCTCAGTACCATTCTCTGTAAATTCTTTCCACTAGGACTCACTTGGGGGAGGGGGAGGTCACACTCATCTGCCTCTCTTCCCCCATAACTGACAGGGATAACGTAGCTCATAATTTCTCCCCAGCTCCCTCTCTCGGCACGGGTGTCTCATGTTGCTATGGACAGGACCCTGGGGAATAGGCTTTTAGCAACCTCACCCACAGCCTCACAGGGAAAGTAGAAGGACCATGTGGACTTCCCTCATGATTCTGTGAGAAGTGAATGCTGGAAATGTCCAAGGGAGTCCCAAGTAGGGAGGAAGATGGGCATGATGGCACAGGCAAATTAAGAAGTAGAGAATGAAGACAATGAAATATAGTGACCTCATAAAACAGCTGGAAAGGGGTAGAAAGAAGAAAAATTCCCAAAGTAGGAAGGGAAGAATTTTGAACAATTAAGTAAGTTGAGTCAAATTTTATTGGTCCTAGGCCTGAACACAAGGGATATCTGCCAATTGGAATCTTGAAGTAAAAGGAAGACATTCTAGACAGGCAGGTTAGAGAGAGAATAGAGGTATATTCTGAGAAGACCAAAAAAAAGTTAAACACATGGATGTATGAGCCACAATGAAGGAATGGTCATGTGAGCCAAAGGGTCATAGAAGTTGAATATCAAATGACCCCTATTGGTCATAGGCTGACAATGAGCTGGAAATCTTGCCATACCCCTCTTCCCCTTCCAATGTTAATGAATCCATTTCACCTCAGCTTACCAGGGGTAGTCATGGTCCCTTCCTCCCAGGGATGCTATGAAGGATCAGGATGATAAGAGTTAAAGAGGAATGAGAAAAAAAAAAAAAGTTTTGTTGACACTTTAAATACAAGTATCATCCTGGATTGAGGCTAAGGGAAGAGAACGCATGTGAGAAATGAAACACATGTGGGAATGTGGTCAGAGGAGAATAAGATGAGTCAACTGCCAGGTGGATCCCATTTAGATTAATTCATATAAGACAGTTTGTAGATTGTTTAGGGGTAGAGAAAGGATTAAATAGGCTAAATATGGGACCAAAGGAGCCACTGGATTACCACATGCTATCAGTACACATACATAGCATGTGAAGTAGGACAGAACATTGTCCCCTGTCCAATAATACAGAGTAGGAAAGGGTAAAGAATTGTATGAAGTGTTCATGGAGAAAGGAGGCATGACTATGTGAATAGAGAAATGGAAAAACAATTCAGAGGTAAGTGTGTGTGTATATGTGTGTGTGTGTGTGTGTGTGTGTGTTTGTATATGTGCATGGAAACAGTAAGGAAACACCAGTGCCAAGTTTACTGTAGATGGTACTTAGAAAGCAATAAAAGGAAGAATAGTACAAGAGAGAGGAAGTCAAAGAAAACTGAGGGAAAGAGAAGAAGCAAAATGTAAGTAATACAAGAGGAAAACAACAAAGACAATTCAAAAGAATACTTGCAGAACATAAAATTACATAGATACAGCAAAAGCACAATTTAAAATCAGAAAATATAACATAAAGAGCAGAGTAACAGAAGTACAATGAGATCTATCCCATCAAGTTCTGAGAGAAAAGAAAGAGGATTGATATTTTAGGGCCAGGAATTAGTCATGATTTGTCTTTCTATCTGTAGTGTCCAGATTGTGTTATGTATAGAGAGATACTTAAAAATGGCTGCTGGATTGCACTGAATAGTATAAATATAAAGCATGTTGCTCGTGAATTGTGTATCCACTTGGGCAAGGAGAATTAAAGAAGCAGGCTTCAGAGATATAAATAACGCAGATATTGGAACAAGATACTTGGTAGGTTTACAGATGTCACTTGGAATGTGTATGTTGAGGAGGGAGGGATTCAGAAATTAATATACTTGCTCCCTGAGGGGAAAAAATCTACTTAAAAACACAGAGAACAAGTCAGATTGGTCTCAATGGGACTTAATTATGTGAGGTTGATCATACAAACAGTTAATTTCACAGAAATAATTGTGAGCACTTGGTATTATAAATCAGCTAACATCTATTGAACATAAACTATTGTATCACAAGGATTGTGTCTGGCTCTGGGGATACACTGATATAAACAGGAATCCATTTCCTTAAAGTGCATATGTTCAGTACTGAGCATCCACAACACATCCCAAAGATGTAAATTCCAAGAGTACACAATGTAATGTTAAGAGGGAGAATGTGGTCTTTGAGGAATATAGGAAATGCCAAACTCAGTGGAGGATGGAGCAGCCAGCCCAGAACCTTTTGTTAAAGTCACACCAGATCCATTACAGTACAGCTTTCATCTCAGGCTGACTGGTTTGGACAAAACTAGTCATTCTCCAACTCCATGGATCTGGGCACTGTCTATACAATATCCAAAATCGTTCAGGTGCACCTGTCTGTGTCTGTTTCTGTGTTGTTGTTTTTTTAAGACAGATTTCCACATGAGGAGATTTAACTCTCTGTTACAAGGGTCAGGACTCTACTGAATAGCAATAATCTTTCCCTCTTTTCTCCCTGATCTTTGTATTCCTGTACTTGGGAGGCAAACTGAAGAGCATGAACTCTATACAAGAAGATAGAAATCTAACTGGTGTATCCAGAGTAGTGATCGATAAATACAAGGGAGTTTGAACAGAGGGAGTTCTCATCGGTGGAACATGCTAATGAATGGCACTATGAGGGTTCTGTTAGCATGTTCACACTCAGAAGCTTGTTTGTTAGGGGGGAGGAAAGAAGTGTGGCAGGAGAAACTTATCTCTGTATTGATTGATTTTTAGCATATAAACTCCTAGGTATCAGGGATTTTTTTTCCACTCTTTGGATTTGTCTCCTCAACATGTAAGGTAGTGTCTGGCACATAGTAGGTGCTTATTCAGTATTTGCTGGTTGATTGTTCATTTTTAAAAATTAATTATCTTCAGTGTCTCTTGTAGAAAGAGGATGCCTATTAAAGCCCCAATCATAGTCTACCAGGATAAAACTCACTAATTTGCTCACTGCAATGTACTTGGAAGAATCTGTGTCCTAGAAATTACCCTGGGCCTCACATCCCCTTCTTTTTTTGGTCCCTCAATCACACATTCCCATGCTTAGGGCAGCCACTGACTAAGTTTAAGTAGGTCCTTAATCATAGTTTATTGACTGACTGACACATCTAGCCCCTAACAACACAACAAGAAGAGAGGATTAGTTATTCCCTCTCTAAAAAGTCGATTTTGTCCAGTTGAGACACATGAAGTTTTTCCAGTGTTATACTTTCACCTAATGGCAATTCAACACAATTGAATGCAACACGCATTTTTTTTTAACACTGATGACATGCAAGGCACCATGCTATCAGAAAACCACTGTACATATTAGAAGAGCTTGGGAAAGTCATCTTTGCTATTAAATAACAACAAAACCCAAACTAGTAAATAATTCTAACTACCTGCGAGAGGAAGGCACAGCTGTGACCGCATACATACCTTTCTGGAATGGATTTCTTTCACATACAATGGAAGTAGAAATTCAGATATACCTTCAAGTCGGATTCCTTCCTTGGTGACTCTCAGATTCCCCATCCCATCCTATAAGCAATGAAATATATTTCACTTTTAGCGATGACTACAGAATGAATATCCATCAACACAATTGCATGATAGTGGAAAGAAAGCATGGGGCTCAGATAATTCAGGAAAGGATTAAGAGGAAAGAACAAATTCACTGAATGCAAAATAGGGCATATTTCACATCTAGATGGAGAATTCTAGGGAAAAGTACACAGGATCAGTGGACCTGGGACATTTGCAAGTCTCCATCGAGGATACAGCTATGTGATACAACTATAGAAACATCAGGTAAATCAGGTAATGATAATTGCCACCCAATCAAATGAGGAGATTTAAAAAAAAAATCTAAAACATAGACATAATCTTTTATGTAGGTAGCTAGGTGGTAAGGTGGATAGAACGTTAGACTTGTACTTAGGAAGGCCTGGCCTGAAGTTCTGCCTCACATATTTATTATCTGTGTAACCTGAGACAACTCATTTAAACTCTTGTCCTCAGTTTGGCTGTAAAATTAGGGGTTGGATTCAATACTATTTAAGTTTCCTTCCAGTTCTAAGTCTCTGATCCACAGCTGCTGTGAGTGTTATGTGGGAGGAACAACAAGAAATATCATTTGGCTGGACCAAAGGCTATAAGGAAGAGAATAGCATAGAAAAGGGGTAGACATAGTCAATCAGTCAGTCAGTCAGTCAATATTTGTTAAGCATCTACTATGTGCTGTTGAAGCCAGACTGTGAAGGGCTTTAAATGTCAAGCTGAGTAGTTTGTATTTTATCCTAAAAGTAATAGAGAACCACTGGAGTTTAATGATTTTGGAGAGGGGGTTGACATGATCTTTGCTTTAAGAACATCACTTGGGTAGATGTGGGGAGATATGGGGGAGAGAGGAAGAGAAGAGAAGAGAAGAGAAGAGAAGAGAAGAGAAGAGAAGAGAAGAGAAGAGAAGAGAAGAGAAGAAAAGAAAAGAGAAAAGAAGAGAGAAGAGAACAGGAGAGGAAAGATTTCAGGCTGGCATAAAAATTAGGAGGCTTGTGCAATTTGTTGTTGTTCAGCCACTTAAGTTGTGTTTGACTCTTCGGGACCCTATTGGGTCAAGGTATTTGGCAAAGATACCAGAGTGGTTTGTCATTTCCTTCTCCAGGTCATTTTATAGATGAGGAAACTGAGGCAAACAGAGTTAAGTGACTTGTCCAGGAGCACATAACTAATAAGTCTGAGGCTGGATTTGAACTCAGGTCTTCCTAACTCCAAGCCTGGTGCTCTATGTACTATGCCACTTAATTATCCATGTACAATAGGCCAGACAAATAGTGAGGCCTTGAACTAGGGTCATATTTGAGTAGTGAGAAAAGAATAGAATGTAAAAAAAAAAATGCTGCCAAAGTAAGATCAAGTAGGATCAAGAGTTGGCAATAGCCTGGATATGTGGAGTGAGAGAGTGATAATTGAAAAATAAATCCAAAGCTGTCAAGCTGGAAGACTGAAAACACAGCGGTTCCCTTGACCAGGGAGAGGAGTATAAAAGGAGGGATGTTTCTGGGGGAAATAATGAGTCGTATTTCAGACACACTGAGTAAGAATCCTGCAGGATATCCAGCTCAAAATGCCCAATGTAGGAGATGCAGGACTGGAGTTCCAGAGAGAGACTAGGGTTGGACAAAGGATCCTGCAGTCATGTGTCTAGCGATCGTGACTGCGTCCATGAAACTGATGTGGCTAAAGACAAAAGGCACATCTGGAGTTCCAGGAGGGCATGAGATGTAGAGGAGAGAAAAGGGAATTCCTGTAAATGACTTCTCTTTCCTCAGGAAAGCACAAGGTGAGGTTCTCCACTGAGAATGTCTTGGGAGGCTTTGCTGCGGGAAATTGAGGAAAGAAGACACAACAGATGCAGTGGAGAATGAGAGAGGGTCTCCATTCAGTTGGTGTGGGGCTGAAATATCTCCTCCCTGAGGGTTACCTAAGTGAGCACATGAAGCCCAAGCAGTTTCCAGTGTGTGATGACTCTAATGCCTTAAAGATGTGTGTTGTGTGGTTGCCATGGAAGTGCTTCATCTTTGACCACTTTCACTCTCCTCTGTTTCTGTCTCTGACATCACACATAATAACACACAATAATAACAAGTCCCCTGATGACAGAGCTGAGTGGTTTACAAAGTCATCTCCTGACCAGTCCCCCCCCCCCCCCCCAGTCCCCATGAGGGAGATGGCAGGATGGTGTCATTTTTCAGTTTTGGCAAGATGAGGAAAGTGGCTCAGAGGGCAGAAGGGGAATGCCTAAAGTCACCCAGCAACAAAGAGACAGGAGATTCAATCATGACCCTCTGGAGAACCACAGAAAAGCAGAACAAAAGTTGATTTTGAACAAAAATTTCTTCAGAAGGATGGATCTAATGCTTCCAAAATCACAAATGTGATATTGTGTATATGTGGGTCTGAGATAAAATCACTGAGTTGCTTTGATTTGTATTTCTCTTATGACTAATGATATTTTCAAGTGGTTGTTTGCAATTCTTTTTTGATAACTGCTTTTCACATCCTTTGGTAACTTTTCCTTTAGACAATGATTTTTAGTGTTATGTATTTTTATTATTTCTCTGTATTAGAAAACATACCCAAATTTAATATATTTTTCCCAATTAAAAACACTATTATTCTTATTTGATTTTGTTCAGGGAAAGAATTTTTAAATTCATTTTTCTCAATTTTTAATTCTCTTCCTCCATCTCTCTTTCTCTCATCTGTTTCAAAGGCAAGAAAACACAAAACCCATTGAAATATGGATAGTCAATGCAAAGACATTTCAATTTCATGGAATCAAATTATCTGTTTCATTCTTTGTGATCCTCTCCATTCCAAATTCAGTTAGGGTTGGGTTAGAGTTAATAATTATGTGCCCTAGCCATGGCTGTGAAAGGTAATTGATGTTGTTCTTTTCTCTTTCCATTCCTTTTATATTGTGATTTTTGAATGTAGTATTTGGCCTGTGACTGATGCAATAAACAAAAGACATGTCGACAGAAAACATATCCAAGTTTGGTGATATCCTTGAATGTGACTTTGATTAATTCTGGAAGGCTGAAGTTGGAAGAAAAATAATGTATCTCCTATTGTGAGAGTGACATGGAAGCAGAAGGTTAGGTTGGGGTGCTGGAGAGGCACTTCTTGGTGCAGGGTGCTCCTCCAACTACCCTCTGCCCAACTGGGCATCAGGACCTTTTATACCCTTGTTGCATGAGAAAGCAATCAGATTATGGGGGACCTGAGAGGTTACTAAAAGCATAGAGTGAAAGTTCTTGAAGCTAAGAATATACCAAACCTAGACACTTCCTTCTTTTGCCTTTCTCTTCATTCTGGGAAATGGTACAGTGTCTCATTAAGTGCTCAACTCAATATAATTCTATCTCTTGCTTTTTTATGGGAGGGAGAGAGCTAAGATGTGGACAAATGGAATCTACCTCTATAAACAGCAATGTGAACTGCTTGCTAATTCCTACTTCAGCAAAATGTTGAACCTCCCCAAATTGTTGCTCACTGCATTGTCATTACTATCACACTATTTGCACGGATCAAGTGAAAATTTAGGGGCAATGAATCTTTTCTTTTTTTTGGTATGATGAATGCTGTTACAGGTATAGATAAAGTAGTTTGAGCCCTTTAGAAAGACTGGAGACACATGTCTGCTTCAGCATGAACTTAGGGGTAGTGAAGAAAGAAGGGATGACCTTAAAGGAATCCATAAGCTAGAGGGCATGTTATAATCATACACTTAGACTAAAACAAGTTTCCAGTAAATGTCACTGTAAAACATATACGCACACACACAGAGACCCAACAGAGATAAGCCCTTAAAGCAGACATTAGCTGAGCTAACCAGATACTACGTGTTCATACTGCAAGGAACTGGGCTGCCTCTCCTCCAGCTTCCATAATATTCAGATCATGCATTTATTTTATTCTCATTGTGATATATGGTGTAAGCAGTTCTAAACCTAATTCTTGGCAAACTTCTTTCCTGTTTTTTCAGCAATTGTTGTCAACTAGGGAATCCTTGTATAAGTTAATTATGTCCTCAAGTTTATTGAATACTGAATTATTCATTGGAATTGTTTCTGATCCATCTTTATTCATTCTGTTCAATGGATTTATTTTGTCTATTTCTTCACCAGTACTAAATGGCTTTAGAGTAGAACTGGAAGTCTAGTGGTTTGATTTCTCTTTCATTCCTACTTTTACTCATTGTTTTCCTTGAGATCCTATGTCATTTGTTATTTCAAATGAATTTCATTACTCTTTTGGTCTAGGACAATAGAGTACACCCTTAGTAGTTTGATCAGCATAACACTAAACCTATAAATTATTTTGGTAAATTGCCAATTTATTATAGCTATAGAGCCTGACGATGAGAACTCATAATTTAAATCATTCTTTATTTCTTTAAAGAGTGATTTGTAAGTGACTCCATATAGGTCTTGCTTATGCCTTCACAGATTGACATTTTTTAGTAATTTTTGAATGGGATTTCCCTTTCTACTATTTCCTTCTGGATTTTGTTGTTCCCGTATAAAAATGCTGGGGATTTTTATAAACTAATTGGTATGTTGCTAAATAAATGTCCCCAATTATTTCCTTCCTTATTCTCTAGGAATACTGAAATAAACAATTATGTTGTCAGGAACGAGGGAAAATTTTAGCTTTTTGATTATGCAAATTAATTTCTTTCTTTTGTCTTATTGCTATTGCTAACATTGACCCCATGCCAAATACCATTTTTCAGACTTTTGTCTGCACTAAAATGGATGATTGTTGTCCTTTGTCTTCAAAGAAGACCAAAATGACATCACCATGGTAAAGTGAAATTTCAATGTGTCCAACTGTGGCTAATCAGACCAATACGAGCTCAGAATGCTCTATCACAAGTTGGGCATATATAGTCTGTGTGAATATTTGGGGTGGATATTCCAAATTTGTGCATCCTGCATTTACTTTGTGCTATCTCAATTCTGCTTTGCTCAAAGACCACAGTACCCTTTCTGATATGGTCACGCCATGCTAAGCAATTCTGTGCCAGTGTCTCCCATGTTGCACAGTCAAATCAAAAGTTCTTGAGAGAGACCTTCTTAAGAACGCACCTGTATCACTTCTTCTGGCCACCATGTGATCACCTGCCCCATGCAAGTTCTCCATAAAACAGTCTTTTTGGCAGACATTCGGACAACATGGCTAGCCCATCAGAGTTGTGCTCTCTGAAGCATAGTTTGAATAGTTGGCAGTTCAGCTTGAGCAAGGACTTCAGCATCTGGTATCTTATCCTGCCAGGTGATCCTCAGAATCTTCCTAAGACAGTTCAAATGGAAGCAATTGATTTTCCTGGTATGGTGTTCGTAGACTGTCCATGTTTCACAAGCATATTACAATGTGGTTAACACAACAGCTCTGTAGACCTTCAGTTTGGTAGTCGGTGTAATACCTCTTCTCTCTCAAACTTTTCTTTGGAGCCTGCTAAGCACTGAACTAGCTCTGGCAATGAGTGTATCAACCTCATTGTCAATGTATACATTTCTGAAAAGTATACTACCAAGGTAAGTGAACTTATCCAAAACATTCAAAACTTCTCCACTTGTTGTAACCGATGGTTCCATATATGGATGGTGTGGTGGTAGCTGATGGAGCACCTGTGTTTTCTTGGTGTTAATTATTAGGCCAAAATTAGCACAGGCAGCAGAGAATAGATCCAGACTTTGTTGCATCTCAGCTTCAGAGGCTGCATTGAGTGCACAATCATCTGCAAACAGAACATCATGCACCAACACTCCCTCCACTTTGGTCTTGGCTTGTAGCCTTTTCAAATCAAAGAATTTGCCATCAGGATGGTAGTTAACCTTGATGCTATGTTCATCTTCATTGAAAGCATTTGTTAACATGGCTGAAAACATCATGCTAAAAAGCATGGGACCAAGCACACAGCCCTTTTTCACTCTATTGGTGACCGGCAAGGCACGAGAGCATTGTCTATCATCCAGAACTCAGACAAACATGCCATCATGAAATTGATGTACAATATTGATGAACTTTTCTGGGCAACCAAACTTTGACATAATTTTCCATAAGCCTTCATGACTAACAGTGTCAAAGACTTTGGTCAGATCCACAGACATTGACCTCTGTTTTGCTCCTGGCATTTCTCCTGGAGTTGTTGATCAGCAAACACCATATTGCCCTTTCTGAAGCCACAATGGCTTTCAGGTATATGACCATCTTCCAGATGAAGGATAAGCCTAATAAGGAGGACTCTAGCAAGAATTTTGCCAGCAATGATTAAGGGGGAGATCCCTCTGTGATTGTCTCAAGACAATCTATTCCCTTTACCTTTATAGAGATGGACAATGGAGGCATCCTTGAACTCCTGGGGGATAACCTCCTCTTACCATATAATCTGGAAAATTTCAGTCAGCTTTTGTATGAGCAATGGTCCTCCTACCTTGTGAATATCAACTGGAACAGAATTAGCACCAGATGCTTTGCCACATGAAAGGAGCCTAATGTTCCTCAAAACCTCTTCTTCAGCTGGAACTTCAGGTAAGGAGGGATTGACTTCAGCCTAAGGTAAATGGTCAATGACCTAAGCATTCATTGATGATGATCTGTGTTCAACCCATCTCTCTAGGATCTTGTCCTTATCACTAATCAATGTGGCATCATCAGCACTGAGTAGTTGTGATGCACCATAGATTTTTGGTCTATAAGTGGGAATCATAAAAGCACTTTGGATTGTTATTATCAGCATAAAACTGAATTTCATCTGCCTTCTTACTGAGCCAGGAATCCTGCATCTCTCTAAACTTTGCTTGTACTTTGCTTTTGATGGAATTAAATGTTGCCTTCTTAGAGGTGGGTGAACTAGTCGGCTAGTAAATCCTGTGGAGTTCTCGTTTTTCAATTAGCAGTTTCTGAATTTTCCTCAAACCATCATTTTCCTCAAACCAATCTGGGTGTTTGTGAGTGTTCTGACCCAGAAGAGCAAATGCAGTGCTGTACACCAAATCTCTGAAAGCTGCCCACTCCTTTTCGGCTCCACTGTTGCCAACTGTGTGTTGGCTCAACTTTTCCTCCAAGTTAGTAACAAACTGTTCACACTCAGAGAAGAGTTCTAATTTGTTGACATTAATTCTTCTAGTAGTCATTTTGCCTTGGGGGTGGCGCTTTTGATGAATGGGAATATTTAGGTTGGAAAGAATAAGTCTATGATCAGTCCAGCACTCAGCATCACACATTGCCTTTTCCACTCTCACATCTCGTCTGTCTCTTCTTACAATCACATAGTCTATTAGATGCCAGTGTTTGCTGAGAGGGTGCATCCATGAAGTTTTATTGCGTTTAGGTAAGTGGAAGACAATGATGGTAATGGGAAGGTCATGTGATGCACAAGTCTTCAGCAGTAAATGACCATAGTTGTTGCTGTTTCCAACTCCATTCCTCCCTAGGACTCCCTCCTGAGTCTGGTAGTCTGAGCCTACTCTATCATTTAAGTTTCCCAGAATTATAAGCTTGTCTTCTTTTGGCACATTGACAATAGTGGTCTCTAGGTCTTCATAAAACTTTTCTTTGCCTTCATCAGGGTTTGTCATGGAGGGAGCATAGGCACTGATGGTGGTGGCATGGCATTTTCCTGTGAGTGGCAATCGCATTGTCATAAGCCTGTCATTCATTCCTTTTGGCAGGCATACCAGCTTGCTGATTAGGTTAGTGCTCCCCTTCACTGTGCCCACTCCAGAAAAAGATGTTTCTAGCTCTAACTTCAGTGAACTGGCCTTCATTTGCCAACTTTGTTTCACTCAGGAAACATCACATTTGGATGTGATACCTGTTGAGTTCTCTTGCAACAAGAGCAGGGCTTTTTTCAGGTCTACTGGATTTTGTGCTGTCCATTAGTGTGCACACGGTCCATTTACCAACGGTGAGTGGAATTATTTTTGTATATGTTTTCATACATTTTATACATTTTTTTTGTGTTCCGACCACATAGTGGGATTTCCCACCTGCCACGTTAATCAGTCCAGGGTTCGGTAAGCAGGCAATGTTTAGGGAACCTTTTCTAACCCCCTTCTTCACACCAAGAGGAGAACAGTGCGATCCTTAAAAAGGTTGCTCAGACAACCAGGGTAGCTGCCGAGTCCCACTGTTGCTTCCAGTGAAAAACGACCCTATGGCCTGGGCTGCCTGTGTGGAGGGTTGTGTCTACAGCTCCCAGTGTATCCGCACCTGCTGCTTCATCAGTTGCCTGTTGCCACAGGATTTTGAGGCGTAATAGTGAAATGATATGAGTGACATCTTTTGATTCGTGAGTAAATTGGATTTAAGTGAGGCAGAGTTGCATGAAATCGTCAGCCTCACTCTCTCCTCCAGAGTCATCGTAGTTCAGTGACAGGACAGACACCTGGAGATGGTTCAGGATGTAGTGGATGATCTTGGCATCTTCAGTGTCTAACCAAGTTCTAAGAACTCCATATCACCTGTTTCATCTGCCTTCATGGCTGTTGGAACAAATTGTTTGTCTCCTCCCATTCTACCAGAGGAAGTCTTCACATGCTTGGGGTAGACACCCTCCTAATTCATAGATGGGTTTGAGAACCCTTGGTTACCCTCAGCCTGGTTTGGCCTGTCTGCTGAAAGGCTCACCAAGGTGTGGCTCCTGTGCATGCTGCAGCTTCTTGGAGCCACAGGTGAGAGTTAGGCAGAACAGGTGGACATGAAAGGTGGACAGAGCCCCAAAAAGGGGCAGCTAGGTGGTGGATAGAGCACCAGTGCAGGAGTCAGGAGAACCTGAGTTTAAATCTCAGACACTTGAAATTCACTAACTGTATGACCTTGGGCAAGTCAATTAACACCAATTGCTTCATCCTGATGAATATCTGGTCACTGGATTCAGATGGCTGTAGAGGAGAAGTGAGACTGGTGACTTGCACAGCCCTCAAAACTTAGTCAAGTGCAAGCCGTGTGAAGGAGATAGTGCATATAAACCGAAGTCCCCATGTGCCAGGCATAGGGTTAGCTGGGAGAGAAAACTACAATTCAGTCACTGATTTCTTGGTGAAGGGAGTTCTAAATGACCCCATGCCTCACCCACGGGGTGCAAGGGTGACTGACTACCACCCAGATTGCCAAACTGGAGTGAATGTTTCATGGGATGAAAGAGCAGGATCTGAAAATATCTCGACATTGGGGCCAATTTATTAGAGATGATTTTAAGATTCTGTATTTGGATTAAAATATAAAGAAAAGAAGGTGCAGTGCCCAGATCGATCTAGAGGAGACAGGAGCAGCAGGACTCCTCATGTGAAAGAGATGCAGTCATTTTTGAACAGACAGGTTCATTATGAGCCAGGGTTATACGGCAAGTGCAATCCCTCATGTCATCTCTGGTGCACTGATAGAAATAGTGTCCACCCAACCTTGGTGGTGGGATAGAGATATGGAATGAGAAAGAATGGTCCTCTGTCGTGGGGGTCAGATAAAATTTGGAGTATTGTTGGCAATTCTTTTCAGTGTTTTAGAAAAGATGTTGAGGAATTGGACACTTTCAGAAAATGGAGGCCAAAATGGTAAAGGGCCCAGATTTCACGTCCTAAGAATTATGGTCAATCAATAAATATTTATTAATCACCTACCATTGACTAGGCACTGTGCTAAGCTCTGGGTTTACAAATATTAAAAGACAGACAGTGCCTTCTCTTAATGAGTTTACAATCTAATGGATTATATAATTTCTTGGTCTGAACAACCTAGGATGGCTAGAGAGAGATGAGAAGAATTGGGGAAATCATTTCTTATGGAAGTGGCAATGGATTTGTTTGGCTGGATCTCCTAAGGGAAAACTGGGGATACAGAATGGCATTTTCAGAGAGCTAGATTGAAGCCCACAACACAATAATAACTTCTCCAAATCATTCTATAGTTGTTGGAAAGTGAAATGAGATAATTTAGAATCTAAGAGCTTCACACTAAAAATGGTTAATTGTTTTATTAATGCAGTACCAACTACAGCACATATGGCCAGTGATATCTAGCCAGCCACAAGTATTACAAAGGATTAGAAATCAGAAGCCTCCTCTAACATCAAATAACAAAGGCGAGCCAGCCAGCTGAGCTAAGCTCCCTACGTGGACGGAGAAGTAGATGTCTCGAAATTATTTTCATAAAATACAGACTGAGGTTTTCAGCATTAACTATAACAAAAAAAGAAAAAAAAAGAAAACCATAAACTCAAAAGAAAATACGTGCTAACCCCTCTTGGAAATTAGGACATTAACACTAAGTCTTCCCCTGGTGGGGCTTCTGTTGATAGGCCCCCCTCTGAAATTTTGCCTTAGTTACTACTAAACCCTGATATAAATCCAAGAAAAAAACACATCTATGTGAAATACACATGTAATATTACTTGGACATTATATAATCTGTCTTCTAAATGACAGACTTTTTTTCCTACAGTTCTTGAAAAAAGGGGTGAAAATACAAAGAGCTCTGATGATTCTATTAGCTTTGGAGGAAAAAAAAGTCCTGTCTGAATGACAGAGGGTTTTTGAGGGGTGCAGTTTTATTCTCTTTACACCCTTTTCACTTGAATCCTGATCTCCTGCCCAAAACCACTACTGTTCTCTCCCACTGCTAATTCCATCTGTTAAAAACCCAATAGAATTGAGGATATCATTGATTACAGGACCTTTGAGGTCACTGAGTCCAACCCTCTGATTTTACATTTAAGGAAACTGAGGTAGACTTGCCCAAGGTCACATAACTATAGGAAGAGTATGAGGCTGGATTTGACCTCAAGTCTTCTTGATCCCAAATAAAGCAGTCTTTCCACTATGTCATGTTGTTTCTTTCTGTTTGAATAATTAGATAACAATCATTATTTCATTCAATCACCAATTCACTGTTTTTTGGGGGAAAGGTTTTTTTTTCTTTACTTTGTTTGGGCGAACTGTTCTGTATGACAAAGCCAAAGATTCCTGCCATCTGACTTATCAGCACCCAGAGCAAAATCTGGTGAAGACATTGTATAAAGAGTCCCACAAGTGATCTGAAGTGGCCATAAGAAACACGTTGTGCTTTCATTTACACTGCTAGGGTCCTGTTGTGTAACCAACATTTATTCAATAACCCATTTGTTATTGGGCAGTTGATTTTTGCATTTCCCAATACATGGTGTACTGAGAATTGGGACTTCACTTTTTATAAACAAATCCAGTAAACTGCTGAATTTTTCCTCCCAGTGCACAAAATCCAATGAATTGTGTAAATGAATTCTTGTTGTGTGAACAGTAACTTTAGTGAAAATATTAAAATTCCTTTCATAAGAAAATCTAAATGGATAAATCCCAAATTCAAGCTATCTGCCAAACATGGCTTTGGTTTTGCTTCTTAATGAATTGCCTTATTTAACATTCTCCCCCACTGGCAAGTGTGACTTCTGAAAGACCTCTAGTAGGAATCCTTAAACAACGTCCAGGAATATGACTGTTGCTCTTTTTAAATACATGCATCTTGATATCTTTTTTTGCTGTAACTGACTTCCTTCAGAAGCCTATGTTTTATTTTATGCATTTAAAAGTGAGAGAGATTATGAGGAGTGGATCATAAAGTGGATCCTCACCCGTACTCGAATCAACAGGAGCCCATGGAGATCTGGTCTCCTACAAAGGACCAACCTGGGGGCTAGAGAGAAGCAAAGAAGATCCACAAGAGAAGCTCCCTTGCCTTCCAGGAATTATGGTCTTGGAGGACAACAAAGGCATGGGACCAGGAAATAACATAACCACGCAAAAGAGGGGTCAAAAGACTTCACAAAACCCACTAATAGCTAAGACTTTGGAAAAGCCTGGTGTAGATAGATAGGAGAAGGGTTAGAAAATTGCATTTCTACTCCTACTCCTAACCCTTCCTCTAGCATTCACTACTTGTTTGACTCCGGGCAAGTCACTGACCCTCTTCGTGCCCTGGTTTCTTTCTCTGTAAAATGAGGACCATGATACTAGTCACAAGAACCTTGAGGATGAAATGAGACAGAGTGTACAATAGTCACTTTCAAGACCATAGTGATAGAAAAACATCCTTCTGATGCTGAGAGAAGGTTATTCGTTTGACACAGACTGAAAAGGGTTGCTGTTCAGTCATTTTTCAGTCTTAACCAACTCTCAGTGACCCCATTTGGTTTTTTCTTGGCAAAGATAGTGGAATGGTTTGCCATTTCCTTCTTCAGCTCATTTACAAATGAGGAAACCAAGGCAGAAAGGGTGAAATTACTGGCCTAGGTCACACAGACCTATCTGAAGCCAGATTTAAACTCAGGTCTTCCTGAGTTTCCTGCATCTAGGCCTGGACTCTACAGTGTCCATCCATTTTATTACTACAAAAAGTATTACAAGCTATTTTTAAATAAATGTTCCCTATGTGCCACAACCAAGACATAACATTTGCATAGTCTCAGCAATGATTCTCACTCCCTTCTACATTTGTACAATGAGCCTATTATGTGTTATTTATCACCAAAATTTAGTGACCAGAAGACAATTCTGTAGTTGCCTGGCACGGTCATCTTTTCTGGCATTAAAAAAATAAAGTCAGGTAGGGAAAAATGAGGAAGATCTGCATAAAAGCAAAACTAATCTAATCTCAGATAGAAAGTATTGACTCAAAAGAGGGAGGAGAAAAAAATCAATGCTAACGAAAGGAACAGAGAAAAAAAATCAAGCCTATGTATGCCACCTTTAAATGAGAATGGATCAAAGGATTGTTTTTGTGGTCAGCTTTTGTTTTCAAAGAGCACCAATGACATCACAGGTGATGTCTTGATTTGTGCATGATTAGATCTGAATGAGGCAGAGCTGTAAAAAGTTGTCAGGCTCACTCTTCCTGAGCTGTAGAAGTCCAGTGGCAAAACAAAAGTCAAGATGACTTGATACTATGGATGATGCAGTGAATGATCTTGTTATCTGGTAAGTGACCAAGCTCTAAGCACTCCTCAGCACCTGCTTCAGCTGCCTTCATGGCCATTAGAAGACGCTGTTCTCATCTGCCCATTCTGATGGGGGATATTATTACATACTTGGGGTAGACATCCCCTCAATGAGGCCTGTTGGTTACCCTCACCTGTCTACTCTCATCTATCCACCCTTATCTGGTTAGACCATCTGTCAAAATGGTTTTGCTGGTGTGTGGTCTCAGCATCTGCTACAGTTTCTTGGAGACACAGGAGTGGTAGTTCTCTCTGAACACCCTATACACTGGTAGGGGTGACAGAGAGGGAAGAGTTAAGAGTAGCTAAAGGCTTATGAACCTGAGCAAAAAGGAAGATGCTGGTAACCTCATCAAAATTACAAAAGTATGGAAGGGATGAAAACGGTTGAAAGGCGGAAGACAGAAAACTTTAAGTGGCTAAACAGGATACTATGAGATACTCAGGCATGAATTTGTGGAAGCTTTTCCATTCAAATTCAGGTTATCTTGAACTATCTTTTAGAAGTTAAGAATATTCAACAATTCACATATATAATCAGATTGTCATTTGCGTTTTTATTTCAGAAATTTAAACTCTAAAAATATCAATGTTAATAACCCTATAGATGAAAAAAAACTTATAACCACACTACATCACATAATTTGGGCTAAAGTTACATTAATTCAGAATCACTAAATCTTTTGTTTTCCAGAATTCTTGGAAAAAGTGTCTTTTTATAGTTAAAAAGGGAAAAAACATTAATACAGATAAGAATGTACTAGTAGTGACAACATTAGAAAAAGTATAGTATTAGACAATAGGATTAAACAACAAAATAAAAGGCAAAGACTGCACGTGGAAGAAAACAAAAACCTGGATCAGCTATATACAAGACACACATTTGACATATAAAGGTATAGAGAATGAATATGAGAGTTTAGAACAAAATCTACCATGAGACAGCCGATTTTAAAAAAAAGTGGAAGATGCAATCACACTATCAAAAAGAACAAAATCAAATTAAAAATTTAAAGAGAGATAAACAGGGTAATGGCATCAGTATTAAACATAGATAATGAACTAATACCAACAGTAAAATGTTTTAAATAGTACAATAGCTCAATCAATAGAAAAAAATAATTTCATTGTAAAAATTAGCCACAAAGTAATTGTAGCAGACTTTAATATTCTTCTATCAGATTTTGAAAAATTCAGAGAAAGATAAGCAAAACAAAATAATTGAATTCATTGAATTATAAGAGAATTTAGAGCTGAAAGACGTTTTCTAAATGGGAACTTTTAAAAATATATACATTTTCAAGCACTACTAGTTACTTTTCACAATAACAGATCATATGCTAAGCCACTAAAGAAATTAGGAGAAAATAAAATCTACAAAATTAAATTGAAACCTTATAATCACATCCTGATAATAATGAATGGGACAAATAATTCATTTTTACATGAAAGAGAACGATAGCAATGAGACAGCATGGTAAAATTTGGGGATATATGTAAAGGAGACATCGGAAAATGATATCTGAAAACATTTCCAAAATAAAAAAAGAGGATTGCTGTATTGAATATATAATTAACTAACTATAAAATCAATCAGACTCTACAAAACAGAGAAGAAAAATGCAGCTATCAAGGAATAGTTAAACTAACACAACAAAATAAACCTCCCCAAGTCATGCTCAATCCATTTACTTAACAATTTTTCCTAACATGTGGTGTCCAAAACTGAAAAAATTTCTTTATATGTGATCTAACTAGAAGAGAGGACAGAAGAAATTAAAGAAGATAAAAGAAAATTATTCCTAGTTGCTGAAGACATGGTGTATTATTTAGAAAAGCTCAGAGAATCCATTAAGTATCTGAAACAACTAATACTATCAGCAAGATAACATAAAAACAACAACATTTCTATATCACGATAATAAAGCCCAGGGAAAACTAAGAAAGAAAAATTCCACTTGAAATAATTTCAAAATGCATAAAATAATCAAAAATCAATCAAATATGAGATGTAAAATATATTAAAAATGATTTCAACAACTAGAGGGATGTCCATTTTCATGGTTGAGCTTCATCAATGTAATAAAAATCATTTTACTTTAATTAATTTGATATTCTATCAGTGAAATTGCCAGTGGGGGATGCTTTATAGAGCTTGACAAGATAAGAAAAAAATTCATTTGGAGAGGAAAAAAATTCTTAAATTAAAAAAAATTCTAGAAAAATTAGAAATGAAAAGTGAATGGCAGTTTGTTTTCAAGTAACATTGACACAGTAATCAATCCAATAATTTGAAAGTACATATGTTTAAATATGCTCTCAAATTTATATATATATATGTATGTGTTCAAACTATTAGATTGACTAGTGCTTCATAAATACACATATCTATACATTATTCTATAAAATTAGGGCTGTGAAACATTTAAAAAAATATTAGAAACAATTGAACTCAATAACCCAGTTTTCAACAACCCCTAAAGCAAATTAGTTGGTAATGAACTTTCTATATTAAGGAAAACAGGTAAACACTTTGGAAGAAATTAGGTTAAGGTCACCTTCTTGCACTAGAATACAATAAGTTCAAATTAGGTAGATGACATAAATATTAAAGAGCACACAACAGGGACAAGAAGAGAACAAAATTAAATATATTTATATTTTTTTTAAATTGCAGAAACAATATCAGCAATAGCGTAACTAAGGTAAACAGAGAAGTCAGTTTTCTAGTGGGAGCAATTTGGCAACAAATACGTCAGATAGGAATCTAATATGCAAAACATATAAGGGATGAACATAAATATATAAGTTCAAGAGAATTTACCAATGAGTAAGTGGTCAGAGGATATAAGCAAATGGTTTTCAAAAAGAATCATAAACTATTAACAACTGTAAGAAAGACTGAACTAAATAATTAATAACAGGAGAAATGCAAATTGAAGTAACTATGAAGTTTCATCTCATACCTTGCAACTGGCAAACAAAGATGGCAAAAGATAGAAATATTTTATGTTGGAGGGTTTGAGGATGGCACATAAAACAATATACTATTATTAGAGCTGAAAATTCAAACCGTTCTGGAAGGAAACATTCAGCTATGTTTAAAAAGGTGACTGAAGGATTCAATGTCCTTTGACCCTGTGTTCCAACTACTAGGAATATTCCCTAACGAAGACAAAGATTGTCGGAAAGATACCATGTACACCAAGAGTCAAAACAGCACTTCTGTTGTCGTAGCAAAGAAGTGAACTAAAGTTAATCCCCACCAAGTGGAGAATGGCTAAACAAATTGTGGCACAAGGATGCAAAGGAAGGTTTTTGTGCTATAGGAAAGACTAAATAAGAAAAATTCAGAGAAGCTGAGGAAGACATATAGACTGACACAGAGTAAAGGAAATGAAGGCAATAAAACGAGATGTACAATGACTAAATTAGTGTAATGGAAAACAAAATTCTCTAGAAATGAAAATATATGCAGTAAAGTTACAAGAACCAAGCTTGGCCTGGAGAATAAATGAGAAGTCACACAATCTCCCCCCCAATCTCTTTTGGAGAGGTGGGAGATTGGGAAATGTTAAACATGGCACATACACAGTCATTGGCAATTTGTTGATTTTTCTGAACTGATTTTTAAAAATTTCTTCATTGGAAGAGATAAATGAATGGAGGAGTATGGAGAGATATATCAAGAATAGAATGCTAGGTGAAACAATAAAGTAACTTTACACATACACACACACACACACACATGCACACGCACACACACGAAAAGAAACGTCAGATCAGCAATTTTACTGCTATAGACTCCCTCCACTGAAGGGAAAACACATCCTTTCCATGTGCCATTAGGTGACCCACCTGAGTTGCTCTTAATTACTTCTCTCTCTGTCTATATATCTATATCTGTATGTAGTTATGGCCATTTCTCTGTTTTGTTCTTTGTCTCTGTCTGTTTCTATCTCTAACTCTGCATTTGTCTCTGTGGCTCTTTCATTCTGTCTTTCTCTCTCTGTCTCCATGTCTCCATCTGTCCATCTGTCTGGCTTTCTGTTGGTCTCCCTCTCCTCCTCCTTCCTCTGGTGGTGGCCAACCTTCTAGTAATGTGCCCTCTCTGCACTTAGTGTTTATCAGTAATTGAACAATATCCTTGAGACTCAAAGGACTTCAAGGCTGATGTGACTGGTCAGAGTTTGGATGCCTCTAACTTAGCCTTTAAGAAGCAATGGCCATCTCCACACCACATTGAAGTATGAGAAGAAAATGATGGAAAGATGCACCATTTGTTAATGTAATATGAATCACTGAAATCAAGGGATGGAGCATGAGAATACAAATATTCATTTTTCAGGTTTACTCTCTCCATAAATTACTTATTTAAGGAATTATGGTGTGATCCTCTAATAATTTTTCCACTTGAAGATTAGGAGACGTTCCATGTTACATGGTGACCTCATTTGAAAATAGCCTCCAGGAACAGTACATTTGTGAAACTCAAACTCTCTATAAGACACAAAATAAATAACACCTAATGAAAGCAGGTCATAAATCAATCCACAGTGAAGGCCAGAAGCCAATCTAAGATATACAGCCTTAAGCTCCAACTTTGGATCTGCTTCAGCAGTTATTTCATCCCTAGATTGTTGAGTTTAGTGGGGGCAGTGAGGTGGTGCAGTGGATAGAGCACCAGTGCAGGAGTCAGGGGAACCTGAGTTCAAATCTCACCTCAGACACTTGACACTCACTAGCTGTGTGACCTTGTGCAAATCACTTAACCCCAATTCCCTCATCCGGGGTCATCTCCAGTCACCCTGAGGAATATCTGGTCACTGGATTCAGATGGCTCTGGAGGAGAAGTGAGGCTGGTGACCTGCACAGCCCTCCTTCACTCAAAAACAAGGTCAAGTGCAAGTCATATTATCATTTCTCTGATGGCATGGTCTTCTTCGGCGATGAAGGACAAACACACACACTGGTTAGGTTTGGTTCTCATCAATATACATGAGAAATCTTCGCACCACCAAAGACCCCTTTCCCCTGTCCATCTTTGTAGAATGTTTGTAGGGCCCCACTGTATGTGCTAGGAGAAGCAGATCTTCTGTACTTAGTAAGGTAGTCTGTGAAGAAACAGGATTTGAAATAAAATCTCCTCTCTGTACTGAGCTACCTCTGTGAACATGGTCCAGTCCCAACACTGCCCCAAGGATTGGCATCTTCATCATTGAAAGGAATGACTTGGTCCTATATGGGATCTACAGTCCCTTCTGCTTCAGTTTCTATGATCCATTTATTTTGTGCTAATAGAATTACTCATTGAAGGTAGGGACTGCTTCATCTTTATCTTTGTATACCTTGTGCCTAGTACAATACCTGGCACATAGTTGGTGTGTGGTAAAGGTTTGTTGATTGAATCACTTAAATGCCATGTACCTCAGTTTCCTCATCTGTAAAAAAGGGGAGACTGGCTGGCCCTGAGGTATCTTTCAAGCTCCTAGGTTGAGATGCTATAATGCTATATGATTGCGCAATGGTCTCTAGATATTAGCTTTGTCTCTAGGAATACATTTTTATAAACCTGGGGTGCAAATTGAAGAAAAATATTAAACATTCATGTGAGGAGGGCAAAGGAACTTTCTATTATAAGTACTCTCATTGGCCTACTTTAAAGGAGAAAGAGATGGATAAAAGCGGAATGTCAAGTTTCTTGACTGAAACTCTTACCAGCAGCAGATGACATATTATTTCCCTGCCTGCCACACAGAACTGATTGGAATCTCCTTCTTGTACTTTGTCCCAGTTAAGGAGGAAAGAGTTTAATATATCCACAGAAAAAGAATGCTCACGAATTCACACACATCTTGATTCAACAACATTGCACATTTTTTAAACACCTACTTTCCACAGCATGTCATGACCCATGCTTTTTGTCAAGAACTCACCCCCTCCGTGGAAAAGATACTGAAACCCATGTCACAGGGAGTCCCCACCCCAATAAAGCAAGGCATGGCATGGCTGTTGAAGGAAGAAAGGATCTCCATGTGTAGAATATAGAAGCATCACTGGCTGTGGACACCTGTGCTTAATACCTTGAAGAGTTCAAACCACTGCCCAGTTCAGGAGACCTGCCCCAGAGACACCAGTCTAGAGAGATACTGACACACAGCAGTAATCCTTGAGAGATCCACATCCACATTAGTGTGTATCTCTGCTCTCCCAGGGTCTCACTGGCCTCTCTTCTTTACCTCCAGCCTGGCAACACATTCAGCTCTGCAGCCACCATGTAAAGTCCACTCTAAGTATCAATTCTGGGACTCAGGCTTAACCTGTCTGAAGGAATCCAATGATTGGAGATAGGATCCTGCTTAATATGGTGGCAGCAGCTACTGACCTGTTCTCACAGTTCAACCTCCCACCTATTCATGACACTCACACCCCTCAGAAACCCATCTTTTTACAGAAGGAGACATCAAATTATGATGATAAAAAGTAAGCCACATCAATAAAGAATGTAAAGCTTTACAAAATGCTTCCCCTAAAACAATCCCATGAGACAGAACAAATATTATTATCCTCATTTTTAAAGAGAAGGAAATTGACTGTCAGAGAGTTGAAGTGATTTGTCCATTACCTCTTAGCTAGTAAGAGTCAGAGTTGAGAAATGACCCAGGTATCCTAACCTGAAGTCCAATTATCTTTCCTTTCTACAATGCCTCAAATAACTACAACGCAAATGAGACTTTGTCAAGCATATGTGAGAGATCTAAGGTGCTTTGAGATCAATTGAGGAAAAAGATTATTTCCAGCTTAGGAAATAAGAAAAGATTTCATGGAGAAGGAAGCATTTGAGTCAGTCCAAAATTGTGAGGTGAGAGGCAGAGCCAAAATGGCAGAGTAAAGGCAGAGACTTGCCTGAGTTCTTCCCCAAACCCATACAGATACCTTTAAAAATGTTTCTAAATAATTTCTAGAGCAGCAGGACCCAAAAGAAGACAGAGGGAGAATAATTTCCAGTCCAAGACGACCTGGAGGGTTAAGAGGAAAGGTCTGTTGCCGCAGAGTGAGAGAGGAGCTAGGTACAGCACAGACTGGGCCAGGAAGCTAGGAGCAGGCTTTGGGAGTGACTGAGTCAGCAGTGGCCATAAGGTAACTTGATAGGGACTAAGAGGAGCTAGGTCTATCATTGCAAGGTGGGCTCCTTTTAAAAAGATATACAATTTAGGAGTCAAGAAGTGGAGTAGAAGCATAGACCTGCAGAAACTCCCCTTGTAGCCCAGGAAATACCTGTAAAAATGACTCGAAACAAATTATAGAGCAGCAGAAGCCACAAAACGACAGAATGAAAGAGATTTCCAGGCCAAGACATCCTGGAAGGCTGGCAAGAAAGGTCTATTGCACTGGGCTTGGAGCTGAGCACAGCCCAGCCGTGGACACATGGCAGAGACAGGACTGGAGCTGACCACAGGGGCTGGAATCCCAGGCAGCAGCTGTGGTTACCAGATTGCTCAACCCATAAATGCCAAAGTCAGCTTCAAAGGTCAGAGAGAAAGCTCTTTCAACTGGGTGAGAAGGGAACACAGTCTGTCCTTGCCAGCAGCAGCAACTGCAGCAGCAGCCTCCATTTTTGAAGCCATTGGCCTAAAGCCCCTTGGGGAATAGAGTAGCTGATCTGGATCTCAGCCATGGTTGGGGACCCTAGGGAGAGGAGGAGTGCTGGCATGCTGGAGATGGTTGCGGCTCTGTAGAAGGAACCCTCTTGGGAGATCCTAGGCAGAACAGAGTGGTTGTGGATACTCACAGACAAAAGCTCAGGCCAGGAGAGGAGTAAACTACTCACCCTTGATTGTACCACCTTGGAGGAACTGAGAACTTACAGGTTCCCAGAGTATACCTTCTTCTTGACAAAGGACTCAAAAGTCAAGTGATTGACTGGGAAAATGCCCAAAAAGGGAAAAAATAAAACTATAGAAGGCTACATTTTGGCAAACAGGTATTTTCTTCCATCCTTTCTGATGAGGAAGAACAATGCCTATCATCAGAGGAAGACATAAAAGTCAAGGCTTCTGCATCCCAAACCCCCAAAATAAAAATGCAATGGTCTCAGGTCATGGAAGAGCTCAAAACGGATTTTGAAAATCAAGTAAGAGAGATGGAGGAAAAATGGGGAAGAGAAATGAGAGTGATGCAAGAAAATCATGAAAAGCGAGTCAACAACTTGCTAAAGGAGACTCAAGAAAATACTGAAGAAAATTACACCATGAAAAATAGGCTAACTCAACTGGCAAAAGAGACTCAAAAAGTCAATGAGGAGAAGTATACTTTAAAAAGCAAAATTAGCCAAATGAAAAAAGAAGTTCAAAAGGACACTGAAAAAAATAATTCTTTGAAAATTAGAATGGAGCAGATGGAAGCTAATGACTTTATGAGAATCCAAGAAATTACAAAACAAAACCAGAAGAATGAAAAAACATAGAATATAATGTGAAATATCTCATTGGAAAAACGACTGACCTGGAAAATAGTACCAAGGGGGAGACAATTTAAAAATTATAAGACTACCTGAAAGCCATGATCAAAAAAAGAGACTAGACATCATCTTTCATGAAATTTTCAAGGAAAACTGCCCTAATATTCTAGAACCAGAGGGTAAAATAAATATTGAAAGACTCCACCGATCACCTCCTGAAAGCGATCCAAAAGGAGAAACTCCTAGGAATATTGTAGCCAAATTCCAGAGTTCCCAGATCAAGGAAAAAACATTGTAAGCAGCTAGAATGAAAAAATTCAATTATTATAGAAATACAATCAGGATAACACAAGATCTAGCAGCTACTACATTAAGGGATCAAAGGGCTTGGAATACGATATTTCAGAAGTCAAAAGAAATAGAATTAAAACAAAGACTCACTTATCCAGCAAAAGTGAGTATAATACTTCAGGGGAAAAATGATCATTCGATGAAATGGAGGTCTTTCAAACATTCAGAGCTGAATAGAAAATTCGACAAAAGTATCAAGCGAAGCATGAAAGGTAAACAGGAAAGAGAAATCAAAAGGGACTTACCAAAGTTGAACCGTTTACATTCCTACATGGAAAGACAATATTTGTAACTTGAAACTTTTCTCAGAATTTGGGCAATTGGAGAGATTACAGACACACACACATGCGCGTGCACGCACACACACACACACACACACACACACACACATACCGAGCACAGTATGAATTGAATAGGAAGGGATAATATGTAAAAAAAATTAACGTGTGAGAGAGGAATATATGGGGAGGAGAAAGAGAGAAATGGAATGGAGCAAATAATCTCTCATAAAAGAGGCAAGGAGAAACTTTTCAATGGAGTGGAAAAGGGGGGAGGGGAGAGGGAAAAAATAAAATTTACCCTTATCACATTAGGCTTAAGGAGGGAATAACATCCACACTCAATTTGGTATGAAAATCTATCTAACACTAAAGGAAAATAGGGGAGAAGGGAATAAGTGTGATGGGGGGAGGATAGAAGGGAGGGCAAGTGGGAGGAGGGAGTAATTAGGAGTAAACACTTTTGGGGAGGGACAAGGTCAAAAGAGATAATAGAATAAATAGAGGGCAGGATAGGATGGAGGGAAATACAGTTAGCCTTACACAAAATGACTATTATGGAAGTCTTTGCAAAACTACACATATATAGCCTACATTGAATTGTTTACTTTCTCAGTGGGGATTGGTGAGGAGGGAGGAAGGGAGAGAAGTTGGAACTCAAAGTTTTAGGAACTAATGTTGAGAAATGTTTTTGCATATAACTGGGAAATAAAAAAATACAGGCAATGAAGTAAAGAAATCTATCTTGCCCTGCAAGAAAAGAGAGACGATGGAGACAAGGGAAGGGAGGGCAGATTGGGGGAAAGGGTAATCAGAATTTATGGTGTTTTGGGGTGGGGAAACGGGAGAGATGTGGAGAAAATTTGGAACTCAAAATTTTGTGGAAATGAGTGTTGAAATTAAAAAATAAATAAATAAACAAACAAGTAAATAAATAAAATTTACCTATTTTTCATTTCTCTACATTTACTTCCACAACAATTTGAATTCAAAATTTTCTCCCCATTTTTCCCCACCCTTCTCACCTCAGGACAGCATGCAGTTCATCCACCCATTCCTCCAGTCTGTCTTCCCTTCCATTACCCCCCTTCTTTCATTCTGCTCTCCTCTACTTCCCCACAGGGCGAAATAGATTTCCATACCCCAGTGCCTGTACATCTTATCTTTCACTTGCATGCTAAAACAATTTTAAACATTCATCATTAAAGCTTTGAGTTCCATATTCTCTCCCTTCCTCCCTCCTCACCCACCCTCATTGAGAAAACAAGCAATTCAATATAGGTCATACATGTGTAGCAATGCAAAATACTTTCATAATAGTTATGTTAGGAAAGACTAACCATATTTCCTCCTGTCCTATCCTGATATGCATTTATTCCATTTTTCTCCCTTAATCTGTCCTCCCACAATAATGTTTGCTTCTGATTATCCTTTTCCCCAATTTGCTATCCCTTCTATTATCTTCCCTCTCCTATCCCCTTCCCCCTTGCCTTCCTGCAGGGTAAAATAGTTTTCCATATACAATTAAGTATGTGTTATTCCTTCCTTAAGGCAAATTCCACTAGGGTAAGGTTCATTTAATTCCTTTCATCTCTTCCTTCTTCTCCTACATTGTAAAATCTCTTTCTTGCCTCTTCTTTGAGAGATTATTTGAGACATTCTAACTCTCCCTTTCTCTTACTCCTACTACACTCACTTAACAGTAAATTTTATTTTTTTTAGGTATTTTCCCTTCATATTCAGCTCACAAACATACATACCCCTACAGACACATATGCATTCATTCCCTCTAACTACCCTTATATTGAAAAAGGTCTCATGAGTTACAAATAACATCTTTCCATGTAGGAATGTAAACCATTCAACTTTAGAATGTCTCTTTAGGTGGCATAATCAAGGGAGAGAAGTTTACTCCTCTCCTGACCTGCACTCTGGTCTGGGAGCTCTCAAACCTTTTCTGCTCAGGATCTGCAAGTAGTATTCCCTTTCCAGAGTCTCCACCAGCTCCACCACACCAGTATTCTTCCTTACCCCAAGGCCACCACTCAGGACTGTGACCCAAATCAGTGGCTCAATTCCCCCAGGGTCTGTAGGCCGAGGGCTCCAAAAATGGACACTGTTGCTGCTGCCACCACCACCTTGGGCCAGGACTAGGAGAGGAACCTGCTCCCTTCCCACCCAGAGGAATAAGCTTTCTCACTGACCCTTTGAAGCTGTCTTTTGGCGTTTGTGGATTGAGGGATCTGGGAACTGCAGTTTTTGCTGGGGTTTCTGCCCCTGAGACCTGTTTTGGTCATGTTCTTGCTGGTGCTACATGGGCAAGGCTGTGCTGGGTTCCGTGGTTTTTGCTCTGCTCTGTGCCTCATGGGATAGACCTTTCTTCTCATCCTTCAGGCTGTCTTGGGCTGGAAATCTCTCATTCTGTCGCTTTGTGGCTTCTGCTGCTCTAGATTTTATTTGAGTCATTTTTACAGGTATTTTATGGGCTGTGGGGGAAAAACTAGAGTAGGTGCATCTTTCTACTCTATCATCTTGGCTCCACCCTTTTTTGTTTTTAAAGACAACTTCTTTGGGGGTCTCTATTGTTTCCCTTAGCAGCTCCTGAATGTTACCAGTGAAACTGAAGAGTGTCCCATGAACAAGGTGGGCTTTGAGTATCTATAATACCAAGACTAACCTCTGACATTCCAGGGGTTTTATGGGCTGTGAATTGCTTTGCCTATTATATGTACCTTTCTTCCCTTACTTCCTCTGGCATACTCAGTAAGAGTCCACTATGATCAAGCATTTACTGCAAGTCCTATCGCTGGCTGTTGAGTTGTCGCTTGGTAAATGTACAAAAAGGGGACCATATTAACCCATTTTGACTTTGAAATATGAGAAAGACCCTTTTTATGTGTTATCTTCTCCAATTAGGTTCTGGAGCTCAGGGAATGTCTTTTTTGTTTGTATTTACATCGGTGTAACAGCACTTAGTATAGTACTTGCTTGTTGACTACTCTGACCTAGGCACAGAGAGTTGTGTAGGGATGGTGACTACTTTATTTATGACCTAGCCCCATTGATCCATTATCACATGGTCTATCTAGACCAGTCTTTCTTAAACTGTGGATCAAGAACCACCATTCAAGAAGGGTTGAGGGGACTGTGAATGGAATAATTAAGAAGTCCTGGTCTAGACAAACCTATTACTTTGATTGGGCCATTTATCTTTTCTTCTGTTTCCTTTCTCACCTAGATAACTGAGTGGTAGCTTCAAGCACACAAGCCTAGGTGACCATGTGAGTGTCAGAGGTTAATGAAATAGGGGCTGCAGTTCCACAATCAACTGTTATTGTGGAGCAGCCAGGAAGTACTGGGATCAAGGGAAGAGTCAGGATTTGGGCCTACAGTAATGCCTCCATCCATGGCAATACAAGAATGATGACCTAGTAGAATTGTCTCACAATGCTGCAATCTCAAGAGGCTTACAATTGCGGTATCCCTGCTAATTGAAATGGAGCAAGAAGTTCAGATAGTGAATCCACAAATTTAGTTTAAATTCTTTGGTTAATGCACATGGTGATTCTCTGTGGGAATGATGGCTAGTCTTATACCCAAGTAGCTAGGTAATACAGTGGTTAGAGCAGTGGATTTGATGTCAGGAACACCTGAGGTCAAATCCAGCCTCAGACACTTACTATCTGTCTATCTCTGAGCCAGTCAGTTAACTTCTTTCTGTCTCAGTTTCCTTATCAGTCAATCAGAATAATAATAGAACCCAGCTCTGAGGGTTACTGTGAGAAGTAACTGAAATAATACTTGTAAAGTACTTTGTAAATTCTAAGGAGTTCTATCAATGTGATTATTAGAATATTAATATTTCAGAGTTGGGAAGAGCTGGCCTCTGAGTTGTGCAAATTTTTTTCTCCAGTCTCTATTTTGTTTTGGTTTAAAAGAGAGGAGTGAGAGGTACAGATTAACGATCTTGGAAAAAACAAGAAACCATTCAATTGAATAAATAGAAAAGTATCCAAGGAATTTTGCTAAGAATTGAGGGCAAGTTCTCTCTGTTCCTGTTTGTTGGTTTCTCTCTCTCTCTCTCTCTCTCTCTCTCTCTCTCTCTCTCTCTCTCTCTCTCTCTCTCTCTCTCTCTCTCTCTCTCTCTCTCTCTCTCTCTCTCTCCCTCTCCCTCTCCCTCTCCCTCTCCCTCTCCCTCTCCCTCTCCCTCTCCCTCTCCCTCTTCTTCTCTATCTGTACCTCTACCTATCCCTCTACCACTGGCCATGCCATTGAAGAAGGGACCATCAGGAGACAAGGCCTCCAGTCAAGGACAGAGAAACACATGGAGATGGTAACTCCAGAAAAAGGTGATACAAACATGGACAAAGATGGCTATAGGATGATAGCAGAGAGAGGTTTTTGTAGTTAATGTTCAGAATTACTCCTTCAACCTCAAGAGGACCTTCTCTCTAGGGACCTGGCCCACTAAAGTGAGTGGGAATGAGGAGGTAGCTTTCAAAGGGATCTCGTATTGGCATCGCTTATTTGGTCCTCACAACTCTGTAAAATAGGTGATGATATGTTCCTAATTTTTACAAGTAAGGAAACTGAGACAGGTAAAGGATAAGTGCCATAATACAATTACAAAGTTATCTGAGGCTGCTTTTGAACTTGGATCTTCCTGACCCCAAGTACAGCACTCTGACACACACACACACACACACACACACACACACACACACACACACACATACACAGTAGCCTCAAAGGAGGCGTATGTCTTCCCACCTAGAATAGAAGTCCTTTGAGAACAGTCACTATCATTTCACTTTTGCATCTTAGTGTTTAGCATAGTACCTGACACACAATTTAATTAATATTTCTTGATTGAATGATTGAGCCTGTAGTCATTTGGAGCTGAGATGTTTACTTTGAACTTTGCTTCCCACTGAAAATCAAACTCACATACTTGGAAGAAGCTTCTTAGAATCTCAAAGTGAATCTTCGAGGTTTTAGACATCCTGAGATTTTTTTCCCCTTTCAAAGACATCATTAATACTCCAAGCACATCATTTTAAATTCAGTGAGATGGATTTGAAAAGGTCAAATCCAGTAGCTGTTAAAAACCCTGCACCCATCAACAGTCTGTCTCGAAGGACTTCTTCAGCAAATTGTAACGGAGGATGTTCAAATCAGAAGATAAGCCTTTAGAGAGAGCTAGAATTAATCCTGGAGAAAGTGGTCTGCTCACCCAGCCTGGGGGCATAGGCCAATGGAACCCTAAGTATCATGTCCCACATACATATAGACCTGACAAGATCTTCAGTTTTGTGTCTGGAAAGGAAGGACCTGAAACTGGAACATGGGAACTAGGAGGAGTCATGGAGACAGTTTCCAAGAAGTGTAGACTAAGCGTCACTACTACTTCCCCCAATGCTATTGAGGCACATCTATTTGAGCCATCTTCTCCCAGAGATCCCTCTTGGGCTCTCCAGTATTTCTGAAAACTGAGAGGGTGATAAGGATCAATGGAAAGTCCAGAAATGGCAGTGAACAGCAGCGAGTATTGCAGTCCTATGCTTCACAGCCAGTATGGTTAGTATCTCTGAGTTCAGAGAAAAAGTACAAACACTGCTGGACAGAGTACCAGAAATGTAATGTCATGGGAAAGAGTCAGGTCAGTAAGTTTAAATGTAAGGTGTTTAAGAAGAAGAGGCCTAAAATGAAGAGAAGTGTGTCAAGGATGTTCCAGCAGTTTCAAAGGATACAACTCTGAAGAGGAGAATGGGGGCAAAAGTGACACATAGGAAGAACAGGGGTGAGGGGAGTCTGGATAAGAGAATGGAAAGTGGGGAGTAGAGATGGGGCATGAGTATGTCCAGTGTTATTGTTCAGTTGCTTCTGACTCTTTGTGACTTCATTTTGGGTTTCCTTGGCAAAAATACTAGAGTGGTTTTCCATTCCTTTCTTCCATTCATTTTACAGATGAGGAAACTGAGGCAAATAGGTTTGAGTAACTTGTCCAGGGTCGCACAGCTAGTAAGTGTCTGAGGCCATATTTAACTCAGGAAGATGATTCTTTCTGGCTTCAGACCTGGCAATCTATCCACTGCTACTTAGCTGCCTCTATATACAGCATAGGAAGTCATCAGTTCATCAATGGGAGAGGAAGTGGTGGGTATGAAGTAGATAATAGTTGAGGGACAGAGGACCTTCTACAACTCAGTGGTTTCTAGGTATGATATAACACTTTTTGCAGGGGTCTCAGCCTTGCTCTTAGGGGACAGCTGGCTCTATTTTGATATCTTGTCCCTGCCACTGGGGAGGTGGGATTTGGGAAGCGGACCAGCTGGGGAAGGGAGGGAAAGATCTTCCAAATTTTGTTCCTCCAGCACTTATAAGTGTTAGACTCAGAAAAGACTCTCAGCCAGCTCTGCTTCACAATAGGGTGCCTGGCAAATGTTGGACAGAGAGTAAGCAAGGTGGGGGAAAGGCTTCTATAGCCTTCTCCTGTCCACCCTTTTGTGGCCAGTGGCATCTGGATCAAAATATCAATGAATCTTTAATCAATTGCCTTCTCCACTGGCTTTCTGAAATGCAGTGCTGATGGGCTTCTTCATGACCTTTATGTATAATCAGAAACAGGAGAAAAGCTTAAAAGACTTGCCAGAGATTACATGATTTTCTCTCCTTTTCTCTTCTCATACCTATTGGTTTGAAACATGTGGACTTCAGTCACAGGGACAAGAGCAAAAATAGAAATAAGGGGAACGTATGCTGATTTTGATACCAAGTCATTCTTTAAGAATTGGTAGAAAAGCATGGTTCTTCCCATGGTCAGAGTTACTCCTGGAATGCAATTGGAACACTATTCAATGTCTCTAGAAAACTAGTTCACTGTGGAAAAATCACTTCATCTTTTCCCACCTCAGTTTCCCCAACTGTAAACGAAAATGATGGCAGTTATAGAAATTGCTAGCATTTACGTGATGCTTTAATGTTTGCGAAGTACTATACATGTCGCTTCATTTTCATTAGATGCCCACAACAATTCAGGGAGTCAGGTGCTATTTTTATCTGCATTCTAAAGATAAACCAAGGCAAAGAGAGGCTAAGTGACTTGCCTAGGGTCATGTGGCTAAGAAGGGTCTCAGGATGGATTTGAACTCAAGTTTTCTGACTCTCTATTCCACCAAACCAGAATAATGGTAGGGGAATATTTTTTTTAAGTGCAGGGGATCTGAGAGGAAGCTCATTGTCGGCCTCACAGCCCTCAATTTGAGAGCTGAGAACTCTGAAAGCCTCTGCTTTTACTCCAGGGTGTCCAATGAGGGAACAACTTTGGCATCACCTTAAAGATAGTGCCGTTATATTCGATACTCCAATGCATTCATTAATGGCCCTGATGAATATTTATTATTGTTAGTCTGAGGGAGTCAAATGTAACTGGTGCAGATGTGGAAAAGAGATATTAACAGGTCTGAATTTCTAGGTATGAGAGAAATCTTCAAAGATTAAAAAAATAAATATTAAAATTGAGTTAACAAATCAAAAGAGACTGATATGAAGTCTATGAATTCAGTGAAAGGGGATTTGAAGTAATACAAATAAAAGGAAATACGAGTCTGTTCCATCCATGCCTGCTGGGAAGGCATATAAAAGTATCAAAACAGGAACCAGAGTTGGCATTTATATTGGCTTTAGGATTTGCAAAGTTCTTGGTGCATGTTATCTCTTTTGATGCTTCCAACAACTCTGGGAGATAGGTGCTATTATCATCCTCATTTTACAGATAAAGAAACTGAAACACATAAAAGTTAAGTGACTTTCCCAGAGTCATACAATTAGAAAGTAATTGACTCAGTTTTGAACTCAAAACTCCAAATCTAACACTTTACCTACTGTGCCACTGTGCCACCTAGCTAGGAATGATAAGAGCAGACGAATCATAATGACGGTTCTACTACATATAATCATGGTCACATGATGCTAACCACGTGGTCTATCAAATTCATCATGTTAATTCTGATAGGGATGACAAGGAAGGAGTGGATCATAAAAGGGTATAATAATACCCCAAAGTGAGGGACAGACAGGAAAACCTCAAGCCCTTGGTGCAACTGGTGGTACAGGCATAATTATATTGGGATGCCAACACAGCCATTCCATCTACTGGAAGAAATGATCTCTGAGATCCCCTCTAGTTCTCATCCTTTGACTTAATGACCTTGGGATGCACAAGGATCTTCAGGTCTAGTAGAATGGTGCCATATATTGATCTACAACAAGTCACATTGAGATTCCAAATTTCAAAGACTCATCTGAATTAGAACTGGAAGGAACTTTAGGGACCATCTAGTCAAGCCTCCTTACAAAAAGGTTTATGGATAATCTTTGTTTCCATTCTTTTCATCCATTTGAGGTGTAAGGGATGCTCAGGAGAACCAGCTCTGCTGGTGCGAGGACTACTGAGCAACTTTCAAGGCTGTCCATTTACCTTTCACCAAACTCTTACCTATAGCTCCAAGAAGCTGTAGTATGTGAAGCAACCATACCCTAGTCAAACCATCTTAGCAGACAAACTAAACTACTACCCAACTGGCCTTAGGGTAAATGCCAGGCCCCAAACCTGTCAGTGAGTTAGGGGGATGTGTACCCAAAGCATGTGAAGATAGCCATCAGTGAAATGGACAGATGGGGACAATGTGTGCTTAGAGCTTGGCCAGACATGGAAGATGCCAAAGTCATCCATTGCATCTTGGGCCATCGCCATTTATCCTGAATTTGTCCTGCCACTGAACTCTGATGATTCTTGAAGACAGAGTGAGGCTGATGATTTTGTGCAACTCTGCCTCACTTAAATCCAATCTACATATGAGTCAAGACATCGCCCCATGATGTCATTGAGCCTCTTTGAAAAAAAGGAAAGGACAAACCACAACTTGACACTTCTCAATTATACTCCCTTCTCTTGCATACAAAGATTTCCTTCATAACAAAAATGTATTGTTCAGTATAAATCTATAGTGACCATGTTTAAATATTCCTGCCCCACTTACAATCCACCATCTCTCTGAGGTGAGTTATGCTTTACTCTCAGTGCTCTGAGGTCATGATTTGTCTTTGCATCGATCAGATCTTTGGAGTCTGTCCACGATGCTTTCCATTACGTTATCGTAATTATGAAAATGGACTGTTCTCTTGCTTCTGGTTTCTTCTCTTTGTATCAATGCATAAACTATTCCTTGCTACTCTGAATTCTTCAGTCAGCACTTCTTACAGAGCAATAACATTTTGTTATACTCACTCACATACAATATTTTGTTCAACCATTCCTCAATCAATGCACATTAACTTCAAAGCAAGTTCTTTGCTACTACCAAACAGTGTTATAAGCATTTTTGTACATGCTGATGTATGATCATTTTCTCTGTCTTTGACTTCCTTGGAATATGTGCCCAGTAGTGCTATTAAGATCTCAAAGAATATGTACAATTTAGCATTCTTATAAAAATATTTATTTCTAACATTTTTCTTGTTCAATTTTGAGTTTCAGAATCTATCCCTACATCCCACCTCTTCCCCACTTACTGGAAGGCAAGTAGTATATTAATTATATGTATAAATCATGTAAAACATATTTCCATAATAGTTATATTACAAAACAACACACAAAAAGCAGAAAATTATACTTCAATTTGCTCTCAGAGTTCATTAAGTCTCTCTTTGGAGGTAGATAGCATTTTTTTCCCCATGAATACTTTGGAATTGTTTTGGATCAGAATAGCCAAGTCTTTCAAGCTGATCATCATTACAACATTGCTGTTACTGTGCACAATGACTTCCTGGTCCTCACGTCATTTCCATCAGTTCATCTATTTTTTCCGATGATTTTCTGAACCGCTTCCATCATTTCTTTTAGCACAGCAGTACTTCATTACAATCACGTGCTACAACTTATTGAGCCATTCTCCACTTCATGAATATCCCCTCAATTTCCAATTCTTTGACAGCATAGAAAAAGCTACTATAAATGTTTGTACATCTGTGTCCTTTCTTTGGTTTCTTTAAGGGTGTAGACCTAGTGGTGGTATTTCTGTGTCAAAGGGTGTGCACAGTTTTAATAGACCTTTGGGCATAGTTCCAGATTGGTTTCCATAATGGAAAACACAGCCCCACCAATAGTTCATTCATGTACCCATTTTCCTTCATCTCCTCCAGCATTTGTCATTTCTGACAGGTGTGAGGTGGCACGTCTGGTGTGTTTTAATTTGCCTTTCTCTAATCAATAGTGATTCACAGCATTTTAATATGCTTTGTTAGTTTTTCTTCTGAAAACTACCTGATTATCTCTTTTTACTATTTATCAATTACAGAATGGCTATTATTATTTATTATTTTATAAATTTGATTTAGATTCCTATGTCCTTGGGAAATAAGGCCTTTATCAGAGAAACTTGCTGGTGCTCTTGTCATGCTAGAGGCCTGTGCCCACTCTGGTATTGTAGACCTCTCCTGTGGTCTTCCTATGTTGTCTTAGGTTAGATAAGTGTATCCCTCTGACCTTTTGTAGGCTTTGCCACTCCAAAATTTGCTTTGAGGCATTATTTTAAAGTTGTTTAGAGATGAATGTTGGGAGACCTGACCTGGGTCCTGTCCTGTATGACACCATTTTGGTTCTGTCCCAGAAACCTTTTAAAAATTTATACTTACACAGTTTTATGTGATAGTTTGGCCAGTTCATAGCCTCAAGAGTGCATGAGTGTACTTCTCTTCTCTTATCCCCTCCAATATTTATCCTCTTCCCCTTTTGTCATGCAGGTAATGTGAAGTAAAACATCAGTGTATTTTAACTTGAATTGCTCTTATAATAGTAATTTGGAGTGTTCTTTCATGCTTGTTGATACTTGTAATAGCTTTTTTAAAAGAATATTGTCTCACGTCATTTGACCATTGGTCTAGTGGAGAATGGTTCTACTTCTTAACATATTTCTATCACTTCCTTAATTATTTTGGATTATATGCATTATATTGCATTTTCCCACTCTACTGCTTCTATTTTTATTCTAACTGCATTGGTTTCCTTCATGCAGCAGGGTGTTGTTGTTGCTTCTTTTTTAATGTAATCAACATTATCTGTTTTATATTTTACGATCACATCTATCACTTATTGGGTTAAGAATTTTCTTCTTGGCCCTAGTTATGCAAGATAGCTTCTTTTATTCATTACTATATTTTTCATAATTACGTAAGCTTTTACATTTTGGTAGCTTATCCATTTGGTTCTCAAATGACTATATAGGGTAAACTGCTGCTCTAAATCTAATTTCTGCCTGAGTCTTTTTCATTTTTTTCAGCAGTTTTTGTGATAAAGTATCCACACCCCAAAAGTTGTTCTTCTTAGATTTGTCAAACACTAAATACTAGGTTTAGTTACTTCTAGTTCTTATTTGTCCAAATATATCTTTGTACAGAGTTGAGCACGTAGCCACAGTGACTTACCTAAACTCAGAAAGGTTTTGGCAAGGAACATAACTCAGGTTTTATAACCTCAAAATTAGTGCTCTTTCCACTTTAACATAATGCCTCTACCTACTAATTTAGAGCCCAATCAAATGCTTGCTAATAGTTACGCACCATAGATTGTGCATATAAAGAGGACAAAGGTGATCCAGTCATGCATCATCTGCCTGGGATCCAATCAGACAATACCATTTTATTTTACCAGTGGATAATAATCATAACATTATGTAAAACCACTCCTACTCACCTAGCATACAATGATCTCTTAAAACGTTATGGCCTATTGACTAAATAAGTTTAATTATTTCACTCTCAGACATAAACAGTATAGATAAATAGGTAGATGGATGGTTATTGGGGAAAATAATAGTTGTTTTTTTTTTTTGTAAAGATGAAAGTCATGGTTTATTGAAGTCAGTTCTTTACTTCATTAACTGGTCATTTTACAACTGTTGCAGAGTTTTGTCACAATAATATTTCATATGTATTTTACACTTGTCTTACTTTTGAAGGAGAAATCTTATCTAGAAGCCACGAGCACAATGAAAATGACAGTAATCCTTGGCTCTGCTCAACTTTCCCACGTCACTGTTCTTGTTCCAATTATTAACTGTGCTGATGATTTCTCACAAAATGCCCTTGGGAAATGGATTTGTTGATCATGAATTTTAAGTAAGGAGTAAGGCTAAAAGAATGCCTATTGCTCTTCATTCCATATTTAATACAATTATTACCCTGCAAGAACTGATACATTTGCTGAAATTGAATTAATTTTCCTTTTAGCTACATTTCTTTGTAATGTTTTATCTTTTCATTCACAAAAAGCAAATTACTCATTTTAGATGATTTCAATTAGAAGCATGCTTATACAAGCTACTATGAATTTAGAAAGAAAAAAGTTACTCACATTTTCAAGGTGAAATTCATTCTTTTTAAAAAGCAAAAATATTCCCCAAAGTCCATCTTTAATGCTTTATTCAGACAGGGAGGTTGACCTGTGTTTTGGAAGTGAATTGTCAACTCTCTTAGGTAGTAGATTCTACTAATCTGGAGAGATTCCGAGCAGAGGCTTGGCCATAGGCTTTATGATTATTGTCCTAAGAAAGTCTACCTAAGGAGAGAGAGGCCCATCACCAGGTTTAACTACAGAGTGATGAATTTGGGGCAGCAGGAACTTTACAAGAATGTCAGTTAAGTTGCTGATATACTGAGCTATGAATCAGAAGAGGAAGCACTCTCATCTACATTATCAGAGATGCCTGAAACAGTAATGCAAGAAGGGACTGGAAATGACTTAGTAAGCATAGAACATTGGGCTGTGATCAAGGACACTAGCTTCACATGACCAACCAATAAAACACAGGGTAATGGTACTAATTGACACCTTTGCCCCATGTTTTTAGAGCTTTTACTGGGTTGAAATAAACTGCTTTACTGGATCACATGATCAGCAAGATGGAAGACAAGCATTTCTGCAATCTCCTCACTCCTCAAACTTGAAGCAAAGAGTTATGGGATAAATTTACAATGATGAAAGATAAACACACCAGTAAGTTAAAGGCCTTATCACCTAAGGAACTTGTCAATAAGAGAAGAGAATGATCTATAGATCTTCCTTAGTGCCCATCCCTAATCCCTTTCCATATACCCTGGCAAGTGAGCACAAACAAACTTGAATAGTAATTAGCTCTGGAGTGGTGGTTCTCTGAAACAGCAGGGCTCAGCCCAAATATGACCCCTGACTTCCATTCCATAAGAGATGGCAGGTGTTTATCCTGTCCGTCCAGTCAACTGAAGAAAATGAGAGCAGAGAGAAAAACTGAAAAAAATGTTCTAGTACAAGTGCTAACACCAGGCCTTAAAGAGAGGATACTGGAAAACTAGCTGCAGCCTGTACTCCTCATACCATTCTCCATATCCAACTGGTTACTCAGGGCAGGGACACAGGCCAAAAAAACCCCCCATATTATTCATGAGAAGGCTGAGAAAGCTTTTGAGTCTAAATATTAATAAAGAAGATCCAGAAGATGAATAAAGGTAAAGTAACAAAGGAAAGGCCAAAACCAGCAAAAATAGCAAGATAAAAATATTCACAAAAATCCCAGAACACAACAGATAAGTAGGAATATATAAAAATATCATAATGCACTATAAAAGCACATCTAGCACATGTTATGATATGATGAAAAATTAATGAATAACACTAAATGAAAGACAGAACATGGTAGATGTCCTAGAGAAAGGAAGAAACCTAGGAATGGATTAAAAGAGAAATTAAATTGCTAAAAGAAAAGTAATTAGAAGTGTATTTGGGTTAAAAAAATAACGTTTGCAATGCAAAAATATATCTCTCAAAGCAAAACAGACAACAACCAAAAAACTAAACAATCCTCTCTATAATTAACAAAGTAGGAAAAATTGATTTGATTGTGGAAAAATTGTTCTATATGCAGATATATTGAGAGAGAGATTTACAGATTTGAAATACAAAAATGCTGAACTTGTGGGGAATTTGACAGAAGAAAATGTGGAGTGAGGACCTTAGAACTGTCAAATAATCAATCAGTAATGTTTCAATGCACAAAGCCGATGTGTGAGGCACCACGCTAAAAGTCAGAGGCAAAGACAGGACTGAAGTATCCATTGCTTCCAAAAAGCATGCATTATTTTTAAAATTCATCTTTGTTTAACTTGCAGCTCCAAATCCTCTCATTTTCAGCTCTTTCTCAGTTGAGAAAGCTAGAAAAACACCTGTTACAAACATGTATAGTCAAGCAAAACGTCCCCTTTTTTGCTGGACCACCCATATCTATGTCTCCATCCGTCCATCCATCCGTCTGTCCTATCTATCTATCTATCTATCTATCTATCTATCTATCTATCTATCTATCTATCTATCTGTCTGTCTGTCTGTCTGTCTGTCTGTCTGTCTGTCTGTCTGTCTATCTATCTATCTACATGCGCATGCGTATCAATCTGCACTCTGAGTTTATCATCTCTTTATCTGGAGGAGAGCAGTATTTTTCATCATGAGTCCTCCTGAATTGTGGTTGGTTATTTTGTTTAAGAGTTTCAAAGGTTTCTTAAAAAATGATTTGCCTTTAGAACATTGTTGTTATTATACAAATATTCTCCTGGTTCTAAAAAACTTAAGAATATGAGGCAGGATAATACATGTAAAGCACTTTGCATATGTTATAACAGTAAAAAATGCTCTCTTTACCATTACTATTATTATCATCATCATTATTATCATCATTATTATTATCATTCATAGCAGCAGTAGTAAAATAGGTGATGAATATGGTCAATACAGAGAAGACTGGAAAGACACGAGATGATGTAAACTGAAGAAAGGAGACCCAAGAAAACGTTATACATGACTGCAACCATATGAATGGAAAGAATAAGACAAAACACTTGGTAATGATGTTGTGAAATTCCAAAGAATTAAACTTGGCCTCAAAGAAAAGATGGGAAAAAATTCTCTCCTTTGCCTCCCTCCTACACAGATGTGTGAGCGACCATGAATGTAAAACATTAGATATATGATCAGTTTCAAAAAACCCCAATATCTTGAGCAGTTCTGCTGACGTATTTCCTCTTTTCTCTCTCTCTTTTTTTCTTTTAAAAAATTCTTTGTAATATGCAGTGATTCTTTGGGGGGAGGTTGGAGTGGACTATAGAAAGAAATTGAGGTAATTAATAAAGCTATCAATGGAAATTTAGCATCAAAAACAAACAAGATTGTAACTACCAAACAAGATTGTAACAACAAGGGTTGTCTCACCAGAGGCAGCAGTGCATTGTGACCAGTGTCTTTTATCCAAATACCAGATCATTCTGGTCTTATTTCATGCTTACACACAGATTATTCAAGTGAAATTCCAGAGAGCTTCCTCCTGCTGGTTGGGGAGTTTCCCTGAACATGGAATGGGATATGAATGTTTCCCAGGACATTTTTAGTACGCCTCCCTTCAGATGGGGTTATAACTCTGAATCACCTTCCATCTGGGTTGTGGAATGACTGACCCTCTAATCCCTCTTCAGGACTGATCAGTGCTGTCATCCCTATTCTAGTCTCACAACCACAATGCAATGCTGTTTAGCAGAAGTTTTAATTGTATGATTTATTTTTTTTTTTTCCGTAGTAGTTGCTGGTGCCTTTAAAAAGGACAGAAGTACGGATGATTTCCACAAGGTTTCAGGGATACAAATGGAGCTGCTCATTGAAAGATATTCCTGATAGAACTATCGTCACAAGTATCTAAATCCCCTACAAGTGGGACATCACCCGTAAAGGAGCCAGTTAATCACGACTGAGGATGAAAAGCTCATTAAAACCATTGCATTCCAAAAATTTGACAGCCACTATGACTGACAGCTAAAATATATCCATGTTTGCTGTGAATTCAAGCCAATAATGGTCAAGGAAAATTATTGGGAGAAACATTAATGGGCTTAAGCTCATTAAATCCAATTTAGTCCAAAGTTTAGCAGATGACGTGACTCACAAGCAGATACATCAGCATTTACCAGAAGTTCCAATAAAAGGTGACTGAAGACAACTGTTAGGAGAAACTATGCTAATGACCTGACACTTTCTGATCCACAAAAAGTCCTCTTACTCATGTGCATGTTAAGATTCAAGTCTGCAACTGGATAAATATTTACAATCTGTATACTATGTGCAAGAATCTGGGGATACAAAGACATGAAGAGAACAATGCTTTAAAAATAGCTTTTGAATGCATCTGGGAAATAGCCCACTGACAATATACCTGTCTAAAACGAATACATTCACAAAAGCAAGGTTCACAGAAAGTATGGGAAACTTAACTTAAATAAAAAGTGAAAGTTAATAACCATGGTAAGGATAAACCAACACAGTCAAAAATCATGGTATGATTCGCATTGATCTACAAAACTTTTCACCACACCACTTAAATGAAGAAATGAAGACCACTGATAGAATGTTCATACGGAAAAATTGTCCAGAATATAACGGGAAATATTGAGTAAGACACAAGGAAGAGATAGAGTTGGCAGATGTCAAATTATATGACTAAGTAACAAATAGTGAAGACTTTTGAATGGCAGATGGCCAGAAAATGATCTTAGCCCAGCCTCTTACATCGTGGATGCAAACCAATCACATGCAGAAAGATACTGTCAATGTAACAATGATATGAAGAAGATGTGGCTTCACTCAATCTCTAAGTTAGTGCTTAGTGGAGTATTGGCTTCAGCACATGGAAAAATCTGGGTTCAGATCCTGGCTCTAACACATAATGACTGTGTGCTTACGATCAAGAGACATACCCTCTCAGGGTGGCAGGGAATTCTCTTAGACCGTAAGTCATAGGCTGGGTGCTGACCTGCCTTTCAGAAAGGGGATGTCAATGCCAGGAATTCTTGAGCTCAAAGAAATCCTCAAAAAAGAAAAAAAAATCATGCATTAAAACTGTTTGGATAGGGGCAGATTCATTAACAGATATGGAATTAAGGATTTTAGAACAGACAAAATAGACATAAAATTAAAAATGAATTTAACTAGAACAAGACAAATAAATATGAATTGAGAAAGAAATTGTATAACACTTCTTTGAGAACTCCCTGGCATCAAAAAAAAAATCTGTAGAACACTGATACAATCTAAAGAATATGGGTTATTTCCCATTAGAGTGAAGCAAAGTGAATATAAAATGACATGCAAGTTGTAATTCTAAAGCATCCTTGCCCAGGCATCAAATTGACAAATATATTGGAGTTCTATGCAAATTTACATCTGATTGAGTTCTTATTTGGTTCAATCCTTCAAGAAAATGACTTGGAATTCACAAGATTATCTATTTAGAACTGTAAGTTAACTGAGAAGGCACATAGCCCAATTCTTGCATTTGATGAAGAAGGCCCAGAGACATGACTTTCTCAAGACAGTCATATACAGAGGCACTCTTTACATATATGAAAAGAAAAATTTTGAACCACTCCACTATCTCTGCCAAAGAAAACCCCAACTAGGGTCATCAAGAGTTGGACATGGCTGAAGTGACTGAACAACAACAAAAATTCATCTCTCTGTCCTATGCCCCCAAATCCAGAATGAAGCATCTCAATGAAGTACTAACCAAAACATGCATGGGCTTCGATGAAACAAACACACCACAGGCTTTATGACTCAAGGAAGTCAGCAACAAAATGAAGGGCCTTTTGGACAAAATTCTCACAGCCTCATTATTTGTAATAGCAAAAACCAGCAAACAAATCACCTCTCAAAAGTGGAATGATTGAACCAGAACAATGACTGATAATTCTTGTACCTGAGGACAACACATTTTGTGGGAGTAAGGAATTAGTGACAACTGATTAAATAAATGAATGCAGAAAAATGCATTCAGTAAGTGCTCATTATGTGTGAAATCAATCAGACCTCAAGTGTGGCTGCAGCAGGGAAGGGGGCAGTTTCACCTCCAAAGGGTCCAGCCCATGCCTCCTCAGGTGTTGGGTGGCAGATTAGATCACAGTTATGGAAACCTGGAAGTGATGTCCAAGGTCACAGTGAAGGGTAAGACTTATACCATGGAGTCCAAGCCAAAAAAAGTAATAGAAAGGGATAAAGTGCAGGACACAAGGTCTCTGGACTCCTTTAAGAAGGAGGAAGCACATCAGAAAATACCAGTGTTCTAGTGCTGAGTTCTAGTTGACTTGACCTAGTTGTGGCTCTGGGCTAAAAAAATTTTGGTACTGGAATGCCACAGAATATTACTGTACAGTAAGGGATGATGGCTGTGAAGAATTGAGAGAAATTTGAGGAAATGTGTAGTAGGTGATGAACAGTGAAGAAAGCAGAAAGAGGAGAACAATCTATCATCCTAACAATAAAATAAATAATATGGTCAAAGCAACAGAAATGAAGGTAACATGAGACAGCAAAGAAACTAGAGACGATGGATGGTGGGTCCAAATGACTAGAGTCAAGACAAACATCCACACCAAAGATGCTAGTTAGTAGTGATGCTTAATTGCCTTTGGGAAAGTATTTTGGGGTGCATGGTGTGGTGTTGTGTTTGTTTTTATTGGGGAGTGGGCTTATTTAATTCTTTTTTGGGAAGTATTTTCTGTGTCTAAAAGATAGTATGACCCAAAAGGAGCAGGGACTAGGTCAGTGCTTTCATTGTATCAGGAACTGCATGTAGGCCAGAGTCGTCTGTGCACCTACTTGTGTCGACCTGGAAGTTTGGTTACATGAGGCAAACGGGTGAGGTGATATGAAAATTCATATTTTTTTATCCACTTAAAGCGAGCTAAAGCTAGCTAAAGCTAGCGAACAGGTACGTACAAGGAGTCAGAACCTAAGTTATGACTGTCTGATAAAAGAATGACAAAGTTTTTATGTTTTAGCACAATCCCTTGCTGTCTGTGTCCTTCAGATTGAGGGTCTCTGTGTATGTTGAACTGTACCGTGAGAAGGGAAATTTCTTAGCTGAATAATTTGTGAATACAAAGTGACAAGACAATGGACAAAGTTGTGCCACTTGGAAATCACGATCCCAGGATATTTGGTTTTCCCTATACAACACAGGCCTCTGAGACAGCAAGATAAGACATGTCCCAGCGTGCTGGCTGCAGGCATTCTGTCACAAATAGGGCTTTGAAGTTGCTGACACAGGAAAGGGCATTTTTAGAGTGCAGTTAAGGATTCAGATCGTTTAGTTCAGGCTTCTGCCTTTATCGGAGTTCACAATGGTTTGGGGAGAAGTCTACACTAGTCTTATAGACTATTTGCAGACAGTTGTTGGCGTGGCATCCCCCTCATTAAGACTGAAAGGTTTGACTGTATATTCCCAGTGCTTATTACAAAGCCTGGGACACAGAGGTCACCTGATAAATGCTTGGTGAATTGACTGGTCTAGACAGTTGAATCTTAGAGTATTGCCAGGTGAAGTGACTTTTCTGAAGCACACAGAGGCAATGAGATAGCATGATGGATACTGTACTTGACCTGGAGTCAGACCCAGTTCAAATCCTGCCTCAGACACTGACCAGCTATGTGAACCTGCTATCTGCCTCAGTTTCTTCATTTGTAAAATGGGGATAACAGTGGTACCTACCTACCAGGCTTGTTGTCAGGAACCAATGACATAATATTTGCAAACCCTTTGCCAACCTTAAAGCAAGGCATAAATGTTAGCAGTTAGGGTTAGGGTTAGTGGAACAGTAAAAAGCATGGGAACAAATGAACCTTCCTTTAGTAATAACCAAATATAGTATAATCTTTAATGGAGAAATGCTAGAGGTCTTTCCAATAGGATCAGATATAATAATAGCAACAGCAATACTAATGATCAGCAGCATGTGTATAACATTTAACGTTAGCAAGGTACTTTATAAATATTGTTGCATCCATTTAAGACAAAGCAAGAAGGCTGCTGTCACCATTCCTATTTGATATCGTTGGAGTAATGCAGCTATTACAAGACAAGAAAAATGGAAAGAATATATCTAGTCAAATAACAAACACATCTATCTGAATTTGTGGATGATAGGATGCTGTATTTAGGGAATCCTAGAGATTCAACTAAAAATAATGGAACAGTAACTACAGCAAAGTAACAGGAAATAAAATAAACCTATAAGAACCATCATCTTTTCTGTATATGAGTAGCAATACTCACAAGAAGAGACAAGAAAGAAAATTCCATTCAGTAGAGCTACAGAAAGTCCAAAATAGCGGGGTGTCCACCAACCAAGACATGTTCTGAACTGACATGGAAAGAGCTACAAAACACTCTTTAAAGAAATGAAGTAAGCCTAAAGTAATTACAGAGTTATAAACTGCTCATATTTAAGCCAGGTTAATATAATTTGAAAGGCTAATATATCCTAAATTTGTTTCTAGATTTTGTATCATACTAAACAACCAACAGAACAAGTTACCTTTTTTTTTTTTTTTTTAGAAATAGATCAAAATAATGACAAAAATCCTTCTGGAATAAAAAATACTTAAGATCAAGAGAAATAATGGTGGGGGATGAGGAAGCAGGAAGAAAAAAGGTCTAGCAATGTTCAGACAGACCATAAAACTGTAGTCATCAACACTATTTGGTCTATGTTTAAAAAAATTAGAAAAGTTGACCAGTGGAACAGATTAGGTGAGCAAGCCTGAGAAGCAGTCAGTCAATGGCATAGTGCTTGATATGCCCCAGGACACCACCTATTGGAACTAGGATTTAGTATCTGACAAAAAGCTACTGGGCAAATTACAAAGCAGTCTGGCAGAAGTTAAGTAGAATCAGTCAGTCAACTAGCCTTTACTAAGCATCTGTTCTGCACTAAGCACATTGTTAAATGTACAAAGTGTACAAAGAAAAGCAAAAAAAAGTCCCTGCCTTCAAGGAACTCCCAGCTTAATAGAGGAGACAGGCTGTACACAACGATGAAAATACTAGATGTTGACTGGTAAATTGGGACTCCTTAATAGAAGGAAGGCTTCTTGTAGAAGACAGGGTTTTAAGGGACTTGAAGGATGCCAGGGGAGTGAGGAGGGAGAGAATTGCAGAGATGAAGGGCAGCCAGTGAACAAGCCCAGATATGGATATGCAAAGCAAGGTGAGAGGAAAAGTCAGGAGGTCAGAGTCACTGGATCATGGAGTAAAGTGCAAAATGACTGAATATGTAGCAAAGAGACAGGGAATGAAGGATGTTAAAAATCAAACACAGGATTTTAAATTCAATCCTGGGGTACCAGGAATCCACTAAACCTGATTAGAAAGGTGTGGGTACGGTCAGAGTTGGGATGAAGGAAGGAAGGAATATCACTTCGGCAACTGAGTAGAGGAAAGACAGGAGTGGGGAGAGACTTGAGCCAAGAAAACTCTCCAACTCACTGTTGTTGTTGCTTGTCCTTCATTTGGAAAGAGGACCAAAGACATCATGCAGAGATGTCTTGACTTGCATGTGAACTGAATTTAAGTGAGTCAGAGTTGCTCAAAGTCATCTGCCTCACTCTCTTCCCCAGAGTCATCAAAGTCTAGTGGCAAGATAACTGGTGATGGGCTGGGATATGGTGGATGACCTTGGCACCTTCATCGATGGGTGAGGTGATGAGGGTCTGTACCAAAGTGGTGACAGAGTCAGACAAGAGAAGGTGTATGGACAAGATGTTACAAAGGTAGAAACAACAGGTCTTGACAAATTGGACATGGGGGACAAGAAAATCAGGAAATGAGGAAGATGCCTAGGCTTTGAGCCTGGGGATTAGGAGGACCATGGTGTTTACTCTCAACAGTAATGGGGATAGGAGGGTTAGGAGGTAGAGAAGGACCAAGCAGGGGAACCTGCGGCCTTGAGGCCACATGTGGTCCTCTAGGTGTTGGGGTGCAAACTTTTCACTGAGTTCTACAGGACAAATCCTTTTATTAAGGGGATTTGTCCTGTGAAGTTTAGATTCAGTCAAAGGACCACACTTGGGGACCTGGAGGGCCACATGTGGCCTCAAGGCTATAGATTCCCCACCTGTGTTTGGGAGGAAGTAATGAGTTCCATTTTGCACATGTTTAGTTTAAGGTATCACAAAGATATGCAGTTCAAGAGGTCTAAAAGGTAGTATGAGAGGCAAGCAAGTCAGTAGAGAAGTAAGTGCTGGTGAAGGAGAATTGAGAATTACATGACCAGAGAGGATAACTGTAACCATAGCAGCTCATAAGCTCACCAAGTGCAATAGTATAGAAGAAGGAAAGAAGAGGGCCCCAAACAGCTCTGGAGAAACCCAAGTACAGAAGGTATGGTCTGGAAAATGTTGTTGAGCCATTTCAGTCATGTCTTTTTGTGATCCCATTTGGGGTTTTCCAGCAAAAATATTGAAGTGGTTTGCCATTTCCTTCTCTAGCTCATTTTATACATGAGGAAACTGAGGCAAACAGGGATAAGTGACTTGCTCAGTGACAGCTCATAAGTGTCTGAGGCCAGATTTGAACTCAGATCTTCCTGACTCCCGGCCCCATCCTCTATCTGCTGTGTCACCTACCTGGAGGAGGGTTTAGCAAAGGAGACTGAGGAGCAGTGTCCAGATAGGTTGAAGAAGAGCTAAGGGAGAGCAGTATCATGAAAACTGAGAAAAAAGAGAATAAAAGTATTCACTATCTGAACAAAACTACTGGGAAAACTGGAAAGCAGTTTGGCAGAAACTAGGTATAGACCAGCATCTTACACCAAGATAAGGTACATCAACACAAGGCCAAAATGGGTACATGATTTAGATATAAAGGGTGATACCATAAGCAAATTAGGAGAGCAAGAAACAGTTTATTTCTCAGATCTATGGAGAAGGGGAAAAGTTATAAGCAAGCAAGAGTAGAGCACTGTAGGATATAAAATGTATATTTTGAATATGTTAAATCAAAAAGTTTTTGCACAAACAAACTCAATGCAAGCAAAAATAGATGAAAATAAGGAAGCTAGGAAACATTTTTTATGGCACTGTTTCTGATAAAGGCATCTTTTCTCAAATATATAGAGAAATAAGTCAAATTTATTAGAATATAAGTCATTCTCCAATTGACAAATGGTAAAAGGACAGTTAGTTTTCAGGTGAAGAAATCAAAGTTGTATATACTTATATGAAAAAATGCTCTAAATCACTACTGGCTAGAGAAATGCAAATCAAAGCAACTCTGAGGCACCACTCCACACCTTGTCAGATTATCTAATATGACAGAAAAGGAAAATGATAAATGTTAGAGGGGATGTAGGAAAAGTGGTTTACTAGTGCACTATTGATGGGGTTGTGAACAGATTCAACCAGTTTGGAGGGCACTATGGAACTCTGTCCAAAGGATAATCAAACTGTATATACTCTTTGAATCAGTAATACCACTATTAGGTGTGCACTCTAAAGAGATTAATAAAAGAGGGGAAAGGATGTATTTATATGAATACATTTATAGTAACTCTTTTCGTGCTGGCAAAAATTTGGAAATTGGGGGAATGCCCATCAACTGGGGAATAACTAAACAAGTTGTGGCATATAATTGTATAACTACTGTGCTATAAGAAATGATAAGCAGGCTGATTTCAGGAGAAAAACTGGAAAGGTTACACGAACTGATGAAAAGTGAAGTGAGTGGAAGTGGAACATCGTACAAAGTAACAGCAATATTGTACAATGATCAATTGTGAATATCTTAGCTCTTCTCAGCAATTCAATGACCCAAGAAAATTCCAAAAGACTCACGATGGGAAATGCCATCTACATCCAGAGAAAGAACTAATGGACTCTGAATGCAGATCAAAGCCTACCATTTTTCACTTTTTTGTTTTTCCTTTTGGTCTGTTTATTCGTTTACAACATGGCTAATATGGAAATATGTTTTACATGACTGCACATATATAATCTATATCAAATTGTTTACCATCTCAGGGAGGGGAGAGGTGAAGAAGAGAAGGGAAGTAACCAAAACTCAAAATTAAAAAATATATATTAAAACCTGTCTTTACATATAATCAGAAAAATATTATTAAAAATAAAAATAAGGATCTGTTATAGAATTTCCCCAAGAAACAAAGTCAGGTTCATTGGATTATGGTTTATAGGCTTGTTTTCTTCCTTTCAAAAACTGAACATTTGCCATTCTTCTATCTTGTAGCACTTCTCCTGATTTCCACAATCTTTCAAATATCAGTGACAGTGGAAGTTCTGCTCCTCTCTTTATCTGCCTGGCTAGCCTTCATCTTTTAAAAACAAATATAAAAAAGTTGGAGAGAATGTAGAAAAATTGGAATGCTAATGCATATTTGATAGAGTTGGGAACAGGTCTAGCCATTGTGGAAAACAAGGAACTAAACCTTTAGGGCTGTAAAACCCTACAAACCTTTTGACTCATCAATACTGCCATTGTATATAACTCAAGGACAAAGACAAAGGAAAAGGATACATATGTACCAAAATATTGATATCAACTCTTTTTTTGGTGGCAAAGAATCAAAGACTAAATGCCCATCAACTGGGGAATTGCTGAACAAGTTATGGTACATGGCTGTGATGGAATACTATTGTGCTATATGAAATGATGAAGGTGATACTCTCAGAAAAACCTGGGAGGAATGATATGAATTGATGCAAAGTGAATCAAACAGAACCAGTAGAACAGTGTACACAGTAGCAATATTATTATGATAATTAACTGTTAGACTTAGCAACTTTGATCAATAAGTGATCCACAATAGTTCCAAAGGATTCATAATGGAAAATGCTATTCACCTTCACATGGAGAACTTATGACTCTGAGTGTAATTTGAAATATATTTTTCTCTTTCTATTTTTGCTTCATTCTTCTTTTTGCAGCAATGTCAGAACAGATTTTATATGACTACACATGTGTGATTTCTTCCCTTCTCAATGGGTGGGAGAGAATTTGGAGTTGAAAGTACATTTTTAAAAGGCTGGGGAATAGGAATGGGAAAGGAATGGACTCATGAGTCCATTGGCCCAAGGAAATGCTGAAGGAAGAAACTGCCTATTTCAACTGGTTATTTTCCACACCTCAGAATCTTCAGAATTTCTATTGGGCCATGAGAGATTAATGGTCTGTGTAGGGTCATACAGTCAGTATGTGTTGGAAGTGAAATTTTGGCCTAGTCCTTGCTGGCTCTGAAATCAATATTTATCCACAATGTGGATAAATTCCACAGTCTCACCCCAAGTCATCTTTAACGAGCCAGAAATGAATCTCTTGCCCATGGTAACTTAGATTCTGCTACTGGGTAACTCAACTGAGGTCAGTTTTGCCCTCATCTCGTTAAGGCAAAATATTTGCATACATGCATACATGCACAAATACCTGTATACATACACACAACACATGTATACTTATGTACCCATAATAGATGTACACATAATACAAATTTCTTGTCATATGTGACTCAAAAACTACCTTCCCAGAACATACAACTGCTTTCTCAGAAACTATGATAATTGCTTTTCTCAGAACACTGGACTAATGCCCCAGACAAGTGAACAAGACCATCCTTCTTACATATGCCTACCACATGTATGTGTTTGTCCAAATGTAAGCAATGGCAGAACATAGGCTGAACTTTTATATGCTTTTATGCAAGCCTTCATTTGAACCTGGATGGTAGGTTATTTTAAAAAGCACCTTAAAGAAGATGATGGCAGTGTACTACCATATCTCACTCTGAACTTTTTTCACCTCCTTCTCAATAGTCTTTCCTCTGGCATAGGCAGCGCTCCTCCCTTACTTCTTTCATTCACAATACAGTTACTTTTCAGTTTGCCTTCATGTCTAATCCTGTTATAATGTAAGGTCTTGAGGGCGGGGGCTCTTTTGATTGCTTGTATTCACATCTCCAGGGCTTAGTAAACTGATCCTTGAAGGACATGGCTCAAGGCTTGTTCAGCACCTGGTTGGTCTTCTACTGATATTAGCAAGTTAGTTAATATCCTTGATAAGCTTCTTTGTATAGAATTGAATGTGGTGCTTCAGATGTGGTATAAGGAAGAGGTCAGTGAGTACAGGGCTTATCACATGTTTATTTTTGGGAGATGGGGCCTTATTTAATCATACTTTTATACTTCCTCAATCTTGTACTTATGAAGGTACCATTATAATTAACATTGTCCTCCATCCTCGTCATCAAATTTGGGAAATATATTCTAGAACATATAAGTTGTTGTTCTTGAGCCTGGGCGTAGCTTAGTCGCTAGAAAACTGGAAGACATTTGAAGAGGGAGGCTGGCTGGGGAATATCCAGAGCCCCATCTACTGGCTAAACAATATGCTATATCTCTTAGGAAGGTAAAATATTTAAGAGAAAATGAGCCTGCTTGTTTCTTTGCAGAACACCAGAAAGCTGAACTGTGAAAGTAGTTGAATTCCCTATTACAAGCAATCCTAGCACTCAGCACACCTGACTGCGAGGTGACTGGGGGATGGCTCAATGTTAAGATAATGGGAAAAAGGTTAGTTATCTTCTTATCAGTTAAAATTTCATAGGAAAAAAAAAACAGCCCAGGGGAATAAGAAGCTGTCCTGGAATTCTGAAGAGGTAGAAAGAAACAATTCTGAAGAAGACGGAGTGATTGGTAATTGCTATCTCCCTCCTCTCATTGACCTTGATGAGCCCAGAGAATATCTCCCCGGGAAAAACTCTGAAACAGTGGGAGCAGCTAAAGGGGTAAAGAGATTCTTAGCCAGTGAACCTAGGAAGATCATTAAGGAGGGTCTCTCTTGCTGTGGCTGCACTATGACCAGTGCAGGATCAGAGCTATCCCAGACAGCTCCACCTCAACAAACTGGGAGAAGATCCTGAGTACCAAGGGGGTGAAGTCAGCAACTGCCAACACGAGGAGCCCAGGCGTGCCTCAGCACCCTAGGGGAATCAACAATTCACTAGAGCAGATGGGCTCATCAACCACTGAGCTTGCCTATGCTTTAGCACAATAGAGGAGACCTCCTGTGGCCAGACCACCACTCCCCCACACTTAACGCAGCTAGTTCCAGGGTAACTCTGGGGAAACCGAGAAAGACTTCACTTGGCCTCTGCTTTCAAACACCAACCAGCTCAACACCAGCTGGTAAGCAGCATTTTAGCTTCTAGCTAAAAGAACCAAAGGCCACAACACACAAAGCTTCAAGTTTTAGGCACAAGAACTGTGGGACAGAGCCCCCTGTGCCCCAGATGCAAAGATCTGCTTTAAAAACAAGGAAAAGGGTGATTATCATGAGTAAGAACCAACACAGAAAAGAAAAGACCATAGAATCTTTCTATAGGGATAAGGAACAAAACACAAATACTAAAGTGGTCAGCATTAATATTGTACATCCAAGCTTGAAAGAGCTCAGAAAAATTTTAAAAGCCAAATTAAAGAAGTAGAAGAAAAACTGACCAATGACTTTAAAAAATACAAAAAAGAAATCACAGAAGAATTTAAAAGGACAATTGGACAAATAGAAAAGGAAATATAAAACCTAACTGGAGAAAATAACTCCTCAAAAGGAACAATTGGACAGATGGAAAAGGAGATGCAAAAGTTAACTGAAGAAAACAATTTGATAAAAATTAAAATCGGGCAAGTAGAAGCTAATGAATCTATGAGACATCAAGTACCACTCGAACAGAATCTAAAGAATGAAAAGACAGAAGAAAATTTAAAATATCTAATTGGAAAAACAGCTGACCTGGAAAATAGATCCAGGAGAGAAAATCTAAGGATTATTGGTCTACCAGAAAGCCATAATGAAAAAAGGAGCCTGGACAATATCATCCAAGAAGTCATCAAAGAAAATTGCCCAGAAGTTCCAGATCCAGAGGGCAAAATAGTCATCAAAAGAATCTACTGTTCACCTCCTGAAGGGGATCCCAAACTAAAAACACCCAGGAATATCATTGCCAAATTCCACAACTATCAGGTGAAGGAGAAAATACTGCAGGCAGTCAGAAAGAAACCATTCAAATATTGAGAAGCTACAGTCAAGATCACACAGAAATTGCAGCTTCTATATTGAAAGATCAAAGAAATTGGAAACAGTACTCCATAAGGCAAAGGAGCTGGGACTACAACCAAGGATTAATTACCCAGCAAAGTTGAGCATAATATTTCAGGCAAGGAGATGGACATTCAATGAAATAAGAGATTTCCAGACCTTCCTGATGAAAAAGCCAGAACTCAATAGAAAATTTGATCTTGAAATGCAGGTCTCAAAAGAGGTATACAAAGGTAAAATGGGGAAAAAATACTTGTTACTCAATATGGGTAATCTATTTACATCCCTATAAGGGAAGATGATGCTCATTAATCTCGAGAATTGTATTTTTATTATGATATATAAAAAGGGATATATATAGATAGAGGGAGTGGGTACAAATTAATGATGTGATAGTAAAAATGTGATTTAAAGGTGCAAAGGGATTGTAATGGGGAATGTGAAAAGGAAGAGGCAGAAAAAATAAATTACATCACAGAGAGAGGCATAAAAATATATTACAGTAGAAGGAAAGAGGGGAGGGAGATGACCATTGTATGAGAAGTATTCTTATTTGATTGGGTTTAAGGAGGGAGCAACACTCAGTTAAGTATAGAAATGCAACTACTTCTATAGGCAGTAGGAAGGGAAGCAGGGAAAGAAAAGGGAGGGGAGGCTGAAAGAGAGGGAAGAAATACTAAGGGAAAGGGGGATTAAAAGGGAGGGGGGCTGAAAGAAGGGAGGGAAGACTGAGGGAGGCTGTGGTCAAAAATTAAAACTCTATTGTGGAGGAGAAGGTAGAAGGGAGAATTAAAAGGATAAACAAGGGGAAAGAGGATGGAGGAAAAGACACAGATAGTAATCATAAGTATGAATGTGAATGGGATGAACTCTCCCATAAAGCAGAGATAGATAGCAGAATGGATTAAAAACCATAATCCAACGATAAGTTCTTTACAAGAAACACATTTGAAACGGGGATATTCACACAGGGTAAAGGTCTAAGGTTGGAGCAGAATATATTGTGCTTCAGCTGATGCAAAAAAAAATCAGGGGTCCCAATGCTAATCTCAGACAAAGCAAAAGCAGAAATAGATCTAACCAAAAGAGATAAGGAAGAAAACAATATCTGGCTAAAAGGCCACATAGACAATGAAGCAATTTCATTCCTAAACATATATGCTCCAAGTAGTATAGCATCCAGATTCTTAGAGGGGAAGTTAAGGGAGTGACAGGAAGAAATAGACAGCAAAACTATACTACTGGGGGACCTCAACCTCCCCGTCTCTGAACTTGATAAATCTAACCTCAAAATAAACAAGAAAGAAGTTAAGGAGGTGAATAAAACTCTGGATAAGGTAGATATGATAGATCTCTGGAGAAAAGTCAATGGGGATAGAAAGGAATATACTTTTTTCTCAGCAATACATGGCAGATATACAAAAATTGACCACGTACTAGGACATAAAACCTCATAATCCAGTGCAGAAAGGCAATGATGGTCAGTGCAACTTTCTCAAGTCATAATGCAATAAAATTTATAGTAATCAAAGGCCGTGGAAATATAAACCAAAAATTAATTGAAAATTAAACAATCTAATCCCAAAGAATGAGTGAACTAATAAATAACAGTAAGAGGTGGTTTATGGAAAAATTCATTAAAAGCCATAAAAATAAAATTGATAAACCTTTGGTCAATCAGATAAAAAAAAAAAAGAAGAAAGCCAAATTACCAATATCAAAAATGAAAATGATGAACTAACCTCCAATGAGGAGGAAATTAAAACAATAATTAGAAATTACTTAACCCAACTATATGCCCATAAATTTGACAATCTAATGACATGCATGATTATTTTTAAAAATATAAATTGCCCAGATTAACAGAAGAGGAAGTTGAGTACTTAAATAACTCCATCTTTGAAAAAGAAATTGAACAATCCATCAATCAACTGCCTAGGAAAAAATCTTCAGGGCCAGATGGATTTACAAGTGAATTCTATCAAACTTTTACAGAACAGTTAATTCCAATACCATATAGACTATTTGGGAAAATTGTCCAAGAAGGAGTCCTACCAAATTCTTTTTATGATACAAATATGGTTCTGCTACCGAAGAGCAGAGGAATAAATGGAACTTTCCATGTAAAATAAGCAGTATCTACCTAAAGCCATCAGCAAGCATTATATGTAATGGGGAAATGGTAGATGCATTCCCAATAAGATCGGGGGTGAAAAAAGCATATTCATTATTATCATTGTTATTCAATATGGTATTAGAAATTCTAGCTGTAGCAATAAGAGAAGAAAAAGAAATTGAAGGAATTAGAATAGGCAAAGAGTAAACTAAGTTATCACTGTTTTCAGATGACATGATTATACACTTAGAGAATCCCACAGAATCAAGTAAAAACCTACTTGAAATAATAACAAAACAACTTTGGCAAAGTTGCAGGTTGCAAAATAAACCCACACAAATCATCTGCATTCCTACATATTACTAACAAAGTCCAACAGCAAGAGATAGAAAGAGAAATCACATTTAAATCTAAGGTAGGCACTATAAAGTATCTGGGAGTTTACCTGTCAAAACAAACTCAGGGATTATATGAACACAATTACAAAATATGTTTGTGTTCATCCTTCATTGGCAAAGAAGACCATGTCATCAGAGAAATAATGACATGACTTTCATTTGACTTTGTTTTGAGTGAGGGAAGGTTGTGCAGCCTCACTTCTGATTAGCTAACATGACAAAACAGGAAGATGATAAATGTTGGAGAAGATGTGAGAGAGTTGGAACACTAATTCATTGTTGGTGCAGCTGTGAGCTGATCTGGAGAGCAATTTGGAACTATGCCCAAAGGTTTACAAAAACGTGCATCCACTTTGATCCAGCAATACCACTTCTGGGACTCTATCCCAAAGAGATTACAGAAATGAAAAGGGTCTCATAAGTACAAAAATATTTATAGCAGCTCTCTATGTGGTGGTCAAAAACTGGAAATCAAGGGGATGCCCATCAATTGGAGAATGGCTGAACAAGTTGTGGAATACGAATGCAAAGGAATACTATTTTGCTATGAGAAACGATGAACAGGAAAACTTCAGGGAAGCCTGGAAAGATTTATATGCACTGATGTTCAGCGAAAGGAGCAGAACCAGGAGAACTTTGTACACAGCAACAATCACAATGTGTGTGGAATTTTTCTGGTAGACTTAGTACTTCACTGAAATGCATGGACTTAAATAATTTCCAATGGACTCTTGAGGCAAAATGCCTTCCACATCCCAAGAAAGAACTATGGAATTGAAACAGAGATAGAAGCAGACTACTTTCTTTTGTATTAAGTTTTGTTTTACTTTATTTTATGGTTTCTCCCATTCATTTTAATTCTTCTATGCAACATGTATTTAATAAGAAATTATGTGCAGATCCTACATAAGAGTGTATGCTGTCTCAGGTGGGGAGTGGGGAGGGAAGGGGAATGAGGAAGAGGGAGGGAAAAATATAAGATATATGGAAGTGATTGTCGAACACTGAAAACAAAATAATTTAATTTAAAAAAAGAAACAATTCTACTGTGGAGGAAACAGAGAAATTGTGTAATGAAACTAATAAGCATGCCCAAAGGACTGATTATTCAACTTGTTTTTAAAATGGAGCTCGGGGCGTTATCTGAAAACAGAATTACTTAGCAAAGAACTTCCTATTTTGGAAAAAAAAATTCCTGAAAAACCTGGAAAGGAGTCTGGCAGAATTTAGTTTTAAAACAACACTATATACCATACGTCATTGCGTTTGTCCTTCATTCTCAAAGAGGACCATGACATCAAGATGATGACGTGATTTGCAGGTGACTTTGATTTGAGAGAGAAAGGGCTGTGAGAGGTCATCAGCCTCACTTTCTCCTCCAGAGCCATCTGGGTCCAGTGCCCTGATATTCATCAGGATGACTGGAGATGGCCCAGGATGAAAGGTATGACCCTGGCCATTATAGGCGAAGGTTTTATCAGATTTTCATGCTGAGTGAGATACACCCATTCAATGAATAGCCCTCTTCAAGTAGTTATTATTGGGATTGCCCCTTTTAACAAAAAAAAATCAAACTGGGAGGGGAAGACTCTCAGGATTCCAGGGTAAAAGAAAAACAATTACTATTTAGTATTTACATTCACTCTGTGCTAGGTGGGCAAGGATCTGTTGCCCAATCTATGAGCTCAAGCTTGGTGTTTCAGCTAGAAATCTAGCCAGTAAACACAAAGCAAAAAAGATAGCTTTTTGCAGTGGAAGTGTGCCTTTCACTGGGTAGATTACTGCAGGCAAGGACAATGATCCAAGAAAATTCCAAAAGACTTCTGATGGAAAATGCCGTCCATATCCAGGGAAAAAACGATGGAGTCTGAATGCAGATCGAAGCATACTATTTGCTCCTTTCTGCTTATCTTTTTTTCTTTCTCATGTTTTTCCCTTTTTGCTTTCATCCTTCTTTCACAAGATGAGTACTGTGGAAATATGATTAATATGATTGTACATGTATAAACTATATCAGATTGCTTGCTGTCTTGGAGAGAGTGGAGGAGAGGGAGGAAGGGATAAAAATTTGGAATTCAAAATCTTATAAAAGTGAATGTTGAAAACTATCTTTACATGTCATTGAAGAAAAATGTTAAGTGGAAAAAATAAATAAATGAAATAAATGAAAGCTATTAAAAATCATATAAAATGTTCCAAATCATTAAAAAAAATATAAGAGAAATGTATGTACGTCAAAAATACCTTGGCTTTTACCTCACATCCATCAAACTGGTGAGGATGACAAAAAATAGAAACCATTTTGGGGAGTTGCGGACAAAAAGAAATACATATTTACATCAGCACTGTTTTGGGGAGGGGGCCATAAAGGACTCAAAACAGTAGATTCCCATTGATTGGGGAATGGTAGAACAAATTGTAGGAAAGGAGTGGAATGAATGTAATATTTCTGTGTTTTAAGAAACAATGAATGTATTCAATACTAAAAAGTGTAGGAAGACATGAGTTGATGTATAGTAAAGTAGGAAGAAGTAGGAAAATATTTCCATAATCATTATAGCAGTGTAAATGGAAAAAAAAAAACAATTGACATTTCACTTTGTGATGTATTTTAGATAAGTTTGTCCCCCAAAGAAAAGTATGTGAAAATGTGCTGACATTTTCCAATTCTTTCTAGAGGTGGAAAACCGTGAGCATAGAATTTTACAGATCACATCAGAATTTTTGGACATATTGGCTAGTTTTGCTGAATTGTTCCTCTAATGATTTGCTATAAGTGATGGCCCTCTACATTTGGAGGAGGATGAATTGGGAAATGACACAGGATATGTAAAAACACAAAGATATCAATAGAATGACTGAAAACATATAAATGTGTACAAGATACTGCAACAGGAACAATTAGCAGAGTATAGATACAGCACTGTCATGTAGTTTTTTAAGAATAGTGTTGCAGGCTAGAGATCAGAATGAAATGAGGCTGGGGAGAATGGAGAAGGAACTCCAAGGTAATTGAAAAACCCTGTGTGTGGAGAAGAATCAAAGAAAGGCTAGCTCCACTGCTTCCGTGCAGAAGTAGACTAGAGAAAGACAGGAAAGTCCTGAATAGCATGATTCAAAGCTGCTACTCTAGAACTCCCAAGTTTGAGAATTCTAAAACCCAAGGTTCTAGAGAGAAAAAAGGAAAGGATAAAGGAGAGAGAAGGAGAGAAGAGAAAAGAAGGTCTGGAACAGGACCATCATTTGGGGGAAAAATATACTCTAAGCATGGTCCTGGAGATGGAAGAGTAGTAAAGGACTAAGCCACAATATAGGGAGAAAAGACTGTCAATATTAACATGCATCGTTCAGATGGTAAATGTTTGATGGGAAGCTGCGGCAACTCTCAGTTCATTGTTTTCCTTTAAAGTGTCCAAGACTTTATAGTCATACCACCAGACTATGTTCATAAATGTTAAGGAATTTTCTCTTTAACAAATGTAAGGTCATGTCTGTTCTCACTGAAGGGCAAACCACAGGGGGATGCTATGAATCTAGGGGGATGGTCAGTCAATTCCTGAGGAATGTTTTCTAGGAACCAAAATTTGTACTAAGGTTTTTGACCCATGCTCACTTCTCATTCCTGTGATGTCCAGGTACCTCCTATGTATAGGACTTTTCCTCATTCTCTACAGTTGAGTATACTTTTCCCTATAGACTATACTCCTGCTTAAAATTATTCTGAAATTACTTAGTATAAATTATATTTATCTGTGCATATAACTTTTTCCTCTACTTTAAAGTTAGGGACTATGTAATTTTTTCCAGAGTATCCCCATTACTTAGCAGAGTACCACGACTCAGTATCATGCAAATCAAACCACCAAAAGCACCAGAGCATTAATTTATAGATATAAACAAAAATGATGACATAATTCATCAGAAGGAACAAACCAGAAGGATCTAGTTTGAGAATCTGAAAGGAAATAACAAAAAAAATAGTACGAAGGAAGGAGGCCTACTAGTACCAGATCTTAATCTATATTATAGAGCAGAAGTGACAAAAACAACTTGGTAGTGATTTTAAAACATAGAAAAACTTCAGTAGAACAGATTAGATATGTAACCCAGAAGGAATGAAACATGGTGTAGTGTTAGGAAAACCTAATAAATAAATTGTCCTCCTGGCTCTACTCATCTCTTTCTCTCTGTCTGTCTGCCCCTCTCACTCTCTCTTTCTGTTCATACAAATCCTCCCAGTTTTCTCTGAATGTCTCATCATTTATCATTTCTTAGAGTATGATAATATTCCAAAACATTCATATGCCATAATTAGATGAGCCATCTCCCAATGGATGCCTTCTTTGTAACTCATTCTTCATTGCAATTAAAACTGCTGTTAAAAATAGGAAAACCTCATGCCCTAACTAAGGGCATGAGGATTCACTATAAAACCAAAATAGCTGGCAAAATTGGAAAGCCATCTGGCAAAAATTACATTTACACCAACAATTTGCACCATATAACAAGAAGCACTCTAAATGAATACTTGACTAAGAATAGGGTATCATATCATAAATTAGAAAAGTGATGGAGAGAGAATTTAAAACTATACAACTAAGGGATAAAGAATGTATTTTAAAATATATTTCTAATGACATAAAATTAATTTGTGGGAGAAAAAAATCAATGCAGTTAAACTGAAAAGGGAAATAGTTAAGCAGAAAACATATTTGCAACAACTATATTCGACAAAAGTCTGACGCTAAAACCTCCTAGGGAACTGATGAAAATTTATAAGGCCTGAGTCCTTCCAAGTTCTTCCACAAGAGACAAAGTTAAACATGATAGCAGGCAACTGCCAAAATGAAAAAATACAAAACCATATAAACAACGATATTCAGAATGCTCCAAATTAAAAATGAGTGAAATGGAAAGTAATACAGTTGTGAGATTCTGTCTTATGATCACCAGACTGGAAGAGAGGACAAAAAAATGGAAAATAATGGTTTTAGGAAGGGCTTTTGGAGGACAAGAATAATAATATGTGATTAGTGGAGCTATGAACCAATTGGAGCATTTTTAAAAACAATTTGGAACAATTCCTCTAGTGTTGTCAAACTGCACACATTTTATGACCCAGCAATAATACTATGACCACACTTATTCCCCAAAGGGGAAAAAGATGGAGGATAAGGACAAATACACAAAACTATTTTTAACACCATTTTTAATTGCAGCGAAGAATTAGTTACAAAGAAGGGGTCCATTGGGGGATGACTCATCAAATTATGGCATATGAATGTTTTGGAATATTATCATACTCTAAGAAATGACAAATGGTGAGAGATTCAGAGAAAACTGGGAGGATTTGTATGAACAAAAAGAGAGACAGAGATGAGTAGAGCGAGGAGGACAATTTATTTATTAACTATGGTATTTTAAAGGAAAAGAACTTTTAAAGACTTCAGAAATCTAATCAGTCTGGTGACTGGTAAAGACTATAGCAGATTAATGAGGAAGCATGATTTCCAGTTCTTAGCAGAAAAATGGTGGATGGTAGGTGCAAAATAAACCGCACATTGTCAAATGTAAGCAACGCGTTTATCTGCTTTTTGTGAAAAAAAATATGTATGTAGGTGTGTGTGTGTGTGTGTGTGTGTGTGTGTGTGTGTGTGTGTATATATATATATATATTTTTTTTTTCCATAAGAGAACTTCCTCTGTTGGACAGTAGAGGATTTAGGGAGGGAAGTGATAAGGCAGTAACAGTGATACTAAGCAAAAAAGGAAAAATGACAAAAAAAGGATAAATGAAACACAAGCATAGAGGAAATGTAGGAGAAATTCAGAAGATGGCACAGATGAATACAGCTATATGGCCACAACCATGTGAAATGTAATAAATACTTTAAAAAAAACCAAGCTACATGTAATAGAGTCACAGTTTCATATATAATCTTTACTTTCTGTTCTTTATTTGTGATAATGCTCATATTTGTTGCTATTTGACTTCACTGTAGTCTTTGTAGAAAAAAATGGAACATGAGAAAAGCCTTATAAGAATAGACCATAAGTTAAGTCATCAGAACCCAAATTGTGTAGACACTGAGCTTAACTCTAGGATGCACAGGTGGCCAGATGTGGCAGACCCTTTGGATAGACTTCTGAGGGGCCACAGACCAAAAACAGTTTCATATTCTGTCTGTGAATTGCTTTTCTGCCTTGTTAAATGCCAGCACTTTCATGTAAGATTCTACAACTTATTTTGCATATTTATTTATTTATTTTTGCTGGCATGTATTATTGTTTCTATTTTTAATGAAATTATTTTTTTCTGACAGATAACTATAAAGAGGTAGCGAGAAAAAAAAACTTATCTCCTCCATGTCTGTTAGGAGCATCAAAAATTGAACATGTACAGACAGGATAAGTGTGTCCTAACTTGCAAAAAAAAGACAACGTGATGGCTACAAATATTTTAAAGCAAATCGAAGGGTTTTTGTTTTTTTTTACTTAAATAGCAGTCAGTGCCTCATTGATATCATTGGATGCCATCGGTCATCATGAGTCACACCTAGCATGACCTTGGCATACCACCACGCATGTGCAGAAGGAGGATGGTGACTACTGATGAAAACTGAGACAGTTGCATTGTCTGACCATCGGCAGAGAGCTGCTATACTTACCACAGTGAAATTCATCACTTTCAATATCCATATTGTCATGGCTAAGTTAACAATCGCAGTAACCAGAAGCAGGAGAACAAAGAAGTATAAGCACCTCTTCCTCCATCCATAAATTCCAACTGGGTAAAATTGAGGATTCTCCGTTCGAGGCAGGTGATTCTGCTGTGTGGCCAATATGTACTGTTCTCGGGTCATCTGTAAGGGTGGAAATGACATCATCAGGAAAAAAAATCTGTAACAAGTACCTTGCAACTGAGTCCCTCTGAAGTCAGTCCCTGGACCATACTCAGGGGCAGTGCATGCCCCAGAAGTGACTCCTTGTGGATGTTGGAATCATTCAAATTTAAAGTACCTGACACGTGACTCATCATAATGATCATTCCGTTAGTATCTTACACATTCCCTCAATGTCACTGTGGCTTTGCAGAAGACCTATTATCTGATAATGGCAATTTGAGAAACTATATGCAATTTCCAACTACTGTTTTCTTCCTGTTTTGAATCTCAGAAACTAGAGACTTAAAGATTGAGTTGGAAGGCACTAAGAGTGTCTAGTCTAATCTAGTTGCATTTCCAAGTGCAGAAGCTGATTCATACCAAGGAAGCAGATGGGATCATAGATCAACAGGTAGAGATAGGACTAGAACCCAGATCTACTGACTTCTAGTTCAGTTGTCTTTTCTTTTGACCATACTACCTTGGTTGATCATTGAGTCCTGTCACTAGCACCCCCTTAAAATCCTACCAGGTTAGTTATGGCAGGAGAATTGGTATACCACATGTCTCCTAAAGGCATCACCACCCATATTTGCCTGACCTCCTAGTAGGTGTTGGTCGACACTATGTGCAATGTGGAAAGGTCTGTCTGCCATCCTATTAGGTGCCAGGCACTATGCTCAGCATGAGGCACACATATGCAAAGACCACACATATGATCTCTCTAATGAAGAATTCAGGACAATGTATTCTTGTGCATACTGACATGTTAATGAATAGAATGAAATTGACTTTCCTGGATTTTCCATTCTGAGGAGAGGGGACAAAAAGGACATTCACAGAATAAATATAAAGAGAATAAAGACAAGGTCGGTAAATGTAAAGTTCTATGGGAGATGGGGGACACTGGGAGCTGGGTATTAATGAAATGCTTTACATGGAAGCTGGTGCTTGAGAAGGATATCAAATGAAGAGAAGGGTTCGGAGGAACAGGTGAAGAGGGAAGCATTCCAGGCATGGAGGACAGGTAATTTCTTAGAACAATAAGCTGAAAGAAGTACAATAAAATCATCTGCACATATAGGAAAAAAGATTGACTTACAAAGGGCATCTATTCAAGTTTTTGTATGCAGCATAAATAACAATAGTTTTGTTACTGTTATTGTGCTTGTAAGGATGAAAAAGGTAATCAAATACAAATAAAACCTAAAATTGATGTGGAACATCATCATGGATTTTAGTTTTGGTTATCTGAGAAAATACAGCCATTCAGTTTTTTAATTATAGTAACAAAAAATATTATCATTATCAAGCTGAAAGGAAAATTTTGACATGGTATTTTTGCATGAGTATAGGAAGCAACCAATTTAGGTATTTCATATTCTGAAGTGAACAACTAAATCCATTATCTGATGCCTTGAACCTACCAGCTAGGAGGCACAATAGATAGACTCATTTTCCTGAGTTCCAATCCAGCCTCCAACTCTAGCTGTGTGATCCTGAGAAGTCACTTAACTCTATTTGACTCAGTTTTATCATTTGTAAAATGAAATAGAGAAGGAAATGCCAGACCCCTGCAGTATCTTTGGGACTCCAATGGGTTCCAAAGACTCAGACATGCCTAAAAATTGACTGAGCAACATACTACCTGGCATTTTAGATAAGACAAGTCAAAAAACATTTAGTGTGAAAATTCTTTTCAAAATAATCCACTTACTATCTTGAAAGATTGATTCCCGTAACTATTTATGAAATGTTTTAAAAATGTATTTCTTCATAATCAGAGTACTATTAATTTCCCTTTTCCCTTTGGCTATCAGCTGTGCACATATCAATTCTGTGACAACTGCCACTGATTCCACCTCCATGACGACTCCCCCAACAAAGTGGATAAGTTGTATGTTCAATCAATGCACCTGAGAAATGACAGTCCTGAATGATGTTTGTGGCACAGGTGGCATGTCAATGAATTCAATATTTGCATTTTCTTTTCTTTTTTTCAGTTTTAATTTAGTTTTATACCTGAGAACTCAAGCAATATTAGCAAACCCTTCAGCATTGAATCTGTGTTTCTTTGTTTTCCCAGTAAAAGAAAGAAAAGGTACTCAAGAAAGGAAAGAAGAAAAGATGGAAGGAAGGAAGAAAACAAGCATTTATTGAGAGACTACAAGGTGCCAGGTGCTGTGATGGGCACATAGAAACACCTGATTCTTACAGCAACTATGAGAGGGAGGTACTATTATTGTTTTACAGAAGAAACTGAAACAGAGAGAGGGTTAGTGACTTGCCCAGAGTCACACAGCTAGTAAAAGTCTGAGCTGAATTTGAATTCAGGTCATGCTGATTCGAGCCCCAATACCCTAGGCCCTGAAAAAGTGAATAGTAGAAAACCAGATAGTATTAACAAAATCAAAACTAAATAAATTAATAAACAGAGATGAGTATTGGTAGGGACCCTGTCTCCCAACCAAACATTAACAATTTGCCAATTATAAATAGGAATCATTCTCAGCTAGAGACACATTCTTGCAAAGGTAGGTTCTTGACATGGCAAAAATGACAATATTACATAAATTAATTTATGTATTCAGTGCCATGCCAACAAAAGGTTGTTTTATAAAACTAGAAAAAATAATAAATGCCCATGATGAAAATACAATCTTCATGTTAATATTTAAAAAAAAAAAAAGGAAGGGAAAAAATGGCGGAGTGATCAATAAATGTTCTCTCCCCCTCGCCTTGTTGACCTTGAAAGAACCATAAAATATTTCCCCAGAAAAATTCTGGAACAGTGGGAACAGCAGAAGGGGCAAAGAGTCTCGAAACACCCGAGGCTAGGAAAATCGCTAAGGAGAATTCCTCTTACTTTGGTGGAGAACCAGAGCTCCAGCGGGGTGGAGCCTGGCAACCAACACCAGGAGCGCAGGTATGCCTCAGTGCTCCAGGGGAAAGGGGAATACACTAGGGCAGCCCAGGAATCACCAAGCTTGTCTTTGCTTTAGCTCAGCTGAGGAGAGCTGCTGTGATCATACCACCCCTCCCCCACACTTAACAAGCTAGTTCCAGGGCTAATCCAGGGAAACACAAACAGAATTCACCCAGCCTTTGTTTTCTCACACCAGCCAGCTCAGCACCAGGTTCTTTAGCTGAAAGAACCAGAGGCCACAACACACAAAGCCTCACCATCATGAGTAAGAAGCAAAGGAGGAAGGAAAAGACCATAGAATCTTTCTATGGTGACAAGGACCATAACACAAATACCAAAGAGGTCAGTATTGAGATTGTCCTCCCATGTGAAACTTCAGAAGGGAATATGAACTGCTCGTATGCACAAAGCATTCTTACAAGAGCTAAAGAAAGAAATAGAAGAAAAAAATGACCAATGATTTTAAAAGTATGAGGAATTAGGGGTCCTGAGGTTGAATGTTAGCTCGGAAAGTCATTATCTGTGTGCCCCAGGACAGCATTGGTTACAGCTGGAACCATAACAAATACTCACAGATTCCAATACACACAGATGAAATTCTTCTAAAGGACAGTGAGATCAATGAGGAGATCCAAGTCATCTGAGAACTGGGGGTGGTACATACCAGCTCAACATCCGCTCCGCACTTGGATTTGTCCTGGAGACAGCAGAGAAGAGAGCACTGGACTTGGCCTAAAAATAGATACTAAGTACTAATCTCAGAAATCTGATGCACAGATGAGTATCCTCTGGAATATAAGCTGTGTTCAAGGACCCCGTATGATGGAAATCACTTTCAGCTCCATTCAGTAAATTCAGTAGTCTGTACCTGTTACTGGCCTTTACTCTTCTTCAGTGTAGTGATTACTTGTCCCAAAAATACGTCTGGTGGTTTTGACTGGTTTATCACATACTCCAAGAAAGTTTGTCAATACTCATCATCCTTTCTGGTAGGGAAATGTTCATCTTTCTATAGCTACCTTAGGGTAATGGGCCCAAAGTGTTCTAATATTTCAGAAAGTTTCGGTAGGATCCTTTGCAAATCTTTTGGGGTCCATTTTACAGTTCTGAAAGTGAACACAAAGTAGGATAAAAATCAATGACCAAATGACAATGAAACATGGTACCCACATCCTGAAGAGAGAGCATGGTGTCAAGGTACAGAATGAGATGAACGTTTTTGGATGTTGCATTTATGGAAACTTGTTTTGCTTAATTATGCATATTTATATAAAAACTTTTTTTTTCTTTTTCACTGGCTCAAATGTGAGGTAGAGGAAAATAAATTCTCATTAATTGAAAAAATAAAAGTAATCTTAAAAGCATTTATAAAGTGCTTAAGTTTGAAAATAATGTTATAAATATTATCTCATTTATTGTTAACCTTACAACAATCCTGGAAGGGAGATGTTATATCATCTGCATTTTACAGTGGAAGAAATTGAGGTAGATGTCAAATGGTTTTCACAGGGTCATATAGCTAGGCTGGATTTGAAATTACTTTTTTCCCCTGACTTCAGGATCTATGTCCTATCCATTGGACCACCTAGTTTCCCCTCAAAGAGAAAGGTGGGGATCAAGCATTCTTCTGAATTGAAGCTGGTAAAATTAGTGATTTGTAATAAAAGGCTTCACCAGGAAGAATTTGGGTTAATACTTATGGATCTTTCTGATTTTGCAGAGAAGTCAGTGTCAATCACTTTCTTTGGCCAAACTGTTTTGTTGTTTGCTGGGTGAACTGTGTTTAGGTTCGTTTTTTTTTGTTTGTTTTTATCTAACTCATTTTTCTTTTATTGAACTTCTTGTGACACTGGGATGGTCAGAAATCCTTTATTCAGGCCTGGGGTGGTGTTTAGGTAGGGAGTTCTCTTTCAGCTCTGATGTCTCTGCTTCCCACAAATTTCACATTGACATTTGAGCCATGTTGACTTCTTTACCTAGTTCTTGGGACTGTGTATTGCCTTATCCTTTTGAACACTGCTCTCAGCAGCTGATGAAGGGGATCTAGAGACTTGGAGAAGCTTATATTTTCTGGATCCTGTTTTACCTGATTTTCTTTTATTACTTTTCCCCATTAAACTGCTAATGTTTTCTCCTGCACATGTGAACCAGGTACTGAAGAGATCTCATACTGCCTTTCCATAGACCTCCAATGGCTCTTTCAAGTCACTCCTACCGTGGTGGTGCTTGCCACCAGGACCACACCTTCAGAACCCTGCCTTGCTTCTGATGACTGTTAACATGGCACAGGCTGCTGCATACACTGCTCTTTGCAGGTCCTGTGACGGTTTTGAGATTTCTGTCAAATGTTGCTAGAAAATTCATTTTTGCCTGATGGTACGAGCAGATAGCAGCTTTGGGGGAATGCTTTTGTCTGTTCTAATTGGTTTATTATTTGGATTCATGCTATTATCTCAACCAGGACTTTTTTAAAATGCCAGTTCAAATGTACTCACATTCCCTTTTCAAAAAGAAAAAAAAAACATTTGCAATGGCAGTGCTACTTTCTCCATCTGTTTGGTTATTAGGAAAATGTCTGGAGGTGAGGATGTTCAGGTACATCAGATCTTTCAACATTGTGCTCTTCTCGAAGCGTCTGTAGAAATGTTGGGGCTTATAGTTGACTTATTTACTACTTCCCAATCACCTCAGTCTGTATTTGAATAACTCTTCAATTGATCTAATTGAGGATGAGGGTTGAGGTCATGATCGTGGTAATGACGATGGCAATTATCATCAACATCAATTTTTGTTGTTAATGGTTGCTTTTCACTAGCTGTAATATGGTGTTATATAGGACTACACTGGTAAATATTTAACAACATACTCTCTGAAAAAAATTACCAGTAACACAGTTTCAAGTTTAATCTGCATTATTAATATTCATCCTTAAGTCTAGGCAATCAACAAAGGAATAAATCAAGTCCTGATTTGAAGCGTTTGTTCATTTCCAAGGTGTAAATGCTCACCTTGAAAATTTAAAAATCAGCTCTTCTGAGTCATTATGAGTTGGTTGTTGACTACTGGAGAAAGGATTTAGAAGGGGGGAGGGAATTGAGGAGAGACTGAATTATGCAGACAAGACTCCATGAGTGCCTGAATTTGGGTGGTGGACATTAGAATCAATGGGCAGCAAGGTAGTCCAGGGGATACAGTACTGGGAGCCTGGAGTCAGGAAGACTCATCTTCCTAAGCTCAATCTGGCCTCAGACTCTAGTTGTATGATCCTAGGCAAATCATTCTACCCTGTTTGCCTCAGTATCCTCATCTGTAAAATGAGTTGGAGAAGAAAATGGTAAACTACTCCAATATTGTCGCCAATAAAAGTGGTCCCCAAGAGTTGCGTATGACTGAAAAAAGACTTCACATTAGAGTGAATAAAAGAGGTCAGATTTGAGAGAAGTTGTGAAAAAAGAAATACGAAGTGACTGAAATTTAAGAGTGAAGGATTTATTCCTTTAAGTTTTCAATCTTGGTGACTACAATGAAAAGTGATAGGAACATTTGGAAGAAGAGTGGGTTGTGGGGAAAAGATAGTAAATAATCCAAATACCTAGTATATTAAGCATTTCTAAAGTATGCTATCAGTTCTCTGACTTTGTATGTTTCTGTCACTTCACTGGCTTATTATTTTTTTAATGTGGATATTGTAATGAGAATAGTTGAAGTCAGGTTGGTTTTGTTTTGGAAGACAGAAATGGGCTCCTTAGAAGGGCCGAAAAACACATTCCGGACTGAATCCTGGGAGCCAGTGAAAGAATTATACAAGTGTCATCATCAATTACCATCTCTGGCACCTCTCCATGATATGACTGTCAATCCACAGTAGCAACTTTTGAGAAGAAAAAGGTGATATCAGGAGAAGGTAAAATTGAATCCCCTTTTCTTAAGATTCCCCTTTTCCTTTTTGCTGATTTACTTTAGAAGCTTCAAAAGAACTCTGATATTGAGATTGCTGATCCCCTCGGCTTTCTACAAGACACTCAAAGTTTCCAGTACAGTCTCTCTCAAGATGAATAAACACAACCATCAAACAACAAATTACATTTTTTTAAGGAAGTGAGCCCTTTGAAATTATTGCTCCTTGCCCCTCCCCGATACATATCATCCATTTAACCCAATTCACTTAATAGAATGCCTTTTCAATTAACTTTCATAATAACTTGGGTCATGTTTGCATACACGTTTGAGCTTCTTTATGAGTCACAGATAAACTAATTAGCTACATCTCAGGCAAGGACCTGGAACCATTGGTGTTTGCAGACTACTAAACTGTCCACAGCAAATTAGAAAGACAGGAGATTGTCATGTTCCCTTCATCTCTCAAATGTTATAAACTGGAGCATGTAAACGAAATGAAAATTTGGTGAGTTCATTTGCTTGGAATATTTTGCAACTGGTGGAAAAGAATGTAGACTTCATTGGTTAGTGGAAAAACTGTAAAGCAGTCTGGAAGAAATTAGGCTTAGCTTGACATCACACGCTATATACTACCAGAATCCCCAAATAGGGGTTAAATACATACATACATACATACATACATACATACATACATACATACATACACACACACATAAATGTATATTTACATAATACATAAATATAGTGGCCATGTGATAAATATATTGGAGAAAAAGAGATAAACTTCACAGCTATGAATTGGGGAGAATTCTTGATCAAACATAAGGCAGAAATACTCAGAAAAGGGAAAAAATGAACATTTTTGATTTCATAAATGTCATTTTTTTTTTGCACAAACACAATTAGAATAGTTCAAATTAGAAAGGAAACAGTTAAGTAGGAAGGGAGAAGATGATGAATTCTGTTTTGGACAAGTTGAGTTTTAGGCATCTGCAGGATATCCAACTCAAATGTCCACAAGGTAGCTGGTAATGCAGAACTGAAACTTAAGATGGAGACTAAGAGTCATATGTAGATTTAGGTATCATCTGCATAAAGCTGATGACATAAAACATAGGCAATCACTAAGCAAGGTAGTATAGAGGGAGAATAGAAGGTGGCCAAGGACAGACCTCGCTGGATACCCACAATTTGTGAGTGTAACATGGGTAAAGATATAATAGTGGAGACTGAGAAAGAACCTTTAGACAAGTAAGGGGGAAAACCAGGAGAGAGCAGTGTCACAAAAACCTAGAGAGAAGAATTTATCAAAGAGAATAAAGTGAATGAAAGTGTAAAAGACTGTGGAGAGGTCAAGAAGGAGCAAAATAAGGCCACTAGATTTGGCAATTAAAATATATGATGACAGGAATGAAGGAAATGATAGTGTCAGAAGATGCATGACTGATATGAGATGAGGAGGGGGAAGGAATTTGGTGACATATCTTGACTTTTCCTACATGAAGCCTTAGGTAAAGTCTATCCAAGAGGACTGAGGAAGGAGTATGGTAGGAGGTGAGAGTGAAAATGAGAACATTTGGAATAGACACTGTGGTGAGAGGGATAGTGAACTGATTAGAGAAATAGAAATGAATCACCTTCCTGCAATGTATGCCTCATTGAGATGATGGAACATCATTTTAAGTGGACCCAGGTAGCAGAGTTTGGTGATATTTCTCTCAATTCCATTCTGTAACAAAGGGATAGGACTGAAGGAGGCAGAAGCCGGGGCGGGGGGGGGGGGGGAGAGGTGGAGGGTGGCGCGTAATCCAAGGCTGAGGTTTGGCAGTGTGAGAGATCATAGGGCACCAGGCCAGTGACTTGGGAGAAGAAAATTGACCAGAGTTGAAATGGTTCACCAATAATAGGAGAAATGCACATTAAAGAACTCTGAGAAAAAAAAGAAAATAGGAAGTATTGAAAGTGCCAGGAAGGATAGACACTCTAACATAGGATTAGTGGAATTCTGACTCAGTCCAGACTTTCTGTAAAACATTTTGGAATTACTCAAAATAATAATGATGATAGTTAACATATATGACTTTAAGGTGTGCAGAGCACATATACACACATACATACATATATACACATTCATGTGTACACACAAACATAAAAATGAATTCTGATGGGGTGGGGGGCTAGATTAAGTTGACACTGCTGATATGACTGCTTTTTGAGATCAGTGTGTGACTTATCCTCTCCTGTAAGCTCTTTGAGAGTAGGGACTTTCTGTGCACTTATATTTTTGTGGTTGTGATTGTTGTTGTTTGTGTGTTTGACCTTCATTCTTGAAGAGGACTATGATACCAGGAAGGTCATGCCATGACTTGCAAGTGATTTGGATTTAAGTGAGGCAGGGCTGTGAAAAGTCACCAGCCTCACACTCTCTGGAGCCATCCCCATGGGGCCAGTGGCAAGATATAGATCAGGATGAACTGAAGATGGCCTCAGATGCAGTGGGAGCCCTTGGCCTTTAAGGTCTTTCCCAAGAATCAGTCTGACTGAGACAACACCCATTCAGTGATTAAGGCTAGTTAAGAAATGAGGCAAAGAATGGCCTCTTTTACCTTGTAAGAAAAAAAAAAACAGTCTGGGAGGGGAAGACTCTCAGGGTTCCTGGCCAAAGCAGAAACAACACAATGCCTGACACATGGTAAGTGGTTAATAAATGCTTATTTCTTCCTGCCTTCTTTTCTTCCTCCCTCCTTCCCTCTTTTCCTTCATTCCTTCCTCTGTTCTTTCCTTCTCCTACTCATATTATTTTCTTCAGTGGCATGACTTGATGACTCACCCTCTACACAGTTTACTTTCCTTCTACCTCTTTGGCTTACACATACTTGGCAAGCTGCACCTGCCTTAGTCTTTCTCTGTGTCCTTTGATTTTTGCCCCAAATTAAACTTCACATTTTCATATCCACCTTCATGTCAGTCTGAAAACATAATTTTCTTGGTGATTGAGGTCTTTCTAATCACTTTTTCTTTGTCAATCAAGTTACACACACACACACATACACACACACACACAGTTAAATGCTATAATTAAGTCCTGGCCCCAGCTGCCTCCATGTGCGGAACTTCTTTAAAAGGGGACCCTACCCTCACCCCAGGCCACTCCACCATCCCAGTGCTCAGCAGGGAATCTGGACTAAAACTATGATTCCACTGGCATAGACACCTCTGGTTGAGGAGCTCCCGCCACCAATCCAGGCACTCACCTCAGAAATTTACCAAGAGTTGCCTGGAACCTTGAGGTTACATGACTTGGCACAAAGCCAGTATGTCTCAGAGAGCAAGGTGAAGTGGGATCTGAATCTGGCTCCTGCCAGTTCCAAGGCCAGCTTTCTATGCACTGCACCACACTGTCTCTCACCTAAGCATAGCCTCCCTTCACATTTGAAGCATTCAACCACATGGTTAGTAAGAAAACTAGAGAATGTCCAGAACAGACAAGTCAAAGTCAGCCTAGTGACCATAGGGGACTTGGTAATTATTGCTCACTCTTGGCATCTTTTACTTGGCTTTGTGCAGATAACTACGGCACCCTGTTGGGGGTGTAAGCTCAGTTCCATGTGGACAGTCTCGGGCGGGTTAAGGTGAGAACTTCTAACCCTTAGAGTTCTCATGAGGCCCCCCAGAGAACAGCAGGGAATTGAGGTGTGAGAGCGAGATATCTCGTGCATTTCCGCCTCTTCCCATGGGAAACGTGATTGGAGAGAGCATCCCCGCCCTCGAGATTGGCCCGGGTCTGGGCACACCTATTGTTATCTAACAGGCACGGTATTCAGGTGCAAACTACGCAGCAGGAGAGCTTAAGTAGGGTCAGGAAAGCCTGAAAGCTCTTAGCGCTGAGGGGCCCTTAGAGGACAGAAGGCCCCTCTTCCTTCTCTTCTCTCTTCCCTCTCCCCTCTCTCCCCACTTCCACTTCTGCTTTCCTTCTCTTACTGTAAGATCTTTGCCTCCTTGGGAGATTCCTTGCTCCCTAAGGAAGAATTCACCCTGCACATGTAACCAAGACCCTGAATAAAGCCTAACCCTTGTTCGACTCTGGAAAGTCTCTTCTCTCATACGTTTATCTGGTTTGGCCAGCCGAAGACCTGCGATAGGTAAGGTAAGACTCGGGTAGCCCTCAGGCCTCTAGGCCTGGCAGCACCCAGTTGCCATATCTAAGCAAATTGAGATAAGAGCAAATCAAAGAGAGTTATACACTTCTTTTTCCTTATGTTACATTTCTTTGTATCTGAAATTAATTGAACTAGGCATTTCCACACATGGGGAAAAGGAAAATGTAGATCGCACATGAAATGGTGCATCTTACATGTGTGTGGTTTGTTTTTCTTTTGAAATCTATCTTAAGTACAACCTATAAGTCTCAAAGTTCTCCTACTCGTACGTGGTTCTTTCTGGTCGTCCTTGTTACTCCTGGATATTTTTTTTAATGGAATAATATATTTTCTTTTTTTAAAATTAAATTATTTTACTTTTTTTCAGTGTTCTACAATCACTTCCATATATCGAGATTTCTCCCCCTCCCTCCTCTTCCTTCTCCACTCCCTCACTGAGAGAGCATGCAATTTTATATAGATCCCACACATACATTCCTATTAAATACATTTTCGCCTTAGTCATGTTGCATAGAAGAATTAAAATGAATGGGAGAAATCATAAAACAAAACATAACACAAAAGAATTTGGTTTGCTTCATTCTGCAATCAAATTCCATCATTCTTTCTCAGGTTGTGGAAGGCATTTTTACCTCAAGGGTTCATTGAGAATTTTTGAAGTCCTTGCATTGCAATGAAGTATTAAGTCTGCCAGAAAAAATTTTTGCACGCTGTGGTTGTTATTGTGTACAAAGTTCTCCTGGTTCTGCTCCTTTCACTCAGCATCAATACATATATCTTTTGAGGCTTCTCTGAAGTATTCTTGTTCATCATGTCTCATAGCACAATAAGATTCCATTACATTCATACGCCACAATTTATTCAACCATTCCCCAATTGATGGGCATCCCCTTGATTTCCAGTTTTTGGCCACCACAAAGAGAGCTGTTATAAATATTTTTGTACATGTGGGACCTCTTCCATTTTTATGATCTCTTGGGAATACAGTCCTAGGAGAGGTATTCCTGGGTCAAAGAGTATGCACATTTTTGTAGCCTTTTGGGCTTAGTTCCAAATTGCAGTCCAGAATGGTTGGATTAGCTCACAGCTCCACTAACAATGAATTAGTGTTCCAACTCTCCCACATCTTTTCCAACACTTATCATCTTCCTCTTTTGTCATGTTCGCCAATCTGATAGGTGCGATGAGGTATCTGAGAGTAGTTTTGATTTCCATCTCTCTAATCAATAGTGATTTAGAGCATTTTTTCATATGACTATAGATATCTTTAATTTCATCCTCTGAAAACTGCCTGTTCATATCCTTTTGATCATTTAAAAATTGGGGAATGACTTGTATTCTTGAACATTTGACTCAGTTCTCTATACATTTTAGAAATGAGTCCTTTATCACAGACACTAGTTGCAAAAATTCTTTACCAGTTTTCTGCTTCCCTCTTGATTTTGGTAGCCTTGGGTTTTTTGTGCAAAAACTTTTCAATTTAATGTAATCAAAATTATCCATTTTGCACTTCATAATGCTTTCTATCTCTTGTTTAGTCAGAAATTTCTCCATTCTCCATAAATCTGATAAATACACTATTACTTGCTCCACTAATTTGTTTATAGTATCAATCTTTATACCTAGATCATGTACCCATTTAGACTTTATTCTTGTGTACAATGTCAGGCATTGGTCCATATCCAGCTCCCACCACAATGTTATCCAGTTTTCCTAGCAATTTTTGTCAAGCAGTGAATTCTTATCCCAGAAGCTGGGTTCCTTGGCTTTATCAAACAGTAGATTGCTATATTCCTTGACTATTTTGTCTTGAATACCTAACCTATTCCACTGCTCTACTTGTCTGTTTCTTAGCCACTACCAAGTGGTTTTGATAATTGCGGCTTCATAATACAATTTGAGATCTGATAGAGCTAGACCACCTTCCCTAACATTTCTTTTCGTTAGTTCCCTTGATATTATGGTCCTTTTGTTCTTCCAAAGGAATTTTGATATTACTTTTTCTAGCTCTACAAAATAATTATCTGATAGTTTGATTGGTATGGCACTGAATAAGTAAGTTAATTTAGGTAGAATTGTCATTTTTTTTTATTATGTTGGTTCAGCCTATGCCCAAGCAGCTGATGTTTTTCCACTTTCTTAGATCTGACTTTATTTGTTTGAAAAGTGTTTTGTAATCGTGTTCATATAGTCCCTACGTTTGGTTTGACAGGTAGACTCCCAAATATTTTATATTGCCTACCTTAACTTTAAATGGGATTTCTCTGTCTATCTTTTGCTGTTGGGCTTTGTTAGTAATATATAAAAATGCAGATGATTTGTGTGGGTTTATTTTGTAACCTGTAACTGTGCCAAAGTTGTTTCCTATTTCAAGTAGTTTTTTACTTGAATCTCTGGGATTCTCTAAGTATGTCATCATATCATTCGCAAAGAGTGATAGCTTAGTTTCTTCTTTGCCCAATATAATTCCTTCCATTTCTTTTTCCTCTCTTATTGCTACAGGTAACATTTCTACTACCATATTGAAAAATAGTGGTGATAATGGACATCCTTGTTTCACCCCTGATCTTATTGGAAATGCATCTAGCTTATCTCCATTGCATATAATGCTTGCTGAAGGTTTTAGGTAGATACTGCTTATTAATTTATGGAAAGTTCCCTTTATTCCTATGCTCTCCAGTGTTTTTAATAGGAATGGGTGTTGTATTTTGTCAAAAACTTTTTCTGCATCTGTTGAGATAATCATGTGGTTTCAGTTAGTTTTGTTGTTTATATGGACAATAATGCTAATAGTTTTTCTAATATTGAACCAGACCTACATTCCTGGTGTAAATCCTACCTGATCGTAATGTGTTATTCTTGTGATAAGTTGCTCTATTCTTTTTTTGCTAAAATCTTATTTAAAATTTTTGCATCTATATTCATTAGAGAAATTGTCCTATACTTTTCTTTCTCTGCTTTGGCTCTTCCTGGTTTAGGTATCAGAACTATGCATCATAAAATTAATTTGAGAAGACTCCTTCTTCCCCAATTTTTCCAAATAGTTTATATAGTATTGGAATTAGTAGTTTTTTGAATATTTGGTAGAATTCGCTTGTAAATTCATGTGGTCCTGGAGATCTTTTCCTAGGAAGTTCATTGATGCTTTGTTCAATTTATTTTTCTGAGATGGGATTATTATGTATTCAACTTATTCTTCTGTTAATCTAGGCAATTTATAATTTTTTTAAAAATAATTATCCATCTCACTTAGATTGTCGAATTTATGGGTCTACAGTTGGGCAAAGTAATTCGTAATTATTGTTTTAATTTCCTCCTCATTGGAGGTGAGTTCACCCTTTTCATTTTTGATATTGGTAATTTGGTTTTCTTCTTCTTTTTTAATCAAAATGACCAAAGGTTTATCGATTTTATTGGCTTTTTCATAAAACCAACTCTTAGCTTTATTTATTAGTTCAATAGTTTTCTTAATTTCAATTTCATTAATCTCTCATTACTTTTCAGTATTTCTAATTTGGTATGTACTTGGGGATTTTCAATTTGTTCTTTTTCTAGCTTTTTCAACTGCATATCCAATTCATTGATCTCTTCTTTCTCTATTTTATTCATGTAGGTATTCAAAGATATAAAATTCCTCCTAAGAACTGCTTTTACAGTATCCCATAAGGTTTGCTAAGTTGTCTCATTTTTGTCAATCTCTTGAATGAAGTTGTTGAGTGTTTCTATGATTTGTTGTTTAACCAACTCATTCTTTAGGATTAGATCATTTTGTTTCCAATTAATTTTTTGTTCTATCTTTCCATGCCCTTTTATTACATATAATTTTTGTTGCATTATGATCTGAGAAGGATGCATTCACTATCTCTGCCTTTCTGAACTGGATTATCAGGTTTTTATGCCATAGTACATGGTCAGTTTTTTTAAAATGTGCCATGTGCCACTGAGAAAAAGGTATATTTCTTCCTATTTCCATTCAGTTTTCTCCAGAGATCTATCATATCTAGCTTATCCAGAGTTTTATTCACCTCCTTAGCTTCTTTCTTCTATTTCCATACTGAATAACAATTTTTCCCCTGTTTACCTTTCTATGCCTCTCTTGAGACTTATGTTTGAAGACTGAATTTTCTATTGAGCTCTGGCCTTTTCATCAGGAAGGTCTGGAAATCCTTTATTTCATTGAATTTCCATCTCCTTGACTGAAATATTATGCTCAACTTTCCTGGGAAATTAATCCTTGTTGTAGTCCCAGTTTCTTTCCCTTACGGAATATCGTATTCCAAATCCTTCCATCTTTTAATGTAGAAGCTGCAAGGTGCTGTGTCATCCTGACTGTAGTTCCTCGATATTTGAATGCCTTCTTTCTTGCTGGCTGCAGTATTTTCTCCTTCAGTTGATAGTTCTGGAATTTGGCAACAATATTCCTTGGTGCTTTTAGTTTGGGATCCCTTTTGGGAGGTGAAGGAGCATTCTTTTGATGACTATTTTGCCCTCTGGATCTAGGACTTCGGGGCAGTTTTTCCTGATGATGTCTTGGAAGATATTTTCCAGGCTCTTTTTTCATCATGGCTTTCTGGTAGACCAATACTTCTTAGATTTTTCTCTCCTAGATCTATTTTCCAGGTCAGTTGTTTGTCCAATTAGATATTTTACATTTTCTTCTATCTTTTCACTCTTTAGATTCTGTCTGAGTGGTCCTTTATGTCTCATTAGCTTTCCCAGTTATAATTTTTAATATATTGTTTTCTTCAGTTAACTTTTGCATCTCTTTTTCCATCTGTCCAATTATTCCTTTTAAGGAGTTATTTTCTCCAGTTAGTTTTTGCACTTCCTTTTCCATTTGTCCAGTTTTCCCAGTTAGGTTTTGTCCTTCCTTTTCCATTTGTCCAATGTTCCTTTAAAATTTTTCTGTGATTTCTTTTTTCATATTTTTTAAAACCATTGGTCAGTTTTTCTTCTATTTTTCTAATTTGGCTTTTAAAATCCTTCTTCAGCTCTTCCAAGAATGTTTTTTGTGTTTCAGATCAGTTCATATTCCTTTCTGAAGGTGAAGATGAGAGTATAGTCTCAATGATGACCTCTTTGGTATTTGGGCTTTGGACCTTGTCCTCATAGAAAGAATTTGTGAGCTTTTGTTTTCTTCTTTGCTTCTTACTCAAGATGATGATAATCACCCTTTTTCTGGCTTTTAAAGTAGATCTCTGCTTCTAGGACACAAGGAGCTCTGTCCCACAATTCTTGTGCCTTGAACTTGAGGCTTTGTGTCTTGTGGCCTCTGATTCTTTCAGCTGGAAGCTAAAATGCTGCAGCTTACTTAGTACTGAGATGGCTGGTGTGAAAAAGCAGAGGACAGTTGAAGTCTTTCTGGGTTTCCCCAGAGTTACTCTGGAGCTAGCTGCGTTAAGTGTGGGGAAAGGGTGGTCTGACCACAGGAAGTCTCCTTTGCTGAGCTGGAGCATAGTCAAGTTCAACAGTTGGTGATCTCATCTGCCCTGGTGTCTTCTCGATTCCCCTGGGGTGCTGAGTCACTCCTGGTGTTGGTGGTTGTAGGATCCACCACTCTGGGGCTCAGTATTTCCTCCAAGTTTGCTGAGGTGGGGCAGTCTTGGACAGCTATAGTCCTGCACTGGTCCCCTTCAACCACAGCAAGAGGAATTCCCCTTTGGGATTTTCTTAACCTCACATCCTAAGAGACTGTTTACCCCTTTGTCTGATACTAATGTTCCAGAATTTTTCTGGGGAAATATTTTATGTGTCTTTCAAGGTCAACAAGGGGAGAGGGAGAGAGCATTTACTGATCACTCTGCCATCTTGTCTCCTTGAAATTGAAGAAGGTGACCTACAGACATTTAATCTGTGGACTGATAGTCTCAGGAACAGTCACTGCAGATACTTGGGGCTCCCCAGATCTCACTTGCTCGGTTCCACTGTACTCCCATCCTGGGTTGATATGCCTGAGATTCTACAGTGCGGCCACTGCCACAGAGCACCCAGGGCTTCCTGCTGAGCCTTGCCGTGACAGGGACACACTGATACAGCCTGTGTACTGTGTGCACCTTCCCATCGACCTTCCAGTTTGTCCTGAGCTGTGAATCTGCTACAGTCTGTCTCCTATTGAATTCTGCCCCTTCAAAATTTGGTCAGATTTTCTTTTTATAGGTATTTGAAGGAGTTTGTCTAACAGATTAGGTGGGTAGTTGCTCTCACTCTGCCATCTTGGCTCCACCCAGGACAATATATTTTCAAAAACCATTCAATGAGCATTTCCAACTACAGGCTAGCTGCTGTGAAAATTACAACACCAGACCACTGCCCCTCATACAAGATTCCAAAGAGGGAATCCAGGAGCAGGAAGCTGAGCTCTAAAGCAAGGAGTGATTGCTCAACAGGGGACAAAGGATAATGTATGAGTAAAATTACAGAGTGGTTTGTGTGGAGCAGAGTGTGTGGAGTGGTTTGTGTCAGAGGAGATAAGGAATGCTAAAAAAGTTGAGTGGCATTATAAACTTAACCCCAAGAGGCAATTCACCAAAAGGCAAACTGAAATCAAACTGACCAAGTGAAGCAGAGATGCAAATGCTTAGTTGCAAAACCACAGAGTCTCGGATATGTACGGGACTTCAGGGGCCAGCTAGTTTAGCCCATATCTAAATTGGAATTTGATGAATTTATCAGACAAGAGGAATTAAGCTCCTATTAGAGTTTGTTGGAAGTAGCTTGAAGGAATTTAAATGAGCTGGTTATTACATTTTCAGTGTGAACATTTATACCAAATAAATGAGCATATGCTGCAAATCATGACTTGATTTGTTGTTTGAATGATTATCTAGACATAAGAAACTGGTGGACAAAGTGTTAATAAAGAACATTAAACTCAAAGGCATGTTACTGGTACATTTGCCTTTTCCAGAAATCAGGTTGTTAAACACTTGTGAGCATGCCACTAGGAGGTACCCATTACCTCTTGAAAAAGCCAGTTCCATGTTGGCTGGAAATCTGATTTTAAAGAAATTTTTTCTTTATGTGAACCTAAAATTTTCATCTTTGAAACACCTCTCTGTTTCCTTTTATCCTTCCTCTCCCACATCTACTCCAAGGTTTGTCTCTAGGGTCAAGTAGAGGAACTCAAATCCCTTTGCCACACAGTAGCCCTTCAAACATGTTGAGAGCTACCATGTCTCCTTTCATTCACTTCTCACTTCATCCTTTCACCTCCTGCTCTCAATCACCCTTTGTCTCTTCCCCACTCAGTGGAACTCTCCATACTTGCACTTCCTTTACTTTCAATCTTTTCTGAAATCTCCAATCTGAGCTATAACCTCATCAAAGAGATAAGAGAAGTGTGTGTGTGAGTGTGTGTATATATGTATGTATGTGTACATATGTATATATGTATACATACACATTTGTGTATACCTGTCTCTAGCAACAGTGATTTCTATGGAATTCAACTTGTTATTTAGAAAATACAAAATCCTTTCTTGGAATAGAGAAGCAATCAAAATACCCTTTTTCTTCATCCATGGAAAGACAAATAAATAGTGGTAAAGAGCAACAGAACTCCCAGGAAGGCATGGAATAAACAATTCTAATCAAATCTTAAGTGATTGGGTTTATGTTCAATACATAAGGGATCCAATACTCAAGACAATTGTGATTCCTCTCTTATTGCGGGTTTGGTGAGGGGTCTGAGCTATGCTGTATGCATTCAGTGGGTCACATCATAGGAAAAGTTGTTAGCCCCAATTCCCTGCTTTTCTTTTTTGTCTGGTCAGCTGACTCTTTATGTCATGTTGGGTCAATGGAATTGGCACAGTGAAAGCTGTACTCTGAAAGAGGTCAGAATGTTTCAAGTACCTCATTGGAATTGAGGAATAGACCTGGCCTTCTGCCATGTTGAAATTCTGGTGGTTATTTCAACAGAATCAAAATCAAATACTGTGAGAAGGAAGGAGCCTTCTGGACCATTAGTCTGAGTCAAGTCTGAGAAAGAATGTTCTTTGTGATACCCCTTCACCCAACAAAGTGTCCTGCAATGGGGGTGGGGTGGGGGTAGAACCTACTGCCTCCTGAGTATATTCATTCCATTCCAGCATGACTCTCAATAATCAGAACTTTGTCCTTACTCATGCTTCAAGACTGCAGTGAATGTGGGATCTCACAGATATGAATGAGCGCTCCTGCTCATGTAACAGACAATAATAACCCATCTACCCCTTCTCATCTTTTGCAGTTCTTGTTCATACCCTCCTCCCAAAATGCCAAGGGGAGTATAGACGTGCATTCCAGGAACCTTCTTCCAGTTTTTGCCTTTTGTTTTTTAGAGCTTCTGTGAATACTAGTGGTATCCTTAGATGAATCGTCTCTTATTTCTGGCTCTCTCCCTATAAGTTAATCCCACTACTTTTAGCAGTACCATATTAGGAGTGGATAAATTGCTGAGTTTGAACCATGGAGAAGTGGGCTAGAATCATGCCTTTCCTTACAAAAATTTTCATGGATAAAGACTGTAGAAATTATTGTCCCCATTTTACAGAGGTGCACTCTTGAGTGTCTTAGAGAAGAAGTGATTTGCTAACTGTATGTGCATGGACAAGTCATTTCCCCTCTCAGAGACTCAGACAAGTTTTTTTCTAGATTGAGAAGTGGAAGAGAGACCATCATATCCAACACCCCAGCCCCCTCACCTCGGCCTTGTTTGTACAGATGTGGCAACTGTAGTCCAGAAAGGGGAAATGCCTTGTCACACACAGTTATTGAAATATCTGAGGCAAGATTCTGATTTAGGTCTTCTTGTCTCCAAGTTCAGCATCTATCAGTGACATCCCTGAGAGATCTCATAGTCTGACCTCAGACTATGGCTATATCTGCTGTCCAAGGAACTGACCAACTGTCCCTACAAGATCTGGTTTCTAGGTGGTGACTGTTGTTTGTTATACCTAGAAAATCTAAGGTAGTATTACAATCTATGTTCAATAAATGGAGAATTCACACCTAATTAATCTAGTGAACTACTGAATAATTAGTAGTAAGAAGAAAAAGAGGTGGCATTTTGACAGTATAGCCCTTTAAAGTTTGCAAAGAACTTTACATATGTTATGTTCCTCAGTCCTTACAACAATACTAGTAGGTTGGTGCTATTATGATTTTTATTTAACAGATAAGGAAACTGAGACAGGCAAAGGTTAAGACCCTAATGTGGTCATATTTCTAGGGAGTGGTTGACCCAGTAATTTAGTTCAGGTCTTCCTAACAGTGCCACCTAATTGTCCTCCAATATATAGGGTATACTGAAGGTCAAAAACTATTAAAGCTACTAAGAACATTGAGATACCTTAAATTTTATACATACACACACACACACAAACACACATACACACTGTTCCCCCATATGTCTCTTGGGGGAGACAGAATGAAGGAATCAATTGTACATCTTCCAGGTCACCTTCAAAAGCACTGCTTGCATGTCTGCCATGGCCTTAGCACCCTGTTACTGGATGCTGCATCTATACTCACATTATGATTGTTCAAAGTATCAGGTTCTATTCAAGAACTGTCTGGCCTCCTTTAGTCTGATTAATACCACTTTGATGCAGCTTAACACAGGAGTAATGCTGTGTTTTTTTCTCCCAGTTACTTAATTTGTTTTTCAAGCTCAATTTTGGCCCTATTTTTTCTCACCTAAATTAGGCTGTCCCTTCCTTGAGTGAATAATTATCTTCTTTCTCATACCTGAACAGTGTCTCTTATCTTTTTATTACTAATAAGAATTCACACAAATTCAATGAATCTGAACATTGCCAAGAGTAGAACCTAGCTAAGGTCCTTATCACTGCTGCTGAATTCCTTGACAGGTGTCAAACTTGTGGAAGCCTTGTCTGTCTGGTCTGTTTGGTAAACCTGTGAAAGAATAGTCTGAAGTCATTAACACCTCCTGAATACATGCTATTTCCCTGGTGCAACTGGCTCATCTCCATCTGAGGGCAAACCCATTCTTCTCCCAGGGCCTCAGCTCCTTCCTCTGAACCCACCCAGACACGGTAATCTCTGTGGCTCTCCCACGTCATAGACCTCATTTGCCTTTGTCTCTTAGCTCACCTTTGTCTGCCACAAACATCTGTCACACACCAGTCCTGGCTTTGCTGGCTTTCCAATATGTCTAAATTCACCCTTTCCCTTCACGTTGCCCTGTTGGGCAGGTTCTGGCCTGTGTGCAACAGTGGATATATAGATAAATACTGATAACACAAGTAGCATTTATAGAGTGTTTTAAAGCTTCCAACGTGCTTTACCAAGGTTATCTCATTTGACGAGGCAGTTGGCATTTTGATTAGACACCAGGCCTGGAGTCAGCAAGTTGTGGTTGTTCAGCTTTTTTTTTGTCATGTCCAGCTCTCTGTGACTCCCTTTGGCATTTTCTTAGCAAAGACATTGGATTAGTTTGCCATTTCCTTTTCCAGCACATTCTGTAGATAAGGAAATGGAGGCAAATAGGATTAAGTGATTTTTCCAAAATCTCACAGCTAGTAAGTATCTGAGGACAGATTTGAACTAAGGAAGATGAATCTTTCTGACTGCAGACTTAATGCTCTATCCATTGTGTTACCTAGCTGCCTCAGCCTCAGACATTTGCTACCTGTGGAACTCTGGGCCATATATTAGCAGAGTTCTGACTCAGTTTCCCCAACTAAGATAAGGATCTTATGAGATAATGTTTTTGAAGTGCTTAGCATTGTGCCCAACACATAGTAGGCACAAGTTAAGTGTACATTCCCTTTCTATTCCCTTCCCTCCCCTTCTCATAACCACCTTGAGAGGTAGGTACTATTATAATCCTCATTTTAAATATGAGGAAACTGAGGCACAGAGAGATTACATGACTGACACAAGAAGACACAGGATGACACAGCTACTAAGTGTCGGTGGTAGTACTTGAATTCAGGTCTTCCTGGCTCTCAATCCACTGGGCCACTTGGTTGCCACTAAGAGAAGACATACACATTTGAAGATCTGTGCATGGTCCATGTGTAAATCCCCTTCAATGCCCCAATCACTAGCATTCTCCCCCTTGCTTAAAGGTATATAAACTTCAGACATAAGTGTAGTGGAAACAAGTCATCAATCCACACGTTAGATAAGCAGGTGATATGATCCCCTGACCTGAATTAGCCTGGCCCTATGTGACAGAGAAATGGGTCTATCATGGCACCTGTACCCAGTACCTTCCAGCTTAACAGAATCTGACAGAGTTTATTCCCCAGAAGTAAAACTTTTCAGGGCTGACAGTACCTACATCGAATGAACTGCACCCTTGCTTTCTTTAGATTTTAAAAGTACTTTCATGGAAGTTCCAGTCAGAATACCTGGGATCATTCTTTTTAGATTGTGATTACCCTCCTGAGGGCCAAGACAGTTTATAACTTAACCAATGGTTAAATGAATGAATGGGTAAAAAGGAAGGAAAGAAGGAAGGAAAAATAAAGGAACAAAGGATAGAAGACTTTGAATGGATAGGTAAAATCACAGACTGAAATGCAGAAGGGACTTTAGAAATCAGTCAGTCTAAGCCCTACCCCCTGTTATATACAAATGATGAAACCAAAGTCCCAGAGAGGAGAAAGTCATCTTCTGGGATCTCCCAGGTAGACATTAACAGAGGTGGCATTTGGAACTCATATCTTCTAATACCAGAGTCAAGATTCTTCCTACTCAAACACACTACCTTCCATATTGAATGTAGAGAGACTATATAGCACCAAAGGCTCCCTACATGTGAGATCTGATGCCCAACTAGATTCTAGCATCCTTCTGAACAAACCTTCTGTTTTCCTTACAGAGCCTACAAAGAACAGGGTCAGGTGATAAAGACTTCTTGTCTGCCAAGATGATAACTTTCACTGACTTTTGAAGATCTCATTATCAGTTTCATACAGGATAAAGTGAAGGTCTTGACTGGCTCTGTACACTCTGAGCAATTCTTTTCTCTCTGCTTCAGTTTCTCAAAAGGGTGGGACATAGAATAAGAGTTCTCTATGCACTTAGGATTGTAGGATGAAACAATCAGAGATTTAGAGCTGAAAGCGGCCTTAGAGATAACTGAGTCCAACCACATCCTTCATTTTCCAGAGTCAGAGACATTAAGTGACTAGCCCATGCTTCCACTGACAATAAATGCTGCATGTGAGAGCTCTGGACCCAGGACCCTATCGGCCATACACATCATTTCAATTCAAGAAACATCAAACTGCTGCTTCTACTAAAGCGCATACTAGCTTGATGATACGAAACAAACACAGAAATCAGAGGATCATTGGCCTATGGAGCTTATAATCTACTGGACCGATGGTAATTGGAGAGGGCTCATAATATATACACACAGAAGTAAATACCCATAATTTCATGAGGAAGAGAGCCAAACCCCCTGAATGGAAAGGGCCATCTGGCTGGAGCCTATGTTGAGCTGTGATGCAAGACAGAGATTCTGAGGTGGAGTAAAGGAATCACTATATTCCAGTTATGTGTACATGCACTGGGGGAGGGGATGGAATGTTAAGTGGGCACAGAGACTGATATAGAATAAGAATTTAATAAATGACTGGTGGTTGACTAACTGACTGGCTGAACTACTGAATATATGAAGATGAATAATGAGAGATAAGTCAGGGAAGCTGGGCTGGAGTCAACTTATGGGGGGCTTTTAAAGTGTCAAATGATATGTTGCACTCTGGGAAATACATATTCTTCATCCACTTTTTTTCCTCAATGAATAGATAAGTCCATCTCTGTGGGTCACTGTGGGTCTTCTTGGCAAGGGAGATTAAACATCAAGAATTGCTACCTTTTTTTGTTGGGGCTTGGAGGTGACCCTAGCATCCCAAGGACACTCCTAAGAGAAGAAGGTAAGCTCTAAGTGGCTTGACTCTTCAACAGATTATTTACTGCTAAAAAACCAAACAGACTACACAAAAAAAGGCTCACTATCAATCAGCAAGTTGTTGGGTGATGAATTCTGTTGCTATGGTGACACCGAGAAGAAACAATCCCAGGCATGAGTGCCCTCCTCCCTTCTGCCATGTTCTTATCAATTAGAAGAGGGATGAGAATGAGGTGAGAATCACATAGTTCTTAGGACATCTATAAAATTTTACTTAACTTTGAATACTCTAAATGTGAGATCCTTAACCCACAAATGGACATACTGTGGGACAAGTGGAAGGATGTCAACCTTGACATTCTTCCCATGAAACAAAAGAAAAAGTGAACTATAGCAAAATGGAAGGAACTTTCACAGGTTTGCCTTGGAGAGGAAAATGAACAAGACGTTGGAGTTGATTCTGCTGTACCTCTAAAGCAATCAATAATATCATTTCATGGAACACTTGGTGATCATGGACTTATGACAAACACTTGCATAAACACCATTCTGAGAAAAATTGCAGCCTATCCCTCTCTTGTTACTGCAGAGGATGAGGAGGTAGAGTCTTTCTTTAAACAACCTGGTGAGATCCTCTAAACGAACTCAAATTGCATTGAATATTTGGTAGCTTAACATAGGATAGGCATATGGGAATACAATAAAAATGTTGTGGCAAAATGCTTCTCAAAAATACAAAATAAGACAGGCTCAAGGCTTTTCAGCCCCCTACAGATCCAATATGGTGCCAACTCCTGTTATTTCTATCTCCCCAATGCATCGTCTCTCATATATGACCCTGTGTTTAGATCAGTATTTCTCTTCTCCCACTTAAAACATGGGTGAATTTTACCCAATAACTCTCTAATTGGTGATAACTTCCCAATTATCATAGAGTAGAGTAGACAAAGTCCTAGGCACATGGAATCTAGGCCTCTCAGACTAGGTGAGCATAAAAAACCATGTCAGTGACAAGGCTGTTATAGCCAGATATGGTTCTAGATGAAGCTGTCCAAATCCAGAGAAGTGAAGGACCATTGTATCACTGCTGTGTAAGAGTACAGTAACACAGGAGCCAAGAGGGGATGGAGTCAAGATGGAGAGTAGAAGGAGAGACCTGTAGAAGATCCCCCCATAACTTATAAGATACCTGTAAAAAATGACTCTAAACAAATTCTAGAGTAACAGAAGCCATAAAACAACAGAGTGAAAGAGATTTCCAGCCCAAGGCAGCCTGAAAGGCCAACAGGAAAGGTCTATCACACCAAGCGCAGTGCAGAGTGCAGCCCTGCATGAACAGGACTGCAGCAGACCTCAGGAGGCAGAACCCCTGGCAGGAGCTGTGGTTCCCAGATCCCTCAACACACAAATGCTAAAGGCAACTTCAAAGGTCAGTGAGAAAGTTCTTTCACCTGAGTGAGAAGGGAACTCAGTCTGGCCCCAGTGACCCCAGGGATGCAGCAGTTGCTGTGGCATAGTGTACACTTTAGGAGCCCTCAACCTAAAGCCCCTGGGGGAATTGTGTGGCTGATCTGGATCTCAGTCCTGAGTGGCGCTCCTGGGGTGAGGAGAAGCTGTGGCTGGCCTGGTGGAGCTGGTGGAGGCTCTGGAGAGGGAATTCTATTCACAATATTTCAGGGGAAAAAATAGACACTCAATGAAGTAGAGGACTTTCAAGCATTCTTGATGAAATTACCAGAGCTGAATAGAATTGACTTTCAAACACAAGAATCAAGAGAAGCATGAAAAGGTAAACAGGAAAGAGAAATTGTAAGGGACTTACTAAAGTTGAACTGTTTACTTTCCTCCATGGAGATAATATTTGTAACTCTTGAAACTTTTCTCAGTATTTGGTTAGTTGGGGGGATCATGCATATAGAGATGGAGATGGCTGTGGAGGAGAAGTGAGGCTAGTGACCTGCACAGCCCTCCCTTACTCAAAACAAAGTCAAGTGCAAGTCATGTTATCATTTCTCTGATGACATAGTCTTCTTCAGCAATGAAGGATGAACACAAGACAGAGAGCACAAGGTAATTTGAATAGGAGGGATGATATCTAAAAAAGTAAAATTAAGAGATGAGAGAGGAATATATCGGGAGGAGAAAGAGAGAAATGGAATAGGGCACATTATTTCTCATAAAAGAGGCAAGAAAAAGGTTTTTCAATGGAGGGGAAAAGGGGGAAAGGTGAGAGGAAAAAAGTGACACTCTCATCACATTTGGCTTAAGGAGGGAATAGCATGCACACTCAACTTAATATGAAAATCTATTTTACACTACAGGATAGTAGGCGAGAAGAGGATTAGTGGGGTGGGGAGTATGATAGAACCCAGGGCAAATGGGATGAGGGAGTAATTAGAAGTAAACACTTTTGCGGATGGACAAGGTCAGAAGAGAGAATAGAATAAAGGTGGGGCAGAATAGGATGGAGGAAAATGTAGTTAGTCTTACACAACATGATTATTATGGAAGCCTTTAACAAAACTATACATATATAGCCTATATTGAATTGCTTGCCTTCTCAGTGGGGATGGGTGGGGAGGGAGGAAGGGAGAGAAGTTGGAACTCAAAGTTTTAGGAATGAATGTTGAGAATTGTTTTTGCACACAACTGGGAAATAAGAAATACAGGTAATGGGTTATAGAAATCTATCTTGCCCTACAAAAAAAGAGAGAAGATGAAGATAAGGGAAGGGAAGGGTGTGATAGAAGGGAGAACAGATTGGGGGAAGTGGTAATCAGAATGTGTGGCATTTTGGGGTGGGGGGAGGGGAGAAATGGGGAGAAAATTGGAACTCAAAATTTTGTGGAAATGAAAACTGAAAACTAAAAATAAATAAATAAACATTAACAAAAGAGCAAAGTAACATAATCAGAAAAACTCCCATACCTGCAATCAGCTGAGTCTTATGTTAGGATAGAATCCCTTTCATGGTTTGTTTGTGTTTTTTTGGTATTTATATAGTGTTTACTATACTCATCATGTTCTAACTCACTTACTGAAGAAAGTATTCTGAGACATAGTTCTAAGGCTTGTTTTATTTTAAGAGGCATTAATGTTTGCTTTTATCTTTGTGTATCTAAACCCATGGATTTTGTGTTGAATACATCCTTCTCTTTGTTTGACTGATAAAATTGCTCCTCCTCCTCCAAAGTTTAGAGAATTCTTCTTTTTCTTTTACTTTAAGCCCAGTGCTGCTCCCTGGTGTCTTCATTCCATGCTGTCTGTCTTAACCCTTTGCCTCAGACTGGTACCAAGCTCTCCACTTCTTGCCCTGGTAACTGGTGATTTCTTGCCAACTCTTCCCACCCATACCCTGGAGCATGTCATCCTATGACCATTGCCATTCTATGCTGCTAGTGACCCTCTCAAAATCAGCTGGGACTGTTTCCTCCAAGAGGATGAAAGCTTACTATGGCCAGCAATTATTTCATGCGTATATTTGATCTTGTACTAGCAACACAATAGATATGCCCATTGTTTAACTGAACATAAATAAATGTTGTATTTTATCTAAAGACTCTATACGAAGTCATACAATTGAGTAATAGTTATTTTTTTAAATTTTTCTTGTGAATATGACTTGTTGACTTGTTATACAAGCATCTTTGCAATCCACTGGTAAATTCTTCTTGTTCCCACTGAATCATGTCTTTGATGTTCTGCTCTGTCTGAAAATTTTATATACTTCTTCAATATCCATATTCATTACACATACTGGTTTGTAATTTCATTTGTCAGTTTTGGGGGTGACAAGTATATTTGTCTAAAGTACTGGAATTGGAAATGGTGTCACCTTTCTTTGTTTTGAAAGTCTCTAAGGTGTGACAATGAGAGCAATTACAGTTACAATGAGAACTATTGAAAGGAGAATGTGGAATGGTAGGTAGTGAGCCCCCCCTCCCTGGAGGTCTCTAAGCAAAGGCTTTTGCTTGGGGGCATTGGAGAATGGAATCTTACTTATGTATTGATTGGATCAGTTGATTCCATAGGTCTCTCTCAACACTGAGATTCAATAGAGGAGAGATTTGCTCCTTAAGAGTTTGGCAGAATTTATATTGGAGGCTGTATAGGCCTAGGATCAAGAGTCTATTTAAAGGCCTGCCTTAAATATAATTCTTTATTTTCCTAATACTTTTCGTTTTGGCAAACCAAAGCAACTCAAACTCAGAAACCATTAATGGAAATGTTGCAGATCATAACCTAGCTATATCTGACACCTTGTGAGACTCTCTCCACTGTGCTGTCCTGAAATCACCCCAAAGGGCAAACCCAGTATCTGGGGACCTGGCCCCCTTTTCTCTCAACATCTTCAGAGGATATTAATCAAATAAAAGCATGGATTACCTGTGCTCATTCCATGTGACAAGCCCATCTTTTTTTTTTTTCACCTCTACATTTGGATGGAATTCATTACCCACATTTCCTTCATTATTTCGTGCTTGTAATCCTACATCCAACAAAAACCTCACTATCATCTGTTGAATAATCCTCAATTTGAGTACTTTGAAGATGCTGTCATCAAAAGGCTTGGAAGCATACAACAATTAATATATTCCCCCAAAAGGCACTCTCCTCAAACCTTCTGGAGCAGAGGACTGGATTGGCTCCTAGACCATGGTGAACACATCCATTGTATTGCAGGCAGCTGTATGGGCAGGCTGCTATGGTTACGTTAGTGAAATTCTCATATTGTTTAGAAAACAAGAACCTCATAGATACTATCCTTATAGCTATGCTTGTTGTACTGACTCGAATCAAAGGACAAATCTCTAGACCCCATTTTTTCTGGTGACAATTAACAATGACAGTACAATTCCCATCTCTCCCTCTGAATGTCACATAAGCTCCATCTCCACTCTTGAAGTTCACAGGGAAGAGCTTTATCCATGATTATATGAAGGAGCAGCATGTTTGTCAGTTGCCAGAAGAGATCTAAAACTACATCTTTTGCTCCATCTCTTTGCTTCTCCATAAAGTCTTTGATGCAGCAGCTGCAGAAATATGTTATTTTGCATTCTCTCTCTCTCACATATCCTCCCCCCCCCCCACCACCACCATCATCATCATCACACGCTTTCCCATTAGCCATTGCTTGGTCCCTTAGACCCTTTTCATTCTCCATCTGTCTCTCTCCTTCCTGAAGCTTTCTCAAATCAAGATCAATGTACTGTCAGACCAACTGGTCATCAGCCCTGCCTTTCACTGTCTTCTGCATTTGGCTAGAAATCTGTTTGGTTGCTTCATGGAAAATGACTGTCAATTGCAGGAGCATTCAAGAGTAATAAGTAATTTATAGCCACTGCCACATTTCCACACAAAAATAGAATAAAGGATCTATTACCATATAGGGTAAGAAATAATGTCCATTTGAAAATCGATTATTTGGAATCAGGCACAAGTCCTTGTTGGCTTGTTAAATTATTGGGATTAATAGCATAGGGAATGGATTCTGTCACATACCTTGATGGATAGAGTGTTTCTAGGATGATCCTGTTTGTCAAAAGTTCAGCTCAACACAAAGGCAAGGAAATACCTGTGACCTTTGGAAGGAGCCTTTTTTAAAGTCCTGGAAAGCCCCTCCTTGAGCAGATGTTACTGATGCTGATCTAGTGAATAATCCTATGAAGGCCTTGGAAGCAGAGTCCTGGCAAGGTGAATCCTCTTAAAATAAGTATGTTGCCCTATCCAAGAGACTGACTGAAGGAATGAATGAAAGAATAAATGAATGAAAAAGAATATGAAGACCTTACTACATACAAGGCACAGTGCTAAGTGCTGAGGATGCACATAAAGATGCCAGATCATCTCTGTTCTTAAGGAGCTCATAGTATAGTGGAGGACGCAAAACATATAGGAGGGGTAAGCTGTTCAGTCAGATCAAAAGGCCCCACGGTCCTTGGGATTTAGCAGCACATCTCATGTTAAGGTACATTCTTTAATGTCACCTCCACATCAGCTTCTGCTATTGAACCATTTGATAAGGCCAAGGAATGTGGTGGGGACACTTTTCTGAAGCGGATTTTGAAGGAGCTGCAAAAATTAGTAATGATCATTCAACTTTATCAAAAGAGATCCTATCAGAGAAAATGGAATTCATGTCAATAACACTAAACCATGATGCACAGCAACATTTCTGTACAGCAGATTACAATCAATACTTTTCCTAAATCCAGGAGGGCTTTCCAAGAGATGGGACCATCCAGACTTCCAAACTCCTAGCATAGAGACAGAGAAGGAGAAAAAAGGAGAGAAAGTACAAAGCCAGGCTATTACTCCTTGGGTCAACTCTACATTGGAGAAGTGAAAGCATCTCCTAATAAGAAAGTTTTAAAAATTCTGACCCTGTCGAGAGGGGAGTGGGGTGCCCCCATAATTCAGGCCCCCCCCGGGAGGTAGAAGCTGAGAGGCGGCTGCAGACAGGGGCTCCCCAAGCGGGCGGGAGCCTGAATCCATTGCGGAAGGTCTGCGCATAAACCCCCTGAGGGAACTGAGCCTGAGAGGTGGCCCTGCCCTGATCTCAGCACCAGATCATAATCTCATACTGAATAGCAGCCCTGGCCCCGCCAAAAGCCCTGAGGCTGGAAGCAGCATTTGAATCTCAGACCACAAACACGGGCTGGGAGGATCAGGAGGTGAGGTGGGTGTGAGGAAAATATTCAGAGGTCTAGTCACTGGCTGGGAAAATGCCCAGAAAAGGGAAAAGAAATAAGACTATAGAAGGTTACTTTCTTGGCGAACAGGCATTTCCTCCCTTCCTTTCTGATGAGGAAGAACAATGCTTACCATCAGGCAAAGACACAGAAATCAAGGCTTCTGTGTCCCAGCCCACCCAATGGGCTCAGGCCATGGAAGAGCTCAAAAAGAATTTTGAAAATCAAGTTAGAGAGGTAGAGGAAAAGCTGGGAAGAGAAATGAGAGACATGAAGTCAAAGCATGAACAGCAGATCAGCTCCCTGCTAAGGGAGACCCAAAAAAATGTTGAAGAAATTACCACCTTAAAAACTAGCCTAACTCAATTGGCAAAAGAGGTTCAAAAAGCCAATGAGGAGAAGAATGCTTTCAAAAGCAGAATTAGCCAAATGGAAAAGGAGATTCAAAAGCTCACTGAAGAAAATAGTTCTCTCAAAATTAGAATGGCACAAATGGAGGCTAATGACTTTATGCAAAACCAAGAAATCACAGAACAAAGAGAGAAGAATGGAAAAATGGAAGATAATGTGAAATATCTCATTGGAAAAACAACAGACCTGGAAAATAGATCCAGGAGAGACAATTTAAAAATTATGGGACTACCTGAAAGCCATGATCAAAAGAAGAGCCTAGACATCATCCTTCATGAAATTATTAAGGAAAACTGCCCTGAGATTCTAGAACCAGAGGGCAAAATAAATATTCAAGGAATCCACAGAACACCGCCTGAAAGAGATCCAAAAAGAGAAACTCCTAGGAACATTGTGGCCAAATTCCAGAGTTCCCAGGTCAAGGAGAAAATACTGCAGGCAGCTAGAAAGAAACAATTCAAGTATTGTGGAAATACAATCAGGATAACACAAGATCTAGCAGCCTCTACATTAAGGGATCGAAGGGCATGGAGCAGTATATTCCAGAAGTCAAAGGAACTAGGACTAAAACCAAGAATCACCTACCCAGCAAAACTGACTATAATACTTCAGGGGAAAAAATGGTCTTTCAATGAAATAGAGGATTTTCAAGTATTCTTGATGAAAAGACCAGAGCTGAAAAGAAAATTTGACTTTCAAACACAAGAATGAAGAGAACCATGAAAAGGTGAACAGCAAAGTGAAGTCATAAGGGACTTACTAAAGCTGAACTGTTTACATTCCTACATGGAAAGACAATATTTGTAACTCTTGAAACATTTCAGTATCTGGGTACTGGGTGGGATTACACATGCACACACGCTCACATACATAGAGACAGAGTGCACAGAGTGAATTGAATAGGTTGGGATCATATCTTTAAAACAAAATGAAATCAAGCAGTGAGAGAGAAATATATTGGGAAGAGAAAGGGAGAAATTGAATGGGGCAAATTATCTCTCATAAAAGAGGCACTCAAAAGACTCATTAGTGGAGGGATAAAGAGGGGAGGTGAGAGAAAAACATGAAGTCTACTCTCATCACATTCCACTAAAGAAAAGAATAAAGTGCACACTCATTTTGGTAGGAAAATCTATCTCACAATACAGGAAAGTGGGGGATAAGGGGACAAGCAGGGTGGGGGGGATGATAGAAGGCAGGGCATGAGGAGGAGAGTGCAATTCGAGGTCGACACTCATGGGGAGGGATAGGATCAAAAGAGAATAGAAGTAATGGGGGACAGGATAGGATGGAGGGAAATATAGTTAGTCCTATACAACACAACTATTATGGAAGTCATTTGCAAAACTACACAGATATGGCCTATATTGAATTGCTTGCCTTCCAAAGGGAAGGGGTGGGGAGGGAGGGAGGAAGAGAAGTTGGAACTCAAAGTGTTAGGATCAACTGTCGAGTAATGTGCTTGCCACTAGGAAATAAGAAAAACAGGTAAAGGGGTATAGAAAGCTATCTGCCCCTACAGGACAAAAGAGAAGATGGAGACAAGGGCAGAGAGAGATGATAGAAGAGAGAACAGATTGGTCATAGGGGCAATTAGAATGCTTGGTGTTTGGGGGGGGGAGGGGATAAAAGGGGAGAAAATTTGTAACCCAAAATTTTGTGAAAATGAATGTTAAAAGTTAAATAAATAAATTTAATAAAAAAAAAAAAAAAGAAAGAAAAAAAAAAAAATTCTGACCCTGATAGCCTTAGTTCTGGAGAGGATTTTCCTCTTACCCTGTAAACAATTTTCCTTTTTTTAAAAAATGTTCTTTAAATTTTGTTTTTAATTAATGGGAATAAAATCACGTTTCCATAACACAGTACAGTAAAATAGATAATTATATATGAAACTGCAAATTCACTATGCCCAACTTGCTATTCCTTTCAAATACTCAACAAAATTGCGTTAGTTAAAAAAAATTTCTTCCCTCTCCCCTTCTGCCCTGCCCTAGAGATAGCTACCATTAGACACAAGTAAGTATATATATATATATATATATATATATATATATATATATATATATATATATATATATATATATATATATATATGCAAAATTATTCTATACATATTTTTATTTATCAGTTCTTTCTCTGGATGCAGATAGTATCTTTCTTCATGTGTCTTTTATAGTTAATTTGGGTGTTTATTATAGATAAAATATCTTATTTGTTCAAAATTGTTCTTACAATAATATTACTATTACTGTCTACAGTATTCTCTTGGTTCTTCTCATTTCACTCTTCATTATTTCATGCAACTCTTTATGTTTTTCTAAAATTACTGAGCTCATCATTTCTTACAGCACAGTAGTATTCCATAACAATCCTACACCACAATTCGTTCAGTCATTGCCCATTTGATGGGCATCCCCACAATTTTCAGTTCTTTTCCATCACAAAAATTTGCTATAAACATTTTAGAACTCATAGGTTCTTGTTTTTCTTGTTTCCCTAATCATCGTTAGAAGCAGGCAAAGTAACAGTACTGCTGGGTTGAAGGGTCTAGCCAATTTAATAACTCTTTGGTCATAATTCCAGATTGCTCCCAAAAATGGTTGAATCATTTTATAATTCCACAAAGAATGAATTAGTATCCCAATTTTCCATATCTGTGCCAAAATTTTTCATCTTCCTATCATTTTAGCCAATCTGTTAATAAAATGCTACCTCAAGATTATTTTAATCTGAGTTCCTCTCATCAATAATGATTTAGAGCATTGTTATTACTATAATTGTTTTGATTTCTTCATTGGAAAACTTCCTGTTTATATTTGTTGACCATTTATCTATTGGGGAATGACTTGTATTCTTATAGATTTGACCAAGTTCTTATTACTATTTGTGAATTTCCCTCAATCTTATTTTTACTCACTCTTTTCCTTCTCAGCCTTTCTTTTTACCCTATTCCTGTTGTCTTAGCTTTTCCCCTTATGTTGCATATTTTACCAACCTCTCTAAAATTCCCTTTCTAATCTTCTCTCCCACCCTCCTAATCTTCTTCTATACATCCTTTTAAAAGTTCTTTCCACACCCTATCCCCGAGTTTTTTCAACTCTCTAGAAATTGACTCTTCAAGCATATACTTTGTTTCTTCTTTAACCAAAATGAGTATAAAATTCCAACATTACCAGTCTGCCACCCCCACCTGTTTCCTCTCTATTAACTCTTCCTTTCAGGCACCACCTTTATGAGATAATTGCTCATTTTTACCTTTTCCCAACCAAATTTTGTTTTCAAGAATCACTCAATTATAGCAACTCAGCCACAACCTTTCTTTCAAACAACCTTCGTGATGATGTTTCCAGAATACTGATAACATTTTCCCATCTCATAAATAAACAGTTTAATCTTTATCAGTGCAACAGTCATAAACTTAGTCTTCAATGAATTCCTTGCTTTTACTCTGGATCTTTTATATTGAATTTTCCATTGAGTTCTGATATTTTTGTTACATATACTTGAAAGTCTTTCACTTCATCAAATGTCCATTTTTTTTTGTTAAGGATTATACCTAATTTTACTAGATAAAGCAATCTTCCTCTTAAAACTTGGCAATGGTTCAATTCCATTCAAACAATTGATCCCCCCACGTATTGATCCATAGTGAGCCTCTTCCTCATGTAGAGGGTTTTAAAAGAAGAGATACCTGCCCCCTCCATCTCTGATGCCCCTGAGGCATGGGCACCAATGTGACCGAATAGGCACAGAGACAGGTTATTTCTCATCTTTTCATCCTCCCTTGCTGCTTTAAGGATTTCATCACCATAGTTGTCCTCTCCCAATCTCTTTCCAGATGCTTTCACAAGGCTACCTCTTTGTTGGCAAGGACTACTTGTGCTTTTGTCTGGAACATCGTTGGTTCTTAATAAGTGCTCATTGATTTGTTGATTTGCGTTTCTATCACAGTGTTTGGCATCTAGTAGGTACTTAGGAAATGTGTGTGGGAACTTAATCTGCAGATATTCTTCACCAGTTTTTAAGGTTGGGAAAAAAAGGAAAAAAGAATCCCTCCTTTGGTGGGCAGACCTGGGGTGATAATTCTGTTCTTTTTTGTACCGAGTCTTGGAGACAGACATACAACCTATTGCAGCTCTTGTCCTTGAAATCTGGCCACTTGCCAGGATCTATGGGGTTCAGGTTCTGTTGATACAACTTTCAAAACCCCTGGGTCTCCCCAACTTCACAACTCTGAGGCATTGGTTAATGACTCTGAACTACTTTTTTAAAATCACAATTTCTTTAAACTTTAGCCAACTATCTCACCCAAATGGAAAATGTACCACTACTTATCAACCATATTTTTCACATTCATATTGGGAAGCATCCACAAAGAAGGGGACAGTTTTTCCATTATTAGCTTTTGATGTTGCAACATCTTTCCTGATTTTTAGCAACTGCTATTGAAGGGTGACATGTCTCACATTAACCTTGGGTTGAACCCATCTCACATTCACTTACCAAAACAGGAACCCCAGTAGGGGTAGACTGAATGACTCAGGTATTTTGCACAATATTGTCAACTCACCCTCTGTACATGAGGCCACATATACAGAGGTAGCAAAATGGAAATGGAGCAGCAATCTTATGCCCTTGGCATCATCAGACAAATAGGGCTTCCCATGTTCAGACACTGGTTTGATAGAGAACTCTCCCCAGCCAATTCTGACAATGTCTGTCTGTTGCCTACACAGGTGCTGAACACCATCGTTCTACAAAGAACTCAGAGAGTTGATATCTTTGCCATTGTTTCAGATTGACTCACAAATCCTTCAGTTTTGCTTTATCTCATAATGTACCCTATTACTGTAGTGCAGGTGGTTCAGGAAATGATATCTGGCAGGGAAGTGTATGAGACAGGGTCATCCAGTGGGGTGAGACAGGTGACTATTGCCATCCATTCTCCACAACTGACAGATTGTGAGTTGACAGAATTGACTTGTCAAGTGTTTAAAAAATCATGGGTGGCCTGACATAATAAACCAGACATATGTTAACCGAACATTCTTTCACTGACTTCACAAACAGCATACAGAAAGCCTGGTCAACAGAATCATCAATAGTGAGAAATATGGCTCTGATCACCAGCACAGACACATGTATAATCTTAGGCCCTAAAGAGTTATGCCTTCTAAAAAGACTCCAAAGCACACGAGTCAGTGCTGGAATGGAGCAGTACCTAAGCTGGTAATAATGAGAGAATATAGGGGTAGGAAATGTAGCCAGACAGCTGGACAGATATTAGACAGATGATAGCAAGCTATCTAGATGTGCATATCTGTGAGCTGGGGGGAAACAGAGATAGAAACCTAGACAGAGAGATATATCTGTGTTGTGGGTGGAGAGGAAAAAGAAAGGAGAAAGATATAAGAGCTGTTATTTCCAATATTCGCTGGACATGAATGAAAAAGATCAACTTCTGAGCTGAAAAACTAGGGCAAAACCAAGTCATGTTTAGTGATTGGCTTCTGAAAATTGAGTCTGCCATCATTGGCTGCTCTCTCAAAGTTCTTGAAGGAATCAGCTGCTCCTTCCAAGGGCTCACTCCCACAGACCGCACCATGTCTCCCAGGAATATCTGCTCTTTCCAAATCTACATACTTCTTGAGGAGATATGAAGAAATCATCCTGACTCTAGTTTGGGGGGAAATAAATGATAGAGGCATCTTCCGTACTCCTCCAATCTCTTCTCTCTAGCTGAAGCTCTCTAGCAATAAGCACGTTCAAGCACTCTGTTCAATGTGAGCCATGCACACCTAAACCAAAATGACCCACATTCTAGGCTCCTCCAGTCCATGCTCTTGTTCCATCCAGGGTCGATTATTGATGCATTCTAGGCCAAGTACCATTTCTGAAACAGGGTGAGACTAAAGCAGTTTTTGACCAGTCCTTGGAATCAAGAAGGGGATGGTAACATGGTGCCCAGGTCAGTTTTATGAACTAGGTCTTTATAGTATGGGTTATCACCATGCTCAATAGATCTGAAATGAATGTCTATTGTGTTAGAGGTCTTGGAGATACAACAGGGAGACCTCATCTCTGCAGTTGTAGGACTCACAGTCTGTACAGGATAAGAATGCTGGGTCTGTAGACAGGAAGATCTGAGTTTAAGTCAGACCTTAGACACTTACAAACTCTGTGACCCTGGGCAAGTCACTTCACCCTGCTTGCATCAGTTTCCTCATCTTCAAAATGAGCTGGAGAAAAAAAAAATAGAAAACCACTCCAGGATCTTTGCCAAAGAAATCCCAAATGGGGTCACAAAGACACAGACATGACAGAAAATGATGAAAGTAAAAGATTTAAATCATGAATGCCAAAATGAGAGCACATATACTGAATATAAATAAGGAATGAAGATAGTCTTTGTATCCCCAAAATGCCCAAGAGGATCTCCATCTCAGCTTCTCTTCTGCACTATTTATGGAAGCAAACAAAAATTAAATGGGGGGTCATTACAGTGAGTAAACCCTGCTCTGGTGACCCTGAGCTAAAAACCATAGCAACCGATCAATGATACGTGAGCATTCCACACATTCAATTAGGCCTAAATCCACTTAGTTCAAATATTGCCAAGCCTACAGCTTTCACTTGAGTACAAAGATGAGAGGAAAGATTATGGAAATGCTTTGGATGGTGATATCTCCTAAGCTACTAGTAGAGTAGCTATCAGAAAGGCAGAGGAAGATAGTGACCAATGCCCATCACCCCCACCCCTCCACTTCCAAACCATCTTCATACCCTGCTGCCTGCACTGGGGCCACTCTCCTTCTCTCTTTCCACTAGCAGAATCTTGAAGTCCACCCTGGATGGATGAAGAGTGTTCATCTCCACTTCCCAGGCATCTCCATGCTGACACTCCACTCCCTTTATATCTGTTATCTTTCCCCACTAGAAAAATCAGTGCCTTAAAAGCAGGGATCATCTTGCTCCCTTTTATCTGTCTCTCCCTGATTAACAGAGTGCCCAGCACATAAGAAGTTATCTATTGAGTTATGAACTTGGCCATGCCCTAGTCACTATGAGGTCAGGCTGTAGCTTCTTTGTGATTATTCCTACTTTTCCTAGATGGTCACCTCTTTAATAGAAAATTCTAGATGTTTCTCCAGGAATTGAGATGAGGGAAGAAGTGAGCATTTATATAGCTCCTACTCTATCATTTGATCCTCACGACAACTCTGAAGTAGTTGCTGTTATTTTTGTCATTTTATGTTTGGGGAAACTGAGGCAAACAGAAGTTAAGTGACTTGCCCAGAGTCCTATGCTTGCAAATTTCCAAGGCTGGATTTCAACTCAGGTCATTCTGACTCCAGGTCCAGTAGTCTCTCAACCGTACCACTTACCGGCCTAGCTGTGCTTGGTGAACCTAAGGTTCATCTATCTGACACTGTGCAGAGTCTAGTCTGCTGTTTCTTAAGAGGTGGGACAGCATTCGCTTTTCTCAAGGCCTGTGACCCCTGACCCATTCTCCATGATCTTTTGAAATTAAGGACAATGGCTTGCAACTATATGCCCCCAGGTTTTGAAATAGCATGGTATGTGGTTCATGGAAACCTAGTCCCTCAGACTTAACAATGCACATGGAAACAAAGAAACTGAGCCTATCAGGCTTGACAACTGATTGGATTTGGGTATTGAGAGAAAGGGTCATCAGAGATGACTCCACGTGTTCAAGTCTCATGTAGTGCCATCAACAAGAAACATCAGAAATAGTTCCAATTTCTGTGTTCAGAAACTCATGCAAACCGAACTTAGCATTAAGTCATACAATGACTCAGGATGGTCAAATGTCTCCTCTTTGCCCTTGGCCAAAAGCATTAGATTCATTATAATGAGAAGATAATATAGAAAGGTCATATGAGCAGAGGGAACGGGAGGTAGCCTGGAGGCTCCTTCATCCCAAAGAGCAATGAATCTACCTTGGGAATGTTAGACAGACATCTGGATTGAAATATAAGTATGTTGTGGTTGCATTTCTAACTTTTAAATTAACTGACAGAAACTGGAACCAACAGTCAGGTTATCATGACAGATTCTTCCTTTTCTCAACCAGTCAATGGATTATAATGCAGTCACTTGCACAGCCATGAATGCAGCAAATTAGGAGGTAAGTCTATTTGTCTCCCCAGATGTACCCACCGTAATAGGCACATAACCATATTTAATACTAATGCAGCATTGCCTGGACACTGGGGACATTGATCAATCTGAGAAAATAGAAGCTCATTAAATTTCAATTTTAAGAGGATACTGGAATCAAAGTTCATGGAATATGGACAAAGAACACAGATGTGATGCTTCAAGAGACTTGAGTGATTTACAGGAAAACACAAATCATCCCTCTCTACCAATAAGCATGTCATTAAGTTCCTTCCCCTCTTTTTTATCCTATTGTATAATTCATTCATGCAGTGTGGTACAGTAGAGAGAGAGCAAGAAGGAAACCCAAAAAGAATCAAAACACATTTGGGCTTAAATCCCAGTTCTAATCCTTAGTTACTATGTGGTCATGAGTAATTACATAATGTCTAAGATTCGATATTTTCTCATAAATCTGGGAGGGATTGTTGAATCCCTGGATGACAGAGTTAAGATCCCTCCTGCCCCATCTCCTCCCACACCCTATACAAGCTAAATCAATGGTACAATGTGAATAAGAAAAAAAAAAGAGAAAAATATAAAGCTTTACTCTGTAGTAAAAAATTCAAATTCACAAGGTTATGGAAAATATGTGACCATAGTAGATCTTATTTCTTAAAAAATAAAAGATTTGAAAAAATCAGAGTAGACTACAAGCTAAATGAGTCAACAGCATGATATGTCAGTCAAAATATCCTGGTCAATCTTCATCAAGGCACGTGTAATGTGAAGGCATAATGAGGGATTAAATGATGCGATTGTAGACAGCCCTGCTAAGATGACATTTGGAATAATGTGCCTGGTTATGACTATTCTGCTTTAGGACAGACATAGGCAAGCTCTAGCATGTCCAAAAAAGGGCAGGTTACAATGTAATCAAACTGAAGAAAATGCTCAAGGGATGTGATTGAGATACCAAGGGATGCTTAGCCTGGATCATTGAAAATTTATATATGCAGATGAATCTTAGATTGATTTATCAAGTTCTACCATCATATGTAACCTTCATTCTCACCTTTACCTATTGGACATTTCTACTGTTTGGTACAGGGCCTGGCACATAACACATGCTTAATAAATGTTTATTGAATAGATAGATGTATGTCCCATATGTGTTTTAAACTTAATATGCCTAAAGAAGAGTTCCTAAACCTACCCCTTTTCCTAACTGCCCTATCACTCTTGAGGGTATCTCCATCTTCCCAGTCACCTAGACTCATCATGTAGGTGTCATTCTCAACACCTTCACTCACTTCACATATCTAATCTGTTACTCTTCCTGTTTTTTCTGTCTTTGACATATGATGCTGGCATGTCTCATTCTCTCCTCTGACACATCTATGTCCAGTTGGCTTGCCTGTCTCAGTTTCTTTTCCTAGTCCAACCCAGTGTCCACTAAGCTATCAAAGTGATTTGCCTAAAATGAAGGTCTGAATATATCACATTATTCTTCTACTCAACAAGCTCCAGTGGCTCCCTAATAACTTCAGGATCAAATACAAAAGGCCACATTAGTCTTTCAAAACCTTTCACAATCTGGTCACCTCCTAGCTTTCCAGTCTTCTTACATTCTACTTCCTTTTTCTTCATAGTCCAATCTCATTGACACCCTGACTGTTCCTGGAGTCACACCCTCCATCTCCCAACTCCCAACTTCTCTCCTTGTCCCAACTCCGAGCCTACTTCCCATTTATGTTGCTTGCTGCCTCTACCATTAGAATATTCACTCCTTGAGATCAAGGCTATGTTTCTGCCTTTCTTTGTATCTCTAGTGCTTAGCATGAGGTCTAACTCATAGTAGACACTTAATAAATGCTTGATTACTTGACTTGAGTTGTAGAGAGTATTTGAAAGGTTGTCATTTTCAAGATGGAAGAGATTTTTCTCTCCTTAGTTTCAGAGTCAAGCTGGAAATAATGGGTAGAAATTAAGTAAAGGAAAATGTGATATGACAATATGATAATCAGGCAGCTAAGTGGCTCAGTGTAGAGCACTGTGTTTAAGATCAAGGACACTCCTCTTCTGAGTTCAAATCTGGCCTCAGACATTACTAGCTGTGTGACCCTGGACAAATCACTTCACCCTGTTTACTTCAGTTTCCTAGTCTGTAAAATGAGCTGGAGAAGGTAATGACAAACCATTCCAGTATCTTTGCCAACAAAACTACAAACAGGTCATTTGTATTTGGACATGGATGGAAAATGATTGGACAGAAATAAAAAAAAGCACCACATTTATACAGTGCTCATTATTTATATTGTGGTGTGCTAAGCACTTGATAATTGTTATCTCATTCGATGCCCCAACCAACCCTGGGAGTTAGGGGATATCATTATACCCATTATACAGAAGAGAAAAATGAAACAACCAGAGATTAAGTGACTTCCCCTCCATTGCACGAATAGGAAGTGTCTGAAGTTGGATTTGAACTCAGGTTTTTCTATCTACAGGTCCAGCTTTCTATACATTGTCCCATCTAGTTACCCTACCTAAAAGTGTAACTTAAGATAATCCTTTTTAATAAGAGTTGCTACCACCAAACAGAACGAACTGCCATGGGAGGTGCTGCTCATCATGAAGGTCTTTTGGAAGAAGCTGGATGACCAACAGTAGGGGTCAACAATGTGCCTTGAATTCATTAGTATTTGAATTCCCTACCTGCTCTGAAGTTACAGGATCAGAAACTAATTTCTACCAATGACCAGCACATGTACTGATAATCATCTTTGGCATTGTGATTTATTCATTTAACTAATTAACTTGTTACACTGCTGCAACATGAAAAATCTTTTTAAAAATAGTATGTCATTGCATGGTAAGAATCATAAGTGAGAATGTGTACTCTTATTTGTGTAAAAATGTGGGCAGAAAATCGTGTGTCACCACAGAAATGACAAAGTCGTTGTTGTGGTATCTACTGTAGGCTTGGTTCCTGGCCTGTGGAGCAGATGTAGCCAGGTAGGCCAAAGATAAGTAGAAAGCACGTGAAGTTGTAGACAGCAGCAGGAAAAGAGCCTCAGCTGGTGAACAGGGGCTGAATGGTGTCATGACTTATATCCTCTCCATCTACCCTCAGTATTCTACTTGAGAAACATAAAATTGACTGAGAATAGTGAAAGTTCAACGGCCTTAGACACATACTGGTTGTATGACCCTTGACAAGTTATTTTACCTTTGTCTGCCTCAGTTTCCTCTTCTTTAAAATGCAGATAATAATGGTACCCATCTTACAAATTTGTTGTGAAGATCAAATGAGGTAATATTTGTTATATAGAAAAAAGAAAGCCTTAGCACAGTGTTTAGTACACTGTAGGTACTTAATACATACTTATGTCCTCCTTCCAATTCTTTATTTCTTAACAATCCTTTTTCTATGTGGGATAGTAGTGTCAAAACTGAGGCATGCTTCATGCCTGATTCATGTATGCTGGGTACTTGGTATTGCCCTCTCCCCACCCACTCCTCTGTTGTGAAGAATACCTTGGTCTAGAAGTAGAAATCAAATTGTTCTACACAGTTTGGCAAGGGTAGCCATCTCTGGGTGTGAGGGGAATAGAAAAAAAGACATTTACATGATTATTATATATTTTTAAGGAATAGCAAGGTATATATAGCAGATTGGCAATTTTGTGTGCAATCATCTTTTTTATTATACTGTATTATAGAAATGCATGTTTATTCCATAAATTTTAAAAATTAAATGAATAAAAATTTTAAAAAAGGAAATTATTCCAGAGGACTCTGAGGTGGGGGTGTGATTGAAGCACTGAGAACATTGTTCCTTTCTGGCAACCCCAGAACAATGAATTCAGGGCAAATCTTGAGAGCAGATTGAGGCCAAGGACTGGAGAGGTCGCTGGCCCCTGTGATTTCTGTCTAGTCCTGCCTGATTAGGCACTGTGCTGGAGTAAGAAATAAAACTCATTTGGTAGGCATACCTAGTCCACACTCTGAATTTTCCATATCTGCATCTTTGTTCATAAGGCATATTATTGCTGAGAAATATTTGGATGAACTAATAGAAATAATAATATGAATCATTCCCAAAGCTTATTGAAAGCACAACTTTCTCTCCCAAAGGGAGGCTTTTACTTAATATTCATTCTACATGAACGGAAGAGGAATTCACAATATGTTGCTTTCCAGCATAATTTTGCTTAGAGGAAGAAAAATTTGTTATTCTAAAATTATTCATTGAATATTTTTCCTAAATTCCATATGAAGGAATTTCTGAGATGTTTCAAGTTGGCCAGTCAATATTTGTTAGGTACCTACTGTGTGCTAGCCACTGCTCTAAGCACTGAAGATACAAAGAAAGACAAAAAGTAGACTTTTCCGCTGAAGGATCTCACAGTCTAGTGGAGAACATAACATGCAAACAGCTACTGAAAAACAAGGTAAAGACAGGGTCAGTTTCAAATATGCAACAGAGGAAAAAAAATCAGAGTAAAGAGGAGGAGGGAAAGGCTTCCTGTAGAAGATGTAATTTGAACCACAATTTGATTTTCCCTCCATAATATCTCGAGAAAATGCCCCCTTTTCTCCTCTGATACTACCAGCCCCGGGTGCAGGGCCTCCTCACCTCCTGCCCAGAATATTGAAATGTCTTGTTGGTGGATCTACCTACCTCAAGTCTCTCCCCATCATTTTCCTTACCCTTGTCTTGTCCTCCTTCTCCCAGGACATAGATGTGTAAGGGATATGAGCTGAGTAAAGAATGATACACTAGCTGGGCACAAAAGGGTCACCTTACCTTTGAGCTCCTCTTCACTGGTACCAAGCTTGCATGAATACCACAAACTAGCCCATCCAATAGAACGGGCTATGCAATTGGAGTTCATCTCTCCTCCAGCAGGAGCCGGCCTTCTCTTAGTGTCTAGATTTCTTTTCTAGACTTTAAATAAAGTCTAGCTTTGTATATCAAATTATGTTATTATACATATACATTTATGATTTAGATATATGTACATATTACACACACATACACATTTTGTCATGGGGATTGGAAAAAAGGTCTAATCTCCCATTTTGTCACTCATATAGCTCATTTTATTGAAGAAATGAAATCTATCCCGAAAAGAGTTTGAAATGATCTCTAGAAGCACAATAATGCTCATGTGAGCCTCAAGATAACAGACTAGACAATGTCAGAGAGGCTGAGAAAGAGTAGGATTGAGGACAGGTCATTAGATTTGGCAGCAAATAGACAGTTTATAGCTTTAGAGAGAGGAGTTTGGGTTGAATGAGGATGTTAAGAGCAAGAAGATAAAGTTAAGTGAGCTTGTAAGCTAAGATGGTTTTACATATCTCTGATGTAACCCTGAAAATGAGAAGAGTAGATTTAGTAAATAACATAGTTTCAGGCAGTCCTGGATTCAAATAATGTTTCTAATAATATGAACTATGCAACTATGGACAAATCCCTTCAGTTTTCTGAGCCTCAGTTTCCTTACCTATGAACTGGGGATAATAATGCCTACAATAATTAACTTACATGTCTATTGAGAGGGACAAATTAGGTTCTAGAATTGGAGATATAGAGTTTAAAGGGACCCAAAACATAATTGAGTAAAACTTCCCTACTTTACAGATATGTAAACTGAGGCCCAGTGAGGTTGAAATGACTTGCCCAAGGTCACCCAGGTAGCAAATGTTGGAAGTAGGATTTGAATCCAGGTCCTCTGACTCCAGAACCAGGGTTATTTCCTCTCTACCACATGATCTCATTGTGTCCTTTGAAGCATTACATAAATGCAACTTATAATTATTATCTACAGAAAAGCTTTTTCTTTTGTCATTATCCCTATTGGAGGCATAACAGTAGGCTCTGTGAGAATGGCCATTAGGAAATTTTTTGTTTTGGATGAGGATTATATCCATTCCCCATAAAATCTCAGGCTAGGTTTTTAGGCCCTGGACATAGGGCAATTAGCAATCCCCCTCAAAAAGCTCTGGGTGATTTCAATCACTACTCAGAGAAAATCAAGGATGTCACCCCAAGATTAAGCAATATATGCCTTCAGACACTGCCTCTAGAAAGTGTTGTACTTCTCATGACGTTTTCATGAAATGTTTAAGAAAACCTACTTTTAGAACTCCACTAGCAGAATCACTCTTTATGTGCAGATTTGCCACTGAGCCATCCTGGTAATGGATCTACACTGAGGATGATAATCATCCTTGTTTCCCAGGCTGCTTTGGACCTTCAGACACTCCTGCCCTGGCCTCATGCTCCAAAGACAAAGGTGTGCAAGGGGTATGGCCAGAGTGAAGAATGATCTACTCTGCCAGGAACCAAATGGAGACTTTAACTTGGATACCCTCTTCACTGGTACGAGGCATGACTGGATGTCACAAACCAGCCCATACAATGGAACCATAAGCAAAGCTGAGGAATTGACATTCCCTTCCCTTCCAGATGTAGCCTGTTTTGTCTTAGTGACAAAGGAAGACAAAGCCTGCTAGTATATGAGTATGTTATTACTTACACACACACACACACACACACACACACATTTCACACCCACATACACACATATGGTCATGGGGATTGGAGAAAATGTCTAATCTATTATATTGTTGCTCTCATAACCTGGCTCAATGAAGGAATGAAATCTGTCTGAAATCCTCTACATATACTCACAACAAAGTCTGAAGAAATTTTTAAAAATCAGATCATATAATGCACAGTTATATCTTTACTGAGAACAGAAAATAAATAGAGGAATATTTTCAAGAACATAAAATACCCTAACTAGACCAGAGGGAGAACTTAAAGAATCCAATTTAAAAAAAAAAAAAGAAATAGATCTGAAGGAAATACCAAAGGAAGAAACAAAAGCTCCTGGTTCTGATGGATTCACAGGACAATTCTATCAAACTTTTAAACAGCAATGAGTATCCAGACTTTACAAATTATTTTCAAAAATTGAATCCTACTAGAACCATTTTATGAGATAAATACAGTCTTAATGCCTAAACCAGGGAAAAGTAAAACAAAGAAAGAAAGTTAAAGGCCAATATCATTAATGGAAATTGACTGAAATTTTAAAAATAAAGTCTTATCAAATAGAATACAGAAATTAATCCAAGAAATCATGCATTATAATCAAGTGGGATTTAAAGCAGCGTTACAAGTATGATGTGACATTAGGAAAGCAGTCAAAATAATCATATAAAAACAAAACATCCAAAACCACATGTCAAAAAACGTAGAAAAAATCTTTGGACAAAGTACGATACTCTTTAATGCTAAAAACCCTAGCAATTATAGGCATAGAGGAACTTTTTTTAATATCAGGAAAACATCAACCTAAAATCCAAAGCAAAAATAATATTGAATAATGACATCAAAATATAAAAAGAAATTTTAATACACCTCTTCAACCAGTCCAGGACTTCATGAAAACACTTAGAGAACCTGTTGTAGCTGAACTAATAAAAACACAGAAAATCAGACAGGGAACCCTTAGCAACACCACAGAAAGGGAAGCCTAATTTGAATTTTTATTTGTGAAGCCCCAAGGTGTGCAAAGGACACTCAGAGCTCTGATGGGGAACTCCTAGGGGAAGCATTCTAGTGACTTCCTGATATGGTTATCTTCTATTGATCTTTCCTATATCTTGTTTGTACATAACTGAATACTGTATCCTCCATTAGAAGATGAGCTCTTTGAAAGCAGGGACTATCTTTTGCCATTCTTTGTATCCCTAGCACTTAGTGCAATGCCAGACCCACAGTGGGCACTATATAAATGCTTATACTATTGACCTGAGGAAGATAAAAGTGGCTGGACTCTGCCCAGAGGAGTCCCACAGCTGAGATTAAAAGACCATTTAGCCCTTGTTTGAACATCAAATGGGATGCAAAACAACCCAATACTCTATCCTGGCAAATTCTGGAGGAGATAGAAAAAGGCAGTACTCCTAGTAGGATACTTTCTAGGGGGAAGGAAAAACTACCTAACCCCCTGAATAAGGCAACCTGGAAAGGGAGAGAAGACCACCCAGTTTCTAATGTCCTAACTAGGGGAGTCCCATAAGGGAATAGACAATTGCCCAGTACCCTCCCCCAAAAGGAAGCTTCAAGGAGGACAAAAGACCAGCTGATGCAAAGATCAGGACAGACAACAAAGAGTTCTCTGACTGGGCACACTGAGGTGTGCCAAAGCTCAGACACAGCAAGTGGAAGTTATCAAAGGAAATCTAGGTAAATTATATCTGGATCAATGAGAACCTTGCAAGTCTTATCCAGGGATGAATGAAGGGAGAACATCAGTCCTTGGCACTGTCATAATTCAGAAAGTAAGGCTTGAAAAAGAAATAGATGCTATAAGACACAGACAATAGAAAACTATTGTGGAGGAAAGGATGCTTAAGGCACAAACCCAGAAAAAGAGAAAAATTCCATATCATTTACATATAAAGCCTTAAAGAAATTTTCAGTTTTGTTACTACCTCTATAGAAATTCCTAAAAAGAGGCTAGAATGTTAAAAAAATGTGTAAATTAAATGAGATTAAGAATCATTGGACCAAGTGAAAACCATGTCAAAATGAAATGCCTGGATTATCATATTTCAGGAAATAGTGAATGAAAACTGCCTAAACTGAGTAGGAATAGAGAGCATAATTAAAATAGAAAGAATCTGATGGTCACTTCCTGAAGCACCAAAATGAAACCTCCAGGAACATTACAGACAGAATATAGAGCTTCTAGATCAAAGAAAAAATATCTTGCAAGTTGCTATAAATAAGGAATTCAAGTACCCAAAATGTCATGTTCACTACTGCACAGAATTTGGCAGCAATGATAACAAAAAGGATGACAACATAAACAAACTAAAGAAGAAGGAAGAAACTACTTTTTCACAATTATGGATAAGGGAAGAGTTCATAAACAAAGAAAGAATACAGAGAATGACCAAGGATAAACTCAAAAATTTTGATCATAAGATTAAAAAAATTGCATAAACAAAGTCAATTCAGTTAAAATTAAAAGGGAAATAGGAAATAAGGGAATAATCTTTGCAGCAAATTTCTCTGATAAAAGTTTAGCATTCCAGATATATAAGGGACTAATCAAGATTCATATTAACAAGAGCCATTCCCCAACAGCTAAAAGTTATATTAACAAAAGTTATATTAACAGACATATAACTAAGAAAAAAAACACTAAACTATCAACAAATAAATGAAAATGGCCTTTCAAGTCAGTAATAATTAGAGAAGTGTTATTAAAGAAATTGAGGTTCTACTTTGCATATCAGATTGGCAAAGACAGTAACAATAATAATGAAAGTATGTCAATTATTGGTCGGCTGTGGGAGAAAAAAGGGACATGCATGGATTGTAGGTAGATTTGTGAATTGATACAGTTATTCTGAAAGCAACTTGAAATACTGCTCTAAACGTCTCAAAATTATTTATACCTCTTGACCTAGTGATATTACTATTGATGATATCATCCCAAAAAAAGATCAAAGAAGGAAGAAATGTACCCCAGATATACAAAAATATTCATAACAATTCCTTTTTTAGCAGTAAAAAATGGGACTCTAAGTAAATGGTTGTTAATTGAAGTGTGTGGTTAAAGAAGTTACAGTATTTGAATGAAAAGGAATATTATTGTTCTGTAAAAAATAATAAAAGGGATGGCCTCCTGCAAATGTGGGAAGACTTCTGTCAACTGATACAGACTGAACTTAGCTGAACCAGGAGAATGATATATACCATAACCTCTTCCGAAAGAAAAAGTGACTGAAAGATTTAAGAACTCAGATCAATGAAATGGCCAACCATAACTCCAGAGCAGAGAGCAGGAAGAATGTTAGCCATATCCTAACGGATGAACTCAATATGAAGAATGAGGCATACTTTTTGTTTGTTGGTTCAGTCATTTTTCAGTCATGTCCAACTCCTCATGACGCCATTTGGGTTTTTCTTAGCAAAAATATTGGGGTGTTTGCCATTTCCTTCTCTAGCTCATTTTTCAGAAGTGGAAACTGAAGCAATCAGCATTAAGTGATTTGTCCGGGGTCACATATCTGGTAAGAATTTGAGGTTTCCTGACACCAGGTCCAGCACTTTGTCCACTGGGTCACCTAGCTGCCCCTTTTATTTTCTGGATGTGGTCAATGTGGGAATTTGTTGTGATTGACTGTATATTTGTTAACAAGGGTTACATTTTTCTTTTACTTTCTGAAATTTCATAGGGGAGGGATGGGAACAAGAAAAAATGAATATTCACTGGTGTAAATATTAAGAAAATTTTTAAAGTAAGTTTGAATTGTAGACACAAAATCAGGAATGGAAATAAGAGTTCCAGAGAAAAGGGTTAGAAGGAAAATAAACATCTTAATATGTGACCCAATACCTGCTCAAATAAGAGAATGTTTTACAATTATACTGAACGACACAGAGGTGAATGACTCCATAAGATGAAAATAAATTTTAAAAATATGAGATGAAATAGAAAATGCAAACTATCTTTCATGATATAAATATTAAATAAAACAACTGATGTGGAAAATAAGTTGAGACAAGAAGATCTATCAGGAGATTTATTGAAATGGAAATACCTGAAAAACTTGACTATAAAAAATCCTATATTTTATATTTAACGTACTTGTGAATGAAAATTTCCCACATATATTAGATCAAGAGCACAGTGGAAATAGAATCACTCAGTCACCTGCCAAAAGTAACACCCAGACAAAAACTATTATTGTCATAGACAAGATATAGAATTTCAGATTAAAGAAAAATAATATGAAGAGCCAGAAGAAAAAATTCAATAACTGAGAAGCCACAGTCACAAACAGTAATAATATGATAATATCATCTAACATTTGATATGCATGGGTATTCAAGAAGGAGTAGAACATCTGCTGTTATTTGACAATTTAGGAAACTGTGGCAGATAGAAGTTAAATGATTTGCCCAGGGTTACACAACTATGAAGTATCTGAGGCTAAATTTCAACTCAGGTGACTGCACTCAGCACTTGATCCACTGGGTCATCTACCACCACTGTCCATAGGAAGAATAAATAATTGTATATGAATGTAGTGGAATACTATTTTACAATCAGAGATCATTTCCAAAATTCAGAGAGAACTTCCTCCAAATTGAAGCATAATGAAACAAAGAAAACCAGGAGAATAATTTTTGAAATGACAACAATTTTGCAAGAAAACCCCTTTGGAAAGAATTAAAAACCCTGAAGAATGTGCTGACTAATCCAGAGGAGCAGTGACAAAGCATGAGCTACCACATGACACAGAGTCATATGCAGGACATATGGAGACACTTTTTGGGAACGTGTTCCAAATGGCTGCATCTGTTCATCTTGATTATACTTAATCATGATATGGATTGTGGCTTTCATTTTTTATTTTGGGTGAGGAATGGTAGGGGGTGAGGGTTGAAGCTAGGAAAAGCATTAGAGAAAAAGAAAAGCAATCAAAAGTAATCAAAAGAGGCATTAAATCACCCTAAAATTCAGATGGGAAAAAGACAGTTCCAAGGAAAACAAGATAGTTTCAAAAGGAATATGCTGACTTTTTAAAAATACTTATATATACTTTTTATATACTTATTAAAAAATCAGGTTGTGGGTAGCAATGGAGATTCATGTTTTCACTTATCATTTGTTTCTGTTTCCTTTGCATATTGAGATGCAGTCTCCTTTTTTATCTTTAATAAATTAATGTTATTATAAATATAATAATAATGAGAATGATAAATCATTTAAGAAGCCATGAATTCATTGGTTTGGTCCTCTGGCCAGCCACTCTTGTAGATTTTCACAACTCAAGCAACATGGGTTCATGGATCCAAAGCTGAGAGATTCCTAGTTCAATAAATAGTCTTGGAGGTTTTCTGTCCCCCCAGATATTTGCCTTACCCTGGTGATGAATCTCTCCAAAGTGTGTATGGCCCCCCTTCTTATGACAGACACACAGCCTACCCTTGGGCTTCCCCTCCAAAACATTCCCCTAGCAAAGGACATTTCAGGCTGCAGCTTCAATGACATGGCCTTCAATAATCAAGGGTCACATCCACAATGATGCCTTGAATAAATAATTAATTTTATTAATTTTATTCATGCCTTTTGTCTTTCAATTTCAATCATGGCAGTCCATCCATCTCCTTCAGAAGGGGTCCTCTGATTTGAGGAGGCAACAATCAAACAAATATATTAGATGAAATGCACCTCTTTGGCCACATAGCCAGTAGCCTTTCCAAGCAGGGTCCTGCCTCACGACGATAAGGAAGAGGTTTGATTCATTGCCTTTTTTTTAGTGGCATTCACTAATTTCCCATTTACTTTGAGCACTGCTGCAGTGATCTTCTCATTTACATTTTTGTACTCATTATGTTGATTCTTCGCATAGTTCTGCTTACCAGTAGGGAATCCAAGTGCTATTTTCTCTCTGTTCGGACAACATTCACTGTTCCCATCTTTTGTCATTATCAACAATTTGTGTGGCATGAGGCAAAACCCCAGAGCTGTTTGAAACATAATTTCTTTTATTACACTAATAGTCGTTTCTTCCCCATGCTTTGTCTCTCCCTGGTTTTCAGAAACGTTAATTCATCAAAAAGAATTTGAGAGAAAATCTTTTCCATTTACTTTGCTAGCTTGGGAATTTCCTATTTTTGTAGTGATTCATCAATATCCTTTGAATCTCTATTCAGTTGGTATATAATTATTTGTAGTAGTTCCTGAAAATTATTTTTATTGTTTCTGTTCATTTGAAAAATACTTTGTTTTGTCTCCTTTACTTCGTTAGGTTTACTAATAGGTCTTCCCCCCCAAAAAAATCTAGTTCTTTTTATTAAATTCCTTTAGTATTTTTATTTTCATTAGGATTATAGCAAATTAGCTACCTTGATTAAAGGACAATAAGGGTAAAATAAAATTAAATAAATAAAAATTAATATGATGAAGCAACAATAAAGAAAAAAATAAAAAATAATAAGAACTATGTATATAAATGATATGTTTACAAAATAGAGAATTAAAAAAATATAAATATCCTTACAGATCTATGCATATCTATAAGAATATCTCATATACATACACATGTATGTAACTTACAATTTAGAAATATAAAATTCAAAATAACAAAACCTAAGATAGAGATCTCCTGCTACAGAAATTATTCTCACAATTTGAGATAAAAAACACTTTACCAAATGTCATTTTTAAATAAAACATCAAAAAATAAAAAGGATGTAGACTAACATCATAAGCAAACATCTATTCAACAATTTTGAATAAAAATCTTTCCAAGAAGGCTATAATAATATAATCAAAGATTCTTTAGTAGAACCAAGTGGAATTTCTGCTGGGGTATAAATAGGGTTAAATGTCACTAAAAGAATAGATATGACTGATCATTTCCAAACATGATAATCCAAATCAATGTGCTTATACCAGAAGGGGTCTTTGAGAAATCTTTGAGAAAATAACCATGTTAAAAATCTCATGGTCAAATGAGCAGAAGTGAGTCTGTGATCCAGGTTTTTTTTGAAGTATCTTTTCATACAATTGTATTCTTTTGAATATGATTTGGGTTTATTTTTTCTCTTTGTACCTGATCTATTCTGGCATATAGGAGGATATTTTTAGCTGTTTGTTTTTGTTTTTGTTTTTTTTTGAGCAAGCATATGTCTATGATCTCACGCTAATTGGGGAAACTAGAAGCTGCTCAGATAATTACAGGAGTAAAATAAGGCTATTCCTTATCTCTGCTGTGATTTTATATACTTTAAAATAAGCCAGAGATATCAACAAGGTAAGGGATACATTGAAGAGCATATTGAAAAGCAAAAGAAAGATAAAATTGCCTTCCTTTGCTGATGAATAAGGTTTTATTTAAAAAAATCACAGAGAATCAGCATGAAACCACATTGAGATAGTTAATAGCTTCACTATAGCAGTAGGATACAAAATAAACTGAAAAATTTACCATGTCTTTATAGTAATAATAAATTCCACAAATAAATAAACAGAATGGAAGTTCCATTGCAAATAACTACAAAAGGTACTTGACCATTAACTAAAGTATACTCAAGACCTACATGAGTTTGCTAACATTCAAACCAGGTAGTCAGGTGGCCAAGTTGATAGAGAACCCAGCCTTCATCTTCCTGAGTTCAAATCCAGCCTCAGACACTTATTATCTCTGTGATACTAGACAAGTCCTGTTTGCCTCATCTGCTTTCCTCATCTGAAAATTCAAAATTCTAAATCATACTATGTAACAGAATTATTTGTAATTCTTTTTAAGATAATAGTATGAAGAAGAATCAGAAAATAACTCAATAACTGAGGGTTTCATAAACAGAAGATTATAAGTTGCTTAGGGGGAAGACATCATACATGACAAGAACTGCTTAAAAAACTCTAAAGCATATGATGAAAAATTGTTTAGACCAGCATAAAATAACAGAAGAAAACCTCATTGAATACTTTTACCAACTATGGCTAGTGTCCAGAGTTCTTAACTAGTCAAGAGATAGATATGACCACAATACATACACATATGTGTGTGTATTATTAATTAAATGCTACTGAAAAATTGCATGTATAAATTTAATGCAGCTTTACTAAGAAGGGAAGTAGTAAAAAAGAAAATGAATTTGTCTTGCACATTTCTCATACAAGTATGATAGCCAGATATACACAGGAAAGTGACACAAGACCAAAAGCTCTTCCTTAATAGATAAATGCACAAAGGATATGAATAATCTTCAAAAGAAAAGTTTCAAACTCTTTTTAAACATAAAAGATGACTATAATTCATTAATAAGAAGAAAAACAGAAGTCAAAACAACCTTGAATTTTGACCTCACATCTACCAAATTCATAATAATTACAAAAGGTAAGGAAAGCAAGAAGTCATCTATGAAGTGCCTACTATGTGCTCGTCACTGTACTAAGAGCTTTAGAAATATTATGTCTCTGATCTTTATAACAACCCTGCAAGGTAGTCATTATGATCACTATTTTAAGGTTAAGGAAATTGTGGTAGATAGGTTAAGTGACTTACCAGGGGTGACATAGCTAGTAAGTGTCAGATCTGATTTGAACTCAGGTCTTCCTGTCTCTAGAACCAGCACTCTATCTCCTATGCCACCTTACTGCATCCCTATACCATACTAAATGCAAGTTTGTCCAGCCTTGACTAGATGGTTTCCAGCGTTGCAGGGCTGGAGTGGGGAGTGGTAGAGCCCCTCCTAAGTGAGCCCAAGCTGCTTTCAGAAATTTCGTGCACCCCATAACAAATTTAAATTAATTTCTTCTCATCTTCTTCCCATTTTTTCCTTGTTCTGCCCTATGAGACAAGGTATAATAAGAAATACTTGTAAATGATAACTTTCCAAATATTTAAATGCAGATTGTATACCTTCTATGCCTCTCTACCCAAACCCCCACCAAAGTCTTTTCCACAACCTAAATATACTTAAGCCATCAATGCATCTTCATCCAGCAGGCACTCAAGACCCTTCAGTATCCTGATAGCACCTTATAATCTTAATGAGATTTAAGATCTTACCTGACCATTAATAGGCCTCATGTGGAGCCCATTAAGAGGAGCTTTCTTAGGGGATGCCTGCTTGTAGCAAGGCTTTCACACTTTTTGCTGATTTCTAATTAGGTACTTGTATCAGCAAGGATCTTGGCATGTACAGGAGGGCCTGCTGTACAGGTTCTTAGATCTACTTTTCTAAAAGAAAAGCAACTTTTGAGGGGTCACCAATAACTTTAATCAAACATATATATCAACAGAGAAAATGCAAGCAGAGGATATAAGGACCAACAGACAGGGCTTCCAACCATTGCCATAAGCAATACACACATCACAGATCAACAGACAGATCCAACTGTCTGACCATATATACATAGTTACCAGAGAGAGAAGCACCAACATCTGGGTTTCCAAAGCCAGGGGGTTCCTTGGCAGCTACCCAGTCTTGTCTGGCCAAATACTTCAATGAGTCAGCCTCAAAACAAATCCTCAAATCAGAGTATATATACACTTTTTAGAGCCAGAAAGGATTACCTGATTAGAAATTAACCAAAGTTGTGGGCCTTCTTACAAAACAAATCTCCCCTAATCAATCTTCTCTTAATGGACAGACCATTAATGGGTGGGGAAGATCTGTAACTCTCATAATTAACATTACAGCACTGACTCTTGAGGGTTGTGATGCCTTCTGGGTTTGAGATGTGTATTTACACTCTGAGTTGATATTTTGCTTTGGGGGCTTGCTTAAGAGAAGGACTTTGTGATTTCCTGATTGAGACTTTGAGTAGCTGTAGGTTCAGACCCTCTGACTGCTCAGATGTAGACTCTCTTGATCCAGGGAAGCATGTAAAGTGTATAGCAAAATTGCTTTGATTCAGGCAGCAAAGTTCTGCTACTGATATTTATTTCCTTGCTTATATTTTCTCTCTGTGTGTGTGTGTGTGTGTGTGTGTGTGTGTTTGTCCTTGAAGAAGACCATGCCATCAGAGAAATAATGACATGACTTTGTTTTGAGCGAGGGAGGGTTGTGTAGGTCTCTGCATTTTCTCTGAAGTTCAGAGTGCCTACTTTTCCCCTGAACTAGTGCATGTAATTTAAAAAGATTTCTGACCCCTTAACCAGCTATCTTTCCTAGGAAAACAAATCTAAGAACCTGTGTTAGCAGTTATCCTGGGTAGGTCCATCTGGTTGCTATTACACATCCCCATCCAGTTTTTTTTCACAATGACTCAAAAGTTCTTTCTGAGATATTTTATCCCAGTGATTGTTTTTATTTTTACTTGCAGCCTCTGGTCTATCTGTTGTCCCCTGAATTGAGCATTCTAATTCTTGCCTTTACACCCTCACACAAACTGACATATAGACTCTCTCCCTCCTTAAACTTCTTCAGCTTAGGGCTTGTCTCTAGGCTTGTTCAATCATCCCAGTGGAGTGGAGACTCTTGGAAGACAGAGCCTGTTCTCTGGTTGACTTTTTCCCACATAAGGCTGATTTCAGTGTTTTGTTAGTATGATATAATTAACACTTGCTTTGGGGATTGCATTGTTGGATTACAAAATCCCTGATTGGTTTTACAACCATAGGTGACATTTTTTTTTTAACACCTGAGTATGTTGGCAGTTGTAAACTGTGCTTGTATGTGTGCAAAGAAAAAAATTTGAACATTTATTTAGAGAAGTAAGAAAGGACATTACACTTCATCTAATTCCATCACTAACAGAGGAGGAAACTGAACCTCAGAGAGGCTAAATGCCTAGCCCCAGTCACTGCTTTTAAAAAGTTATTTCAGCCATGTCTAACTCTTTGTGATACCATTTTGGATTTTCTTGGCAAAGATACTGGAATGATTTGCCATTTATTTTTATAGTCTGTGGGCACAGAGGTGGTCAATGATAGAGCTAGAATCTAGATCAAGATCTGCTGAATCTAGAACCAATGTTTCTCTTTCCTACTTGTCATGACCTCTCCTTGAGGAATTCTATTCTTGATCCCTATATCCTCAAAAATATTAAAAGTGCTTTTATTGCAAAAGGGTTTCCCAAAGTCCCCTCATAATACTGCTTATACTTCAGTTGCACAGTAATGCAAGTGTATAGATGTTCTTATTTTGCAATATAATGACTTCATCCTCTGATCCCAACAGTCCATTCCATTGTCCCCATCCATTGTGCAGAGCCCTTGGACGCACTGCTGTAGATTGACTCTCTTGCTCTTGGGAACCTTTCTGATGACAATTCATTACCTTTACAGTCATTATTATGATAGAAAGCTTGAAATGTTTTGAAATTTTTGGCACAGTAGTCACTTTTGTTATTGCTGACAGAATTAAAATCTAGCTTCAGTGAATTATGTTATAAACAAAAAAACTACACCTCACTCCATTGGGAGTAATCTGCCCTACACAAATCCAGGCTAACATTTCAATGGAATTGTTAATCAGGGACTATTTACAGCTGCACCTGCTCTTATTTGTACATGAAGCTGTGTAATCACTGTCAGTTCTTCCAGATCGTGGCAGCCAATAACCATTAATGTACCAGAAGGGCAATTAGAGAGGATCCCCATCTGTTCTAGGATAGAAGGGGAGAAACACTGGCTGCAATGCAAAGACCACCAAGGGAAATCAATGGAGCCACCAGGAAGGTAAAACTTGAGAGTCCTTGAATCCACAAATGACCATCCCTCTCCATTTTCCCCAAAGACCTTCCTTTTCCTATGATGAAATGTCAGACCAACACAAAGTCATGGGCAATATGACAACCCATCCTAATTTGTTCAAATATGGCCTCAGACACTGACTAGCTTTGTGACCCTGGGCAAGTCACTTATTCCTGTTTGCCTCAGTTTCCTCACCTGTAAAATGAGCAGGAGAAGGAAATGTCCAATGATTCCAGCGTCTTTGCCAAGAAAACCTCAAATAGGGTCATGAAGCATTGAACATGCCTGAAAAAAATGATGGAATAACAACTTCAAAATGAAATTTATCTCATCTTTAGAAGAAGAAAAAGAAAGGAGGTGTTTACTTTCAAGGGATTTTCTAAAAAGACATTTGTACCAATGGTTTATCCTCTCTGTAGAAGGGATTGATAGCACGATCCTAATAGAGTTAAGTTAATTTCATCAGTTTCTGAGTCCCATAGTTTCCATCTGCACAGCCTCTTTCTCATCTATACTTTATTTTTACTGGCAAATTCCTGGACCATTTCTATGGGCTATTACTATCTTCACACATCTATTTTCTCAAGCACCTCATCAATTTGTCAAAATAGTAAGTCTCCTTAGTATTAGATCTAGTTACATCACATCGGGAAAAAAAGAACATGTCGCTATTTCCACACCCAAACAGTGCTAATAAATGTTTAACAACCAGCTCTTTGGGAAAAAAAATATACAAAGGACACACTTTTATGTTGAATATGAATTACTGACACTTTCTCTGTCACTTAAATCCAGACAGTTAATAATACAATAAATCAAGGGCAAACTTATAGCATTTGTCTACTTCCACAGTATAAATGATAAAAAGAAATTAACCATAGGCTCCCTCAAGCCAGTTCAAGAAGACCCCAGCACATCCTTGTTACACACCTTTGCTGACAGTCACTTATACCTAGAAAATCATTTCCCTGTCAATCAAAGAGAGAACACTCATACATTACTTTAAATTTCACCAAGGGCTTTACTGATGTTATCTCATTTGATGTCCACACCCATCCTATGGGGCAGGTGCTATTATTATCTCTGTTTGAAAAATGAAGAAACTGAGGCTATGTTTAATACTGCTTCTTAACCCTGGGGTGGGGGGAGTGGAGAAGCTGAACACACTATAATTATAATGACCAAGTCTGGCCCATAAAGTTGTGAGAAAAAATGTAGATTTCTTACTTCTTTGCTGAGTGAAGGGTTACGGGTGTGGGACACTGTACAATCATACTTGTTCATCTGTAGGTTAATTTTCTTAACTGCTTTTTTCTTCTCTCAAGAGAAAATAACTTATATTACAAAGAATGACTCTTTTGTTGGGTGTGGGGGAAGTATTCACTGAGGCATGAAGGTGATATAAAAACAAAACACCGATAAAATAAAATTTAAAGTAAAAAAAATGCAACGACCAATATTGGTTCAGTTGGTGGGCAGCAAGCAAGCATTCTTTCAGTTTCCAAATGGAAAATGGTATGTACTTTTCTTCAGAGGCACTATATCAGGCAGTTTCCTTAAGTGGCTTTTTAGGGCAAGGTTCTTTGAGGTTTACATGGTGTGAAGTGATCAATGAGTCAAAAGGAAATGATCATGGAGGGTCCAAAAGAGGAACTTCTGCTTAGTTGCCATCTTGACCTCTACTGAGGAATTCATGCACACATACACACACACACACACACACACACACAGCCCTTCACACACACATACCCATGCATTTTATGTGTGTATGCACACATGCAGATATACATATATACATGTATATTTACATATACATATGAATGAATAAATGTATTTGCATCTATATATAAATATATTTCCACTTTCTCTCCTCTCACTCATTTTTCACTATCAAATGAAATATTTTAATGTGACTCTATTTTTAAATCATCTTAAACTTTGTAATAACAAAAAATCCAAATACTAGAGTATAATAACATTTTAAGTCAAATGCTAAATCATTCTCTTCTATTTCATTAATACAGGAACTCCTGGTATGGACATTTAGTGCCTTTCACCAAGGCAAATGAACTCCTATTGAAGGCAGGGACTTAAAAAGTTAGTCAGTTTCCTGATACAGTGAGATGTTAACCTGGCACCTTCCAACCCCTCCAAATGGGCTCTTGGACTCATCAATTACCAGCAACTCTTCTCTTAATGACTCAATCGAATGGTCTTTTAATGGTCTTTTCTCCTCCTTTTCTTTTTTTAATTCAGTAGAAGACAACCTTTATTTCACCCCATAAAAATGTGCAGAATAAGCTACAAAAGCCAAAGGAGATAATAAACTGATACAAAAAATGAACAAAGCCCTCACAGCAGTTGTCCTGAAAAGAACTTGAATCAGGGGTTATCAACGGGACACCACTTTCCCAGTCTCATGAATTCCTAGGCCTCCCGCAGTGTCTTGTATAGTCCTTTACAGGCCTGGTGTGGTTTCTGAGAGGAAAGCAGCCATTCCTGGGTCTGAAATGAAACACGAGTCCCTTCCCATTGGACCTGCCCTAGCTGAACCACTCATAGAAATAACAAGGATAGCAGGCACCATTCTATTCCCATTCCCCACCTGTATCAGGGTTCTGGATTTCATCCTTCAGCAAGTCATGTCACTTGACATTGATTCGGTCATTACTAGGTATCAGGCACTGAGCTAAGTATTGAGCATACTATAAGCCAAAAGAAATATGCCCCCTGCTCTCAAAAAGCTTATATTCTAAAGAGAGAAGACAAGACATGAAAGCAGGCTGAAAAGACTGTGGTAGCCATGTGTGTTCATGCTGCCAAAGGACAGAGAATCAGAAGAAGAGTGAGGAGAGGAACGAAGGATGGCTCTCCTTGGCTCTTTCTCAAAGTGGACGTTCCATGAGAAACTCACCAGTAGGAGAAGAGGCCACAAAGGCACCTTTCTCAGTCCTCACCCTTTTTGATTTCTGCAATATTTGACCCTGTTAACCACCCCCTCTTCCTGGATCTCTGCCTCTCACTGGATATTCCTGATGTTGCTGTATCACAGTTGTCTTCTACTTGTCTATCTGTGTTCCTTTGTAAGAATTATCCTTGTCCCATCCATTCTACATGATATTTCCCTGGACTCTATCTGTGGTACCTCTTTATCATTCTCTTTACTCTTTCTCTTACTCAGCTTTGAATTTCTCTTTCTCAACACCCTTGGACTGCACTATCATTTCCATAGGAATAATTCTCAAATCTGCATTTTCAGGTTTACCTTTCCCCTGAGTTATAGTACTGCTTCTCCAACTGCCTGCTGGACAGCTCTGCCTGGGTGCTGCTCAGTTACTGAACTTCTGTATGTCTCCAAGAGAACTCAAGATCTTTCCCCCTATATCTAGGATATCTCCTCACTTCCTTATTTCTGCCAAGGGTACTATTCTTCAAAGTACCTACATTCACAATCTAGATTGTTGACTGTTATTCAATTGTTTAAGTCATATCTGGCACTTCCTATCCCCTTTTGGGGTGTTCTTGGCAAAATTATTGCAGTGGTTTGCCATTTCCTTTTCCAGCTCATTCTGAGGAATGTGAGATGAGGAAGGTGAGATGAGGAAACTGAGGTAAGCAGAGTTAAGTGACTTCTCCAAAGTTACACAACTAATAAGTGACTGGGGCCAAATTTGAACTCAGGAAGATGAATCTTCCTGACTCTAGACCCAGCACTCTATCCATTGAGCCACCTTGCTGCCCTCACAATCTAGGAGTCATGATCAATTCTTAAACTCACCACATCCAATTCATTTCTAAGCCATGTGATATTATCTCCATATCACTTCTTTCTTGCATCCCCTTGTCATCATTCACAACCCAAACATTCTAGTTCAGGTCCTCATCACTTCCTACTTAGATTCTTGAAAGGGTTGCCACTAGCTTTCCTGCATGAAGTCTACTCACTCCCCAATCTATCTGTCACATGGCTATCACACAGATAGTTCTGAAATGCAGATGTGCTGATGTCACCAGAACTCACGGTGCTCCTGGGGCCTTGTACTGCTTTTGGGATAACATACCAACTTCATGGTTTAGTCTTTAAATTCTGTCACCAATTGGCTCTAGACTACCTTTGCAGACTTCACAGACATCATTCTAAATACAAACTGGACAATGTGCTCATTCTCACACACAACATCCTGCTATCATGCTTGTGTACAAGTTTTTCTCCAAGCCTGGCAAGCCTTCCCTTTCCACTTTTGGCTCGCCAAATGCCTCATTTACTGTAAGTGTAATCCAATCACCAAGCACTTAGTAAACATATACCATATGCCAGGCTCCATGATAAGTACTGAATATACAAAGAAAGGCAGAAACAGTCCCTCAACTCAAAGGGCACCCAGTGAAAATCTAATTCCTTCAAAAGATATTTTCTGATCTCTCCAGGTCTTAGTTTCCTCCTTGCACCAAATCACCCTGTATTTTTTTTTCTGTTTGTATTTTATAAATCTTGGGGAGCATACATTTCTAATGACCTTCCAAAGGGTCAAAGAGTAATGAATCATCCTGGGGAAAATTTAAAAGAATGTGTGCAGGCATACATTTACCAGATTCCTCAGGTTTCATTTTCCTTTGTCCTAGAAAAGACTTCTTTCCTTGGGCTTTGTGAGCATTGGGTAGAAAAGTGATGTCCATCCATGTTCCATTTTGGATTTACCATCTAAGAATCTAGAGTAGAGTGGCCAACCCAGCAGGATAGAGTAAAATGAGAAGTGGGATGACTCTTGGAGAACTCTGGGGGTATATAAGGAGTCTTTGAACAATACTGGACACCTAGTGTCTGGGAATGGATGGAGTAGAAGTAGAAAAGGATAGGTAGGATGAGAGGATGACAAGTGTTCCATGAACCATAGTTGCACAGTGAGATAAGGAGGCTCAACCTGCAGTATTTCCCTTCTCAGAGGGCATTGTCACTAAGAAATATTGGTGGGTAGGAAATCTCATACTTGCCAAGTCATTCTTTTTATTCTTTGATCCTTCCATTCACCAAGGTGGGGAGGAATGAGAGGAGAGTCAATTCTGCTACAGCAAACCCTGAAGATTGTAATTCAATAGCTGTTGAAGCATGTTTTCTAGCATAGCCTACCTTACTGTGCTTCTAAAGGATTCCTTTATAGAATTCCTATAAATTACAAGGCCATTAAAGGGGAAAGATTAACTTTTCAGTGACTATAAATGAAAGTAGGAAGGAAAAGAAAGAGGGAGAGGGAAAGAGGGAGAAAGAGAGGCAGGAGAAAGAGAGAACATGAGAGAGAGGCAGAGAAATCGAGACCGAAATGTTACAAATGTCAGAATTAGTGACTAAGCAAAATTTAAAGGATTTTAGGGCAATTTTGAACATATTCCAGGTCATCTCTTTACATGCACATCAAATTTGAAGCCAAGAAGGGATTTGAGTGGGTCTTCTGTGGAGCAGAAGGGGAGACTATGCTCATGTCAAAAAGCCCCTCATGGTCCTGGCCTCTCCTGTGCTGCAGCCATTGTGTTCACGTCTAGAGAGCAGTGCTACCAGTTGCCAAAACATAGAGTGTATCTCTAATTTGGCTAATTAATTAACTTAATTATGAGCAAGCCTGCTATTCTTGGTGGAGTTCAGAAAGCAGGGGAAGGAGCCAGATGTGAGTGGTCAGAAGTTTGGAACTAGCACACATGAATGCCTACCACAACCTTGTTTAGAGCCTGCTTCTATATCTATCCTGCCCCCTTCAAGTCTGTACAATAAAAACTCCTTAAGGGCAGGGTCTAAGCCCTGGGCTTGCTTAGCCTGCTTAGCCTAGCACCTGGCCTATAGGAGGTGTTTAATAATTTCTCATTGATCCATTGGTTAATGGATTACTGCAGGTGCTCATGTGGTTGCTCACATTCTAGGTATGTGCCTGAATCTCTTGCCTCTGCATACAATGAGAGCTCAATATTTGCTCCATAAATTGATGACATATTAACCCTTGTGCCACTGTGGAATTATCCATCACCAAAATCTGCAGCTCTTTCTTCCCAAGGAGAAATGCAAGTTCACATCTCAGAATTAGTTAATAAATGCTTTCTAAATACTGAAAATCAGTCAATAGACCCACAAACCTATGAAGCACCTACTATGTATATAGGCAGTAGGTACTGGGGATGAAAAGACAAATTCCTATTCTGAAGAAGCTTAAGAGGGAGCAATATACAACCATATGATTGTGTGTGAAATAAGTCTTTGGAAAATAAAGACAAAGTATATACAAATACAGAAGAGAGCTACAAGTGAGGGCCAGAGGGATAAGGGAAAGTCTCCTAAGAGGTGGCACTTGAGGGGGTTGACATTTAAAGACTTTCACAATATAGTCCCGATCTGCCTTTCCAGTCTCACCTCACAAACAACACTCCATTTCTGAAAATTGACTTACTATTGTCTTTATACAAATTGAAGATACACAGAAAAAACACATCCACATTTATGGAATAGTATCCATTCAACTTTGATATGACAAAACAAAAAAACTAACAAAATATTGAAGAGTTGGCTGAATAATACCCATCTTGAATAACATATTAATTTTACAAGGTACAAAAAGTACGGTGAGATGAAGCATCTTACAATGTGTGACAAAGACCGACCAAAGATAATGGTTGCCAAGGACCTCTACCAAGAGGATTAAGCTTGGGGGAGCTGATCTGAACAGCTACATAGACACTGACAATGGAAATGGACATCCCTGACTAATTTGGCTTCCTTTCTTTTTTTCCTTTGTGGGAGAAATCACAACTGGGAACTAAACCTGGATTCTATTGCTCCAATTGCTTTCTGCCAGGAGAATTCAGCTGCACTGGTTGGGTGGTGATCCTAACAAGTATGTCAACAAAGACTCAGATGTCTTCTATCTATTACCTCATTTGAGGGAAGCATCATAAATGAGAAACAGCTGATTTACGACTATGTGTACAATCACCAGCACTGACGTGACACCGCTCACCTAAAATCCCCAGATAATGCAAAAAATAGACTTGAAAGCAGTTACCAAATCTGTTGATGAGTTTTACTTTCAATTGTGACTAGAATGAAGGTGGCTTTTATTTACTGTATTTACTAATGTGGGGAGACAGTGTCCAGATTTTTTATTTCAAATTTAAGGTTTTTTTTAAGGTTTCAGGAAATATTAAAACTGATCAGACTGTCCCGAGGAGATTATGAGCTCCCCCAAAGTTCAGAAGAGGCTGTGAAATGCAGTTACCTCACCACCACGTTTTAGAATCCATAGTCACCTTCAAAGTTCAGCTCAGGAGTCTCCCCTTATTTAAGGATGCTGGCCCCCAACACCTGGCAATTTACTTTGTATTGACTTAACAAGGTTCTATGGAAGGCAACTGGAACCCATTTCCAAAAGCCAGTTGTCAAATTTTCAGCACATATGCATTAACATCTTGGAAATCAACAAATGCTACAAATCCGGGCTTGATTTTTTGTTTTGTTCATTGTCTAGACCTAAGAAAGTTATTGAAAGTATGTTGACTCATTTACATATTGTTGCCAGTCCTGTTTATCAGTTGGTGTTCGTGGAGAAGACCCCAAATCTGCAGCTTCTTCCTCAAGTCCCCCTACCTGCAGAGTGTCACATTCTTACTACTTTGGAGAGGACCCAACCTCTTTTGCTGAGGCAAGCCTAAGTGAGCTGTCTTAGAGCTATCTGTAAAAGCAGACTCACCTGGAAGCCATTACTGCTCCTCAGTGAGTAGCCCAGTAATGTGTTACAACCATGGTGGACTTAGAATAAAAACCTTTTAATTCTCTTTGCCTTGAGTTTTGCCTTGTTAATCAGGGTAAAAACCCAATGAAGAATTTTTCCTTTCAACAAAGGGATGGAACAAATATGAATTAAGCAGATTAAACTTAAAAGTGTGTTGTGCCACTCATTTTCCTTTTCTTCTGGAGAGCTGGTTGTTAAATATTTACTGTCACATTCCTGACTTATAAACATGTACATGTTGTCTCTTCTGACAGAACATAAGCTCCTCAAGGGTAAGAGTTATCATGCTGAAGTTGTCTTTGTTTCTTCAGTTTCTACCATAGTATTTGAAAATGTCTTTAGATCTGGAAGAGTTTCACACAAGTACAAGTCAAGACATCAGCCCATAATTCCATTGGTCCTCTTCAAGAAAGAAGGGGACAACAGCAGCAACTGCATCACCAAGAGGCCAGTAATTGGTTGCTTGACTTCATTTTGTCACAGTCGGGGCCAGCTCTAAATCTAAGATCATTTGGTGGTGTCTGTGTGAGACCAGATCACTCTGGATCTGCCAGAAGAATCTATTCAGGCTCCTTCCTGGGGAATGAGCCTTTTCAACATGAAGAATCCACTTTTGAAACTGTATATAACCATTGCCATTTGTTCCTTTTGGGTGCTGTTAGCCTGGCTTTCCCCTGACTCCTCTGCTCACCATCTCGGCAGACTCTGATGAGCAGAGAGAAAGGTCAGTTCTGTTGCTTTCTGACTTCATGATATTCAACTGGAACAGAAAGAAATCTCTGCAATGTTGGAGGCTTGGACAGCGTGCACACCAACAGTGAGGCTCCAGATAAGTCAATTTCATGAGATCTTGGTGCAATGGGCCTGGAGACTGGGATGAATGTTGGTGCCAGATAGGCCAAAAAGTTCCATGCTCACTGAACTACTTAGAGCTCTACGGACACAAAACATCAACATGGACTTCAGTACTCAGTATTATTTCCAAAAGCCCAGATGAGATTCAGAGTGCCTGAGAGAGCACAAGCTCATTCACGGCTGATAATATTTCTGGGAGGGAAGGAGGAAGGGAACAATCATTTATATAGAGCCTACTATGTGAGCAATGCTTTAAAAATTCTATCTCATTTGATTTGGCAACGACCCTGGCAGGCAGGTGCAGTTACTATTCCCATTTTAGAGTTGAAAAAATGGAGGCAAATAGAGGTTAAGCAATCTGTGCAGGATCACATAGTAAGTGTCTGAGCAGAGTTTTGAGCTGAAGTCTCCCTGACTCCAAGCCCAACTTTCTGTCCTCTGTAGCTGCCTAAGATAAGTGAGATAAGAGACATGTTTACCTGTAGAAGGGTCTCTGGAAAGCTCCACTGGTAAAAGTCTTAGGGAATAAGTGGATAAAAGTTTGAATGAGTAGATGAGACTAATTTTAATTAGCCTTGAATGGTCCATGTTCATTATCTCTTAAAAACAAAATAGCCAGATTAGGGGTGGGGAGAGACTAACAGAAAGATAGAAAGAGAGAGATAGGGGAGATAGAGATGAGACAGAAATAAGGAGAACAGCAGAGATACAATGAAAGAGAGAGAAGATAGAGAAAGAGAGGTGCAGAGAAAAAGACAGAGAGACAAAGAATATAAGAGAGAGAAGACAGGAAAAGACAGAAAGGGAGGGAGGTGGAGAGAAAGAGAGAAAGGGGGGGTCAGAAAAAGACAGAAAAGGAGAGAAGCAGGGCAAAGCAGAGGAACAGAAGACACAGAGAGAAAGAAAGAAGAGAGATGCCCATTCTACGGAACACTTGGGGTCAAACCCCATTCCCACATCACACGGGCCTGGCATGACTCTTCCCCTCTCACTGGTCCCAAACAACTCTAACATTTGGGGATCAAAGTCAGAAGACAGTGTGAAGCCCAGGTGAAGATTTCAGTTTCTCACTGGGAGTGAGGTCCCCGTGCCAATGAAAGCCCAGGTCTGGGCCACTGAGGAATAGTCTTATGGCTCCATATGTGGGGGCTTTATCCTCCAGAAGCTACTCAAATACTTCACCCAGACTTCAATGTTACACTGAACAAGGTAAAGCTGTGGGGCAAACTTGAGCAGCAAGCATGAAAGGTACCAGGTCCTGGATCAGCCCTGACTCTTGGCTCTGTCTTCCAAGAGCTTGCTGGGCTTTTGTCAGCAAGATGTTCAGGGCAATGCTCCATAATGTGTGTTACAGTGACTGAAGGATCTCTTCCCTTTGGTGAAAGCCCATACCACAGAAGGGGAGAATGGAGAAACACAACACAGATGACAGAAGCAAGGAGGATTGGGGCTGGGCAGGGCCTTGGAGACCCTCTGGTGCAGCAACCTCCTTTTACAAAGGAAAAAAATTGAGGCTCAGGGAGATCAATGGATCCGACTAAAGCCATATGACTGCTAAATAATGAATGTAGATCTGCAGATTAGGGTTTGGGAATTTTAGTTCTCTGCTTTTCCCCAAGATGTACACCTAGAAATATTTTCAAAAAAAATAAAGGAAGAAAGATAGAAGGAAAGTCAGGAAGGAAGGAAGGAAGAAAGAGAGAGAGAAAGAAAGAAAGAAAGAAAGAAAGAAAGAAAGAAAGAAAGAAAGAAAGAAAGAAAGAAAGAAGAAAGAAAAGGAAAGGGAAGAAGGAAAAAAGGGAAGGAAGGAGGGAGGGATTTAATTGTCTCTTTTCTACAACCCAAATTGTAAAGAAATAAAATCATTTCTCTTAATAAATAATTCAAACTTTTCACTAATTCAGACATGATACTCATATTCATATAATATTCATGTATGCATGTGTATTTGAAGAAAAATTTCTTCAGCTCACAAAGTGATCTCATATGGAACTGATCTGGCCTACACTCTCAAACACATCATCGCAAAAAAATCATATATAAAAAGATGGCAGCCAGCCAGGCAGATTGACATATCTTCTTTCCTTCCTCTCCCTCTTCCTCTCTTCTCCTCCCCTCTCTTCTCCTCTTTCTCTTCCTTCCTGCCTTCTCCTTTCACAGGGAAAATATTTTTATTTTTTATCTCTTTTTTTAACATTTTTATGTAAAAGTCATTTAACCTTTTACACAAGCACAAGGGTAATGAGCTCCTCAGTTAGGTCTCTGCATATTGCAATCCATTGCCTATTCCTTAGCCCTTCTTACATGAAGCCTCAGTTTCTGTATCAGTAAAGTAGGCAGAATGCTACTATCAACCCTGTTGGGGTTGTGGTTGTGGTTGTGATAAAGGTCAAATTCAAAGGGTAATTGAATATCCAGCAAACCAATAAAACACATCTGTAAAAAGTATTCTTAAATTTAAATATTTTGGTTCTTTGACTTTTCTACCATTATCTACTCCTTAGAAATATTTCTAATCAAACTAACAGAAAGAGAATTGAATCATTCTTTCCATTGATTCTGCTTATCTTATTGGAGAATGATCTCAAGGTCCTCCTTTGGAGTACCATGGAGAATGCACAGGGACTCCATATTGCCCTACCTCAAGAGCAAGCATCATGTTTGAGATTTCAGGCTGTGACCTGGCTCTTTGAAAGTATCCAATTAGTACACTGACCAGGATTTGCAAGACACTGGGAAGTCTGAGTAACAGATGCACTCATTTGCTAAACTACTGTGGAGGCCCCTAGTGGCACATTTTTGCTAAAAAAGTAATTAACTAAGCACAATATAATAGTTCTGAGCCTATTAGGAAAGTTGCCTAGGAATTTAAATAAATTTGCTATGATTAGAAGTAATGAAATCTTGAAGAGTGCCAGATTTAATTGCAAAAGTTGCTCAGTTAGCATGCCTAATATTGGGACTCGGAAATGGGTGGGAATTTAAGGAAGGTTCCTCTTGTTCCAAGGCTAAGTTAGAGAATACAGTCTCAAGGAAGCTTAGCATTTTCTTAGTTGCATTAGGGAAATTTGAAGTGGGATTGCCAACAAAATTACTAACAGTTCACACCTACAACAACCATGATTTTAAGAGGAGGTCCTGAACTGGGTACACATCAAGAAAATTTGGATGAAATGGGAGGAGGGAGAGAGATTGAGTGGATTAAGCCAGAGTGTCTACAGAGTGAGCAAAGACTTGTATGTTAAAATAATTTATATGGCACCTAAAGGTTAAAAGGAGACAAACAAATAACTTCTTGGCACAAGTTTATTTTCCCTGCACTCAACACAAGAATAAGCAAAAGAACGTTGTGCATGCTCTGTTGCTCGACTCCCAAGGAGTTGGGATGTGGGATCACATCTAGCCATGTCTGTTCATTGGTTTGAGAGCCCTTCTCAATCTCACCCCAACTTCCTGCTGCAGCCTTATTGGACCCTCTTCCCCTTCCTGCACTCTCTGCTCATCTCTACCTCCCCCACACGTGGCAACTTCTCCATGCCCAACTACTTGACTGGGGGTCCTCATTATTTACCTGGGCCTCATAGAATCTTTCTCTTCCCTTCATATACAACTCAAGCATTCCTTTCTGTATGAAGCTTTTCATAATGGTCCTAATGCTAGTGCTCTCTTGGCCAAGCTACTTTGTGATACTACGGTATTGAATATATAACATGTATTTCGGTCTTATATGAGGTGTCCTGAAATTCTTAGTGCTATTTTAAATAGCACTAAGATTTTTAGGACACAGATACCCTGTAACACAGAATACCATATTCTATACTATATTTTATAAAATAATATATTTTATAATGTACCATGGTTATTGAGTAACATATAATACTCTATATCACATATAGTAGTTAAATAGATAACTATCATATAGCGACTGAGCAGTAATCAGGTAGGGCAAGCAAGAGAGAGTAATGTTCCACAAATCTGGAGAGAAGGGAGTACCAAGAGGAGGTGATATTTGACAGCATCATCAGCTGCAGAGAGCTCAAGGACAATGAACATTGAGAAAAGGTCATTAGATTTGATAGCTTTGGAGAGAGCAGTTTTGGTGGAAAATGTGGTTAAAAACCAGACTGCAAAGGCGGGTGGGGGGCAGAGAGGAAGTGGATGCCCTAATTTGTCAGAAGGCATTCAGACATGAAAAGTAGGAGATCTGTGGGATGTAAACCAGCAGGGATGGGTAGAGAAATGAGGATGGGGGAGACAGCAGAAGAGACAGAAGTGAAAGTGGGGATAGGACAATGGACTAGAGAACAGATGACGTGATCATCAGGGCAGGTAGAAAGGTTTGCCTTGTCAAGGAGAGCAAGGGGAGAAGGAGAAAGAAGCCAAAGGCTCTGGACGATGTCACATAAGGAGGAGGAGAGAAGGGGGCTAAGTACATGATGAGGTTCTGTGTCTGTTCAAGATTTATAAATATTGACTGATCAGCTCTCTGGGGGGGGAAATAGAGTGGGCAAAAGCTTAGTATCAGGGAAATGGCAAAGGAATGGCAGGTGCTCAGATCATGAAGTGACCCTCCTGGGAGGGTTCACAGGAAGCAATGAGCCCGAATCACACAGGATGGGAATATGAGGATAACTTGGGGGTACATTAGTGGAGGAAACATCCCTGCCCCCAACCCTGTCACAGGAAAATGGAGCCAGGCTTCAACAAAGATGCTTCCAAGGGACGTCACTAAACAAGAGAATAGAAGCCCATCTTGTCGGATGAAAACTATCCCCTAGTCGTGTAAATTTTCACCCCCCCCTCCATTTGGTGTTGCTTCTCCTCAGTTCCAGGGTTGCAGTAGCTGCTTTGTGATGCAGAATTTTCTCCTTTGATCCCCTGGGAAGCCAGTATTACTTTGCACTCATGCAGCTAGGTATTTTTAGAACACTATTTCCACTATGTAAGCAAAACTGGGACCATTTGTCCAGGCCCCCCTACAGAGCTCTAATGAGGTGATGTTGCTAGAGTCAGTCAAAGTCAGTTTTGAGGGTCCCACTCCAGGTTGCACATCATAGTCACGGACCATGTTTCCAACCTCAAGAATCCTTGAGCCCAAGCTTTTCCAAAGCTGTTTTTCATCACAAAACATACTAAAATGGTGTTGACAATTGCCCTACCCCCACTCAATTAATTCTAGGGGCTCGCTAGTACCTCCAGAATAAAAATAGAAATTCTGAGTGACCTCTATCCCAAAGCCCATTTGTATGGAATTTTATCCTTGTTGGGAGAGATGAATGCCTTGACTGGTGTAAGGGGTGGTGTGGAATTGGTAAGAGGAGAAAAAACTGTAACCTTTGTCAGTATGGGGACAGGGATTACATTTTTTTGGTGTTCAAAGGGTCTGTCTTTCAAAGCCCATTCCAATCCTCTTGCACTTTATTCTCTCCTATGTAAACATGGAAAGTGCTTCATAAATTTTTGCAGGACTGTTGTGGACTTGAGAACTCTTCCAACAATTCTGGAGAACAATTTGGAACTATGAACCAAAGGGTTATCAAAATGTGATTACCCTCTCTCTCAGTAATATCACTACTAAATTTATATCCCTAAGATATCAAAGAAAAGAGAAAATAACCTATATGTATAAAAATATTCATAGCACTTCTTTCTGTGGTAGCAAAACATTGAAAATTAAGGGGATGCCGTCAATTAAGGAATGGCTGAACAAGTTGTGGTATGTGATTGTGAGGGAATACTAATGTGTTATAAGAAACAAAAAACAGGATACTTAAAAAGAAACAACTTAGGAAGACTTATACGAGCTAATGCAAAGTGAAGTGAGCAGAACCAGGAGAACATTGTGCACAGTAACAGCAACGTTATAACAGTGATCAATTGTGAAAGACTGAGCTAATTTCATAAAGACAACCATCTGAGGCAATTCCAAAGGACCCACAATGAAAAATTCTATCAAACTCCAAAGAGAAAACTGATAAACTCCTGAGTATAGATTAAAGCACTTTCTTTGTTTCTTGCTTTTTTATTTTTTGCAACATAGGTACATGAAAATATGTTTTGCATTCTATCTCCTTCAAGATGATTCACCCCTCTTGGACACTCAATGGTGGGAAGCCAACCTCTGGAAGATAATCACCCTGTTGCCTACCCTTCACATTCATTTCCAAGGCTATCAATGCTTTCTCTAAAGTACAATTCCTCTAAGCCTCCATTAGCAGAAATGGTTGTATCTTTCTGTAAGTTGGGCCATGATCCAGCTCACTGTTTGTGATGAGACTGTACATCCATCACTGCGAAATGGGAATGGAGGCCAGGGCTAAAGGCTTGGCAGGAGATCCGTCAGTACATTGCGTTTGTGGGTGAGGGAGCCATGGCTTCCTCAAAGTGGTCCATGTTTTATTAAGAAGGTGGCTGAGGCTGATCAATTAAATTCTGAAAGGAGGATTGTGTGACTGTCTGACTCTCACCTCTTCTTGTGCTATTGCTTATAAAATACATATATGGCCACTGATATATGAAGTAATGAAGGTTGTGCCCATAAAGTCTGGTTTGGGCATTTCTTCTTAGCTTCAGACAATGTAGCATTCAGTGATGAAAGGGCCCTTCAACCTGATGGAGTCCAACAGTTTTATTTCCTAGAGAAGGAACTAGGTCCTGGAAAGGCGAAGGAATTGCCCATGGTGTCCCTGGCTGGATGAAAGCAGAAATGGAACTATGGTACCCAGGTATCCCAAATCCCAAGTATATTGTTATGCTTTCTTCAGAAAGTTTGGAGGGCAATTCATTAGAAAATCATTACGAAAAAGCAGTATGGTACAAAGGTCCTTATTCTTGTTTTGTATGGCCCAGTCTCTTTTTGAGAAGCGAGGTGGAGCCAAGGCTTGCATTGTCAGAATAATGTTTTCAAAAAATCTTAATGGAATCAAATGCTCGATTTAATCAGTGATTAGTGAAAACAACGATGTAAATTTTCCCATTCAAATTTCCCTGGGAGGGAGAACATCTAGAGGGTTGTCCTAAACACTGGTAGTCCTGAGTTCAAGGTCTGTCTCTGTGCCATGCTCCTTGTGTGGACCAGAGAAAATGGTTCATCATTTCTCAATGTCCCAGGGACCTACAATTGTCATTCATAGATGATTTTCACACATCTAAGTGGAGGGAATTTTCACTTGGATGAATTCATAGGGCTGGATCATTCCTTACCCCTTCAAATAAAATTTCCTTTCCATGTGGAGATGATTATGCTCCTGATTGGGCACCATAGAGCAAGGGGTCCAAAAGCCTTTAACAAGGCTCTGAAACTGGGAGTCAGTGTGGTATATACCATAGAAGGAACACTTGCTTGGGAATCAGAGGAGCTGAGGTCTAATTTTACTATGCACCACCAATTTTTCTTAGCCAGATCTGCCTTTGTCAGATGATGGATGGAACTAGGTGGCACCTAAACACTGCAGCCTAGGATATCACATTTAGTGGCTGGCCGTATTCATGGAGATCTTTGTAGGGAGAACTGGATTACTTTGCCTCTAGACACAAATGTACTTTAGAAGTTGTGTACATCCACATGTACACACACACATACATATACACACATATACTCGAACACAAAATAGGTTTCTCCTTCTTACTTTTAGTGGTAGGGATGTGGAAGAGATGAGGGAAGAAAGACAAGAAGCTTCTACAATCTCTCGAAATGACTGTGAGGCAAAGGCCTTGCAGAGTTTCTCACCATTTAATTTTCTACTTCTGATTTGGCAGCAGAGAGCTTCATAGTCCTGGAGACAGAATGTGAATAAGTGTGAGCCCCAGAGTAACAGCCCTTCCTGGCTCTTGAGAGAATTTCCAAGGACTGTGAACAGGTGCTGTTAATTTATTTCCCCATCAGCCACCCTAGGCTTCCCAGGGGGGCGCCTTCATGAGAGTCCCCCACTCAGGTATGGCATTAGCTCTTCCAGGCTGCTGTGAGCATACCCTGTTTCAGCAGCCTCTCACTTGGGTTTGCAAAAGCCACCGCTGACCAGCATTAGACATCTAAGAAGCCTTATCCAATAGGTGGGCATGTCCAACAGCTGACCATTTCCCCAGTGGGAGCATGTGTCTGGGGATTTTCCACACAGTTCTTTTTGTTGTGGTTGTTTTTGCTTCTTCTATGTATCCCCAGGGATTAAAAAATCCTGGAATCTTATCGGGGAAAGGCTTTAAAGGTTACATGAATGTCCTTCCACCTATGAGAGGAATTAAAGTGCCAGTGATTTCCAACATTAATAACTATGCATTAGGACAATTAGTGTTTCAAAAAGGATTCACCATGAATAGTTCTTTAAAATCAAGAATTCTGATGAAGGCAGTGATCACCCATATCTCCAGAGGACCAGTTGTGAGTGCAACCCTGTCCTGACACAGAGATCAGGGAGGTCGGATGCAGAAGAGACACATTTCTGGACATGGATAATGGGGGATTGGTTTTGCTTGAGTACGTATGTTTGTCAGCTGGGGTTTGGCCCATTCTGTTCTCTCCTCTCCTTCTCTCTCCTTCTCTCCCCTCCTCTGCTCTCCTCTTCTCCCTCTCAATCTGCCCTCTCTTCTTTTTTTTTTTCTCTTCTAACAGTAGAGTGGTAGGGAGAAATAATAAATGCTTGATAATTGAAAAACATATTGTAATTACACACATAATTTATTTAAAATTATATGTACAATTATATTCATTATCTAATTATATAATATTTTAATAAAAAACAAAACGATTCCAATGATAACATGAGAACACCTTTTGGTTGAAATTAATGTTTTCAAGCTTCAGGGAGGTCAAGTCCCATTATCTCCTGGGGACAGGGTACAGTAGAAAGGCCTTAGTATTTTTTCTTAGCCATAAAGACCATCGTTGCTACCCTGACATTCTATCCTTGTCTTTCCTCATCACCTCCTCTGGACATATTTGAAGTTGTTGGCATCTTGGACTTGTCTCTGAATGCAGTCTATACTTTCCCAGTTTCGTCTACTCCTATCACTGCAAAGCTTGTCATGCTCCATCCCCGATCACTGTCTGTGCCCACCAGCACTTTGAAACTAACTCAAATGCCGCTTTCTCCAGGGAACCTTCCCTTGCTACCTCTGTCTAGAATGACTCTACCCCCCTCACGTGTTACACAGCACTTCATCCTGAACTCTATGAAGCTGTTATCATGCAATACTGTGCACTAAAGCCACAAGTGCAGATTAGCCTAGAGCTCTGGGGTGGTGAGCTCTGCTCAAGTCATTCAGTCAAGAAATCATGATGAAGCATTTTCAAGGTGGCAGGCACCATGCTGGGCAGTGGAGAGAAGGAAGGAAGGAAGGAAGGAAGGAAGGAAGGAAGGAAGGAAGGAAGGAAGGAAGGAAGAGAGAGAGAGAGAGAGAGAGAGAGAAAGAAAGAAAGAAAGAAAGAAAGAGAGAGAGAGAGAGAGAGAGAGAGAAAGAAAGAAAGAAAGAAAGAAAGAAAGAAAGAAAGAAAGAAAGAAAGAAAGAAAGAAAGAAAGAAAGAAAGAAAGAAAGAAAGAAGCAAGCACATATTAAGTGCTCAGGATGTTCCTGGCTCTGTGCTAGAGGATACAGAGGTGAGCACGAAGCAGGCTCTGCCTTCCACCTGAGGCCAGAAGTAGAACTGCTCATTCTCTGAGCTTCTCTCCCTCAACCTTGAACAAATGCTTTGTACACACAGGAGATGTAAAATAATTATCTATTGAGGGGATTCTTGAAATGAAAATTTTCTATAGTGCATCAGAGTCTCCAGCAATTCATGGCACTGAAGGACAGGACAGGCAAGTGCCCCAAATGTCAGCTTCCTAAGACACAATTTTTCCCTTCTCCCCCAATCCAGTCCCCAGCATCACAGGTGCTCAGATCCTAGAAGATGCCAGGATTCTGTCAATTAATTGGAGTCCACGTTTCATGTGACCCAGATAAAGAGCCTTCTTTTTTAAAAACAAATGAAATATGTCCTTTGAAAACATCTGCCAGTGAAATAGCAACAAGATACAGACAAGCCTCAGTGTCCTGTTTGATCACTGCAGGCAAGTAGGACCTCAGGGAAAAGTCAACTCTGCATCTGGCCCATCACCTGATTCCCAGTTGTCTCTGTCTCTATGGCAGCTACTCCTGGGCAACTGCTGCCCATCAACTCCTCCCACTGGCCCCAATTGCAGCTAATAGTTAGAGTTTATGGAGCTTTCAGCTTTTCAAAGTACTTTACAAATATTATCTCATTTCATTCTTATAAAAACCCTAGGAAGAAGGACCTTTTTATTATTCCTATTTCACAGATAAGGAAACTAAAGGAAACAGAGGTTAAGTAACCTTCCCATGGTCACAGAGCTAGTGAGCACTTGAGATTAGTTGTGAAGTAAGGTTTACTTGACTCTAGACTCTGTGCTCTATCCAGTGCACCACTTGGCTCATTGCTACTGCTCATTTAGGAAAGGGGGCAATGGCCCCCAAGAACAAGCTGACCCAGAGGAAGTTCATTTCCTTTTCTTGTGGGATGACTAGACCAGGGAAATGCTGTGGATATAATAATGGTCAAGCTCTCATTGAAAGTACTTTCACGTTGGCCAAAAGTCTTACCATCATTGTCCCATCTGAGTGCCACAACCACCACCACCCCCGTGAGGAAAATGGCACTAAGAAAACTACTTCCCCTTTTCCTGATGAGAAAACTGAGGTTCATGGAGCTTAAGGGACCTGTCCTTGGTCACGTGTTAGTAGGTCAGGCAGAGGACCTGAACTTACTAGTCTCTGATTCTAAGCCAAAGAAACTCTCCTAAGTCATACTATTAGACTTAGACAAAATGTTAGACAAAGTCACTTCTGTTATTTTCCTATAAAAGGTGGAAAGAGATGGGTGAGAAGACAGTGTATGTAAGTGGATTAAGAAGCAGTTCCCTATCACCACTGAAAAAGTATTTGTTGTTTGATATCAACTTGCAGGGAGTTCCTGGAGGGAGAAGAACCCCGCATCATATCCCTGGTCCTATGCTAGGTGATCTTTTTTATCAAGGATTTGAAAAAAGCCATAGATGTTCCACCAATCAAAACTGAAAAAGACATAAACCTGAGAGGTAAGGAAGGGTTAAGGATCAAAAAATTATGATTAAAGTAATGAATCAGATCTAATAAAATTAAATGAATAGAAAGACATGAAGTATCCTTCATTTAGGCTCAAAAAATCAGCTTCTCATATATATGATGAGAAGGAAGTGTAGCTAGGGTTTATAGGATTGCAGAATTAGGTCTGGAAGCAGGGATGTGCTGGAGCCAGCTTGTGGAATTTTGAAAACCAATTGTTAAATTTTCTGTGTGAGCACTGACACCTCAGAAATCATCACATCTTACAAAATCGGACTCAATTGAATGCATTATTTAAGAACGCAATGGAGAAAATTTTAATATTGCAAATTAAACTTAAAATCATTATGGGTACATTTTTTCCCTCCTGGAGAGACAGCCGCTAAACATTTACCAGTACAACCTTGATTAGACGAGATCTCAGAAATCTTTAGCGCAAGCAACACACAAGCGGGATCTCCAATGTGACTCATCCACTAAATGGTCTTCCAGTCTCTGCTTAAAGACCCCAAAGGAGAAAGAAAAAGAAAATGGCAACCTCTCAGGGATTCTAATCAAAGTGGGAGGCTGTAACTAACATTACTCTGGGAGACCCTATTCACCAGGGTAAGAAGGAGGTGGGACAAGGACTCCCACATACTATATGTTACACATTGGACGGGGGGAATTAGAAAGAAAGAGGCAAAGAAAAAAACTTCAAGGGCTAAATTAACCAATACATATCAAATGAATTAAACAATATACCAAAACTGTATTAGAATCGGAGTCCCTCACCACTCTCCACCTCTCTAAATAAAGAATCAAAGTGCCTTTTCATTTTTTTTTATTTGGGGCTATGCTTTTTTATTTTATTTAAAAGCCATTCAGTTTTGATTTGTTGTTCCCATATACACTGAAATATTCTGATATGCATTTATTAGTGGTTTGTAGTAGTCTTTTGTGGGCCCTAGGTGGTGCTGCACTGGATAGAATGTTGGACCTGGATTCATGAAGATTCATCTTCCTGAGTTCAAATCTGACCTCATTCACTTACTGGCTGTGTGGTCCTGGGCAAGTCACTTAATCTTGCTTGCCTCAAGGGAACATTGTACCTCCAATTTCTTTGCCTTTACACTGGCTGTACCCCATGCATTGAATGATCTTTCACTTTACCTCCATCTCCTGGATTCCCTGACTTCCTTCAAATTCCATCTAGAAGCACCTCTTTTATAAGGTCTTTTCTTGTCTACCATTATTCTAATACCTTTCTTCTGAGACTAACTCCAATTGATCCCATCTCTGTCTGATTGTATGGCATTATTGGTATGGGAAGGGACTTATGCCTCTATTAGATTAGACTCCCCTTGAAAGCCAGGACTGTTTTTGCCTTTCTCTACATCATTACCCATAACACTGGGTTACACCTGAACACAGTAGGTGTTTAGTAAATGTTGGTTGGTTGAGTCTAACATATCAGGTCCCAAACTTCTATGAATGAGTTTCTCAAGGAGAGGCAGACAGGTGCAAAGAAAGATGACGACAATAGTAACTGACATTCTTGGAGCACTTTCAATTCGGAAAAACATTTGATGCATATACTTTTCCTGGGTCCTCACAATGGCCTGGCAAGACAGTGCCTAGCCCTTCTAATCCATCTCTCTGAGAACAAACAGAGGGTCATCTTGAAGAGGCTAGAAATGCCTCATAACACACTCTCCAGCACTGCAGGCCTCAGACAAAACAATCAAACACATATGCCAATATTTTCATCACTCAAAGTACCTAGTCAATGCTTCCTGGCCAATTCTGTCCTAAACAAATACCAAAAGAAGACTTTTTTCCTATCACGGAATCCTGTTCTGAGGGCAAAGGAGATAGGATGACAACCAAGAATCACCTACCCAGAAAAAGTGAGGGTAATCCTTCAAGGAGAAAATGGACACGTAATGAAACAGAGAACTTTCAAGCATCCCTGATAAAAAGACCAGAGCTGACTACAAAATGTGACTTTCAAAGACAAGATTCAAAAGACACATTAAAATGTAAACAGCAAAGATAAATTGTAAAGGGATTCAATAAGGTTAAATTGTTTGCCTTTTCATATGGGAAGATAGGTAGATAGATAGATAGACAGACACACAGACACACAGATAGATGATACATAGATAGATAGATAGATAGATAGATAGATAGATAGATAGATAGATAGATAGATAGATAGATGGACAGATAGTTGTAACTTCTAAGAACTTTCTCGTTATTAAGGCAATTAGAATCACTGCATAGAAATAGGGAATGGGTGTAAGTTGGCTATAATGGGATGTATCTAAAAATAAATTCAGGGGTAAAAGACACAAGGTGGGAAAATGGAAAGGGGTAAATTATCTCACATCAAAGAGCTTTTAACTGTGGAAGGGAAAAAAACTGTGGCAGGAAACCCTTGAACCTTATTCTAATTGAATTGCCTTAAAGAAGGAATAAAATGCACTCAGGTGGACACAAAAAATTCTATCATATACTATAGAGAAAGAGGAAAGGAAGGAGATTTTGAGAAGTGACAGGGCGATAGGAAAGATAGAAGGAGGAATAAATAAGGGAAAACTAGAATGGAGGGAAATACACAGTAATCATAACTGAAAAAAATTTACAAGTTTCTCTGATAAAAACTTTGTTTCTCAAATATATAGAAAATGAGTCAACTTTATAAAAATGCAAGGCATTCCACAATTGATAAATAGTCAAAGGATATGAACAGGTAATTTTCAGATGAAGAAATCAAAGCTACCTACAGTCATGTGAAAAAATACTATAAATCATTAGTGATTAGAGAAATGCAAATTAAAACAAATCTGAGGTACCATCTCACACCTATCAAACTGGCTAATATGACAGAAAAGGAAAATGATAAATGTTCAAGGAAATGTGGGAAAAAATGGGACACTGAAGCACTGTTGGTGGATTTGTGAATTGATCCAACCATTCTGGGTGGCAATTTACATACCTCTTGACCTAGCAATTCCACTACTAGGTCTGTATTCCAAAGAGATAAAAAAAAAAAAAAAAAAAAAAGGAAAAGAACAAGTATGTACAAAAATATTTATGACAACTCTTTTTGTGGGGAGGAAGAATGGGAAATAGAGGGGATGCTGATCAATTGAGAAACTGCTGAACCATCTGTGGTATACGATTGTGATGGAATACTATTGCGCTATAAGAAATGATTAGCATGATGGTTTCAGAAAACCTGGAAAGACTTACATAAAGTGTTGAAAAGTGAAAGAGGAAAACCAGGAGAACAGTGTACATGGTAATAACTATACTGTTAGATGATCAACTGTGAATGAGTTAGCTATGCTCAGCAATGCAATGATCCAAGCCAGTCCCAAAGGAGTCAGTATCAAAAGCGGTCTCTACCTCCAGAGAAAGAACTGCCAATGTCTGAAAGAAGATCAAAGCAGACTTGTTTTGACTTTATTCTTCTTGTTTATTTTATTTTGGTCTGTGTTTTCTTTTACAATATGATTACTATGGAAATGTGTTTTGTATGACTATATATGCGTAACCCATATCAAATCTTTGCTTTCTCAATGGGTGGACGGGGGAAGGGGAGAGAGCAGGATCATTTAGAACTAAAAATTAAAAGAAAACAAAGGTTAAAATGGTTTTTACATGTAATTGGAAAAATATAAAAGGAATTGGATTATATGCCACAACTTTGAATAGATAACTTGGCCCATGATAGTCGAGTGGTGTTAGGATAAGTTTAATTGTAGCAGTAGAAAACCCCTTATTCAAAAGAATGCCAAAAAAGTATATGCCTTCTCTGATGCAGAAAGTATTCTCATTTACCCTTCATAAGAGCTAAATGGCCCACGTGTCAACAGGATGAAAGAGATAGCAAAATAGCTTCATTCTTGCAGACTTCCCTCTTTGTCTAAAACATCCAAGAAGCAGATTTTAACACTTAATCAACGAAACGGGAGTACGAATTACTAAATTAGAGTGTTCCAATTTGCAGAGACCTTAGGACTGTTACCCACACACTCATCTCAATCATCCTCCATGAAGTCCCTGGGCTGCCTGACATCTTTGTAAAGGTGCTTTGTTGTGACAATGTGAGGGTATATCTCAGATCATTGAGCTGTAAGAAACAGGCATGTATGTATCTATTTGGTGTATGTGTGCATGCAAATATACACACATATCTATGTATCTGTATCTATATATCATGTATTATATATGAAAATTCTGAATTAGTGGGATTTTTAAAGGCATGCTTTCAAATCCTGGCTCTGCCAGTTATTATATGCATAATTTCACTTAGGCAAGTCACTGAACATCTCTGAGCTTCATCTGTAAAGTGAAGGGTTTAGGACGAGCTAAGATTCAAGATCTAAATCCATGTTCCTCCTATCTAGGCTTGTCAAGGTTTAAGGAGGGAGAGATTTGTTGTTCCTGAATCCTGGCTTTAGATGAGATTGGAGTTCTGTTGTCCTGGGAGTTATTAGGGCTGAGGAGCCCTTCTTCTTCCTACAGGTAGTCAGGGGATTCTAGCTAGATGTCTGAGTAAAGACACACAAAATCCAGTTCACCTTCATCAGCTCCAAACAGTAACATTATGTTAAGTAAGGCAAAAGAACCTCTCACATACTATGAATCCAGGATTCGCTGTGTGAGTCAGTTTCCAATGCATGCATCCTGGTGGGAGAAGGGCATATGAGGTGCTCAGAGAGATGAGCCTCTGTGGTGGGAAGGCTGCCAAGGACTTTTCAGGACTTCTCATAGACCTTTGGTATCTACCTGTCACCCAGCCTTCACCTGTGGTTCCATGAAGCTACAGTATACCCAGTGGCCATATCCCAGTAAAAATTAGCCCATCAGTAGATGGGCTAAGCTAAGTAGAGAGTAGCCAATCAGCCTCAAACCCATCTGTGTATTAGGAGGATATGTACCCCAAGCATGTGAAGATTTCCTCTGACAGAATGGGTGGATAAGAATAATGTGTTCCAACAGCCACAAAGGTAGCTGAGGCAACTACTGTGGAGTGCTTAGAATTTGGTCCAACACCGAAGATGCCAAGGTCACCCACTGCGTACCAAGCCACTGAAATGTCATCATGATATTTGTCTCACCACTGGATTTTGATGACTCAACAAGAGAGAGCAGTGCCAACAACTTTATGCAACTCTCCATCATTTAAATCCAATTCTCTGGCAAGTCAAGACATCACTGTGGTGTCACTGGTCCTCTTTTAAATAAAGGGCAAACAAAAATAACAGCCAGTAGGGGTGTTATCCTCAGGGCCTGGCCCAGGAAAGTGGGATCAGGTTTTTTCCCTAAAATGCATTGAAATTTTCTTTGATATACAATTGGATTTGGGGAATACATCTTGGACCATGTACGCCTTTCTTGTCAATGAAGAACAAAACTAGGCAACATGGGGCCAGTGGCAGGGGTCTTCAGGCTCTTCCTCCAGGATTTGCTCCACAGACCAATAGAATGAACAAGTACATGGGAAACCTCAGCTCACATTCAGGCCTCTGTTGGAATCAAATGTACCTTCAGTGAATATCCTTTTCCTTCTTGGAATGTCCTCTCTCTGCTATGGCTAAGTAAACTTCCTTTATTAACTGTCAACAAGCTCACTTTTTTCCCGTAATAGATTAGAGCCACTGGTACACTTGGATCCCTTCAACAGGCCTTCCCATTGAATTGGACGCCCATCCACAGTCACCTTAAAGAACTGGCACAGGGGATTCCCAGTGTTGTGGTTTCTGCAAGATTTCTTGTCATCATCTGCGCCTCTGAGGATCACGCAGACTTTCTAATGGCGATTCATCGTCCTTGCCATGGCAAAGAAACCCATTTATTATTTCATTTTGTTTGCTGTTATGTATCTCTGGACCACACACATTATACTTTGTCTCCTGGACTATTTTTCATTTATCATGAGGCATGGTCTTTATACATCCATCAATTTCTTTGCCTTTGCCCTTCGAGTGACACTAGATTACAAGTATTCTAAGAGAGTAGTATTTTATTACTCAGCCATACATCACCACCAGCAAAATATTATTGTTTAAAAGAGGGACCTTTGTTTCAGGGAAAAAAACTTAAGATCATTAAATGAACTAATTTCCCAAAGACACTTGAGTCTCTTTCTTCCAAATTCAACTCAGGGCAGATTGGGGCCACTGTAACTCTGCAATGTCTGTCCAAGATATATGCCATATTGAACTGGACTTAGGAGTTATTAAAGCACTTGCATATTAAGAGAGTGAGCAAAGGAGATATGGGGCAGCTAGGTAGTTCAATACATAGAATGGTCACCCTAGAGTCAGGAAGACTCATATTCCTGAGTCCAAATCTGACCTGAGACACTCACTAGCTGTGTGACCCAGGGCAAGCCACTTCAACCTGTTTGTCTTAGTTCCTCGTTTGTAAAATGAGCTGTAGAAGGCAATGACAAACCACTGCAGAATTTTTGTGAAGAAAACCACAAACGGGGTCACAAAGAATCAGACATGACTGAAAAATACCAACTCATACATAAACTATTCATACATATGTGTGAGTATATGGGTGTATACATATACATATATGTATATGTGTGTATACATACACACATATATAAACATGTGTACATGCATTGTAGAGGACACTGTTTTTCAGTATCTTTCCTATGTGTATGTGTTTATATACATATATATATGTACATATATATGTATATGTGCTAGATATTGAGAAATGAAGCCCTAAAATATGCACATATGCACGTATGCATACATTATTGAGAAACAATACCATCAAGGTGTTCTCTCTTACATCATTGATCAACTTGGTGAATATTATTCTAAGCAAGCTATGCTTCCTATTATTGTTTTCTTGGGTAGTATTTTAATTTTTTCGTATATCCCATTATGATCTGTATTGTTGGAATTCCCATGTGGGTGTTCTACTTTCATTGACTGAGGAAATATTTTATTATAGAAATGTTGATAGTTTTCTTCTCCCCCAATATTAATTGTCTTCCTAGTTTTATATTTAAATGTTTTGTAGGTGATCTGATTTAATTAAGCCCTAAATGATAAATTGTTGGTAAATGCATCTCCCCCAATTCTGATATACATATTGATAGCGTTTATCATCATCCATTATCATATTCCAAAAGAATTTACAATATTCATTTCTCCTAAATTGACCATATCCTTGAACAATTTTCTAGAAAATCAACTGTGTTCTGACTAAAGTACCTTCTAAAAGAAAAATAATTAATAAACTAAGGAGAAACAGGAAACATTATCACAAGAAAAACTTGCAAAACAAAATAAATAGGCCAGAGAGAGCAAAGAAAAGCCAAAATCCACATCCTCCAAGGACGACCCTAAATAGTAGACAAATACCGTAAGATAAAAGAAGTCAAGGTTAAAGCTCAAGAGGAAAGAATACAATTACAAAACAACTAGATTTTCAAAAGATGGAATGAGCTAATCGTCAAAATTTACATCATGGTTAAGAAAATCAGTAAGGAATATCTGGCAATCTAGTATCTATGAGAGACATAAAATATTCAAACATAGAGGAAACATGAGACCCAGCTAGTTGAAATATAAAAAACAAATCTTAAATCAGAATAGAATGTTGAAGGAGATACAAAAAAGTATAGGGGAAAAACACAGCAGGAAGAATACTTGAGATTTTTGTACACCAAATCATTGGAGCTAAAGAACAAGGATTATTCCAAAAATATTTTTAAAAGACTCACTATCTAAATCTCATATTCTAGGAAATCATACAAGAAAAGAGAATGTTTTAAAGTATTACAAACAAAAGAAAAAATACAAATTTATAGATTATATAGATTTTCATCACAGAGGAATCCTGTATTTAAGTCACTTAGAAATGTAGTCACTAATTTCTAGAGTTTCAACATTCAGAAGCAAATATTACAATCATCAGGAAGGAGCAATTAATGTATCACAAGACACTAATTTGAATCACACAGGATTATTCAATGTGGAAGAGAAATACTGACTATATATGTAGCTAGAGAGGATAGACAGATATGGAAATGAAAAGAAAAGATAGAATGTATTAATCCCCAAACTCAGGTTCTATCCTCCAATATTGCCAGTCTTGCAAAACTAAGTGCATTCTATCCTGAGAAAAGATGTTTATTATTCCTTACTGAAGACTTCAAATATTTCCTTGAAAGAAAACTAGAGCTGAGCAAGATTCTTTTTTTCCATGTAAATCAGCTCAGCAGCTGAACTTCATCAGGCAAGCAAGTATTTAAAGCAGGAATTTTGTCAGAATAATGATGACTTAATGTTTACATCATGTTAGGAGCAGATGTTTGTCTCTGAAATCTCACAATACATGAATGTATTGGAGAGAAAAAAAGTACTTGGAATTAACGCAAGATTGTCAAATAAGAAGTAAATCACCTGAAGAAACTTTGTACAGAGGGAATATAATTTCTTTAAATTGAGCTTCATGGGTTAACTCAACAAATTAAGAGGTTCAAGGGGTGGAAGAGGTCACAAAAATGATTCTAAAACCACATTCTCTGTTGAGGAAGTACAAAACTAAGACTGAATCAGTAAAACTAGAATCTTGGGTTCTGTTTAGTATGGAAAGGAGAAGAGATTAGACGTCTGAGTACAGACATAATTTTGTAAGAGTGAAAACAAAAAGATCTTATGCTCCAAAAAATCCAGAGCATTATTAATGTAAATCTCAACGAATTCAACTTTGTCATGAAAAAGAAGCTCATTGTTGTGTGGATTAGAAAGCAGAAGGCAGCAATATTGTACCTACAGAAAATAAACCCAAAGCAGAGGGAAACATGATGAATTCAAATAAACATAGAAGGACTCACACAAAGTAACATAAAGGGAATAGGGGAAGAAACAGAAGTAAACAAAATCTGTGTGCGTGCGTGTGTGCGTGCATGTGTGTGTGTGTGTCTGTTTATAGGCACATACATAAACATAGATATACTTGTACACACAACCTGCATGGAGACATAAAAAGAAGAAAAACTCTTGTTGCAATGCAATGAACAACTTTGATTCTATTTTATTACTTTTAAAACACACACAGAGTTCCTTTTAACATTTGGTAAACTATGAAAGTGTGAGGTGACATGTCCTATTAATATTATTTGCCTTTTTATGTTATTCTGTCTAAAATTTGTCCAGAAATGATATTTTTTTATCTCTAGAGTTTTTCAAATTAGTTCATTCAGATTTGTTTGCTGTGCCAAATTACAATTTGTTCATCCCCTAAACAAAAGAAATGACTTGTCACAGGCAGCTCCTTTGGTGGACGAGGCCACCTTCTAATGCCCTCTCATGTCTGCTGATGCCCACTACTCCCATGACTTGTTCGCTTCTTGCCTTGAGGTCCTCCACTTCTCATTGCTCAGAGTTCTCCTCAACTAGTTTAGCCCATATCTATGACATTGATGTTCTATAGTCGCTTTCATGTGATGCCAAGATCTAAGTGCATTTTGTCCATCTCCTGTCTCCTTGACAGTTCTAGATTTGGGAACAACAATCCAGTAATGCCAAGGTCATGGTATGGTGTTTCATGGCCCACTCACTATTCTTTGAACACCATCCTCTTATAAATATTATCTTGCATTATCATCATCTAAATTATTTTGAGGGCAGAGACTATCTTTACTTTGCGTTTATATGCCTAGACCTTATCAGGATAGCTGGCACATGGTAAGCTCTTAATGCCTTTTTTCATTGATTCATTCATTCGTTACATAAATTTTTGTATGAATGCTATTGCTTCTCTCACGTTACATGGTGTAAACTTGGAGTCTCATTCAAAGACTTACAGAATGTGACAAAAGATGGGGACAATAAAGGTCAGAGAGGCTGTGGAAAAACTGACATCCCAATATACTCAGTGGATTTATGAATTGGTCCAGTCATTCCAGAAAGCAATGTGGAGTCATACCAAGAAAGTTACAAAAATATTCAACCGCCCCCCCCCACATGGAGATCCCACTAGAAGGCATTTTCAAAAAGAGGGTCAAAGAAAGGAAGTTTCTTTATGCAACAGAATGTTTCTAATACCACTTTTTGTAGTAGTAAGAATAAGAAAGCAAAATAGGTGCCCATCAGTGGAGGATGTCTAAGCTAACTGTGCTATTTGAATGCAATGGTCTATTTCTATGCCGTAATCAAAATGCCAAGCAAAACAGGGAAAACCCAGAAAGCAATGTACATGACTACAGCAATGCAACTGGAAAGAAGAGAAAAATAAACAAAAAAAACTGAAGATCTTGGGATTATAGTTTTCAAGATTGGCCCAAAGAAGAGTTGTGAGAATAAGTTTCCTCCTCTTACCTGTCTCCTTTTTGTTCAGAGATAGAGGGGAATAGACACAGAAATTTGAATAGGACTTGATTTACGTGTAGGTTGCTTTTGCTGAACTGTGATTTTTTTATTACTTTGCTAAAAAGAATAGCTCTCTAGATAGAAAGGGTAGGGTCCTACCACACAGAGTTTTGAGAAGAGAATTCAAGAATATAATAGCTTTTTAAACCATTCTTGATGTTTTAAAAAGAGAAAAGCAGTCATAAGGACTCTGTCTACATCAGTTATTATATAGGTGATTATCATTCACAATGTTTGTACCAAAGAACCAGAAATTTAGAGGCAAATATACTGTACATGTGGTGCTAACTGCCTTGTCAGGGACTGGGTACAGTTGATTCATCCAAACATTTCAGAATTTGTTAGATTGCATAAAGGTCCTTTCACTGTCCTATTTTGCAATACACATTGTCTTATATTCTAAAATGAACCCTAAGAATTAACAGTCTTTGACTCTTTAAAATTTGCTTCAGAATTTTGAGTGCAAAAGATGAATATCCCCTTTCTTGGCCTGAATTTGCTCACCTGGAAGATGAGTGAGTCATGTTAGATGACCTTTAAAATCTCCTCCAGTTGGAAATTTATGGCATTAATATTCTTAGTTGAGTCGTGATATTTCATTTCTCTATAGAAATGCAGGAGTTTTTGCTAACAGAAGGTTTTGTTTGTTGGGTAGCCATACTCTGAACATACAGGATATTTTCATAGAGTCATAAGACAATAGTATCCCATAGGGTCCATGCCAAATGGCCACTTTCCAAAAGCCTATCATCCACAGGGGAAGATGTCCTTGTTCCATTGTGTAAGTTAATAGCTAATGATTGGACATTACATACATAAAGACAAGCAAAGAGTTCATGGGGTTTTATGTCTTAGAGACTGCCCCATCCAATTAATAAGGGTCAATCCCTCATTGTCTAGTTGGAAAAGTTGAGTCAGAGAAATGAAATCACTTGCCCATGATCACAAAGGTACCAAATGAGAAAACTAACATTTGAACCTATGTTCTCACACTTCAAATCCAGCAATCTTTCCAGAGCTCCGCTAAGTTATCCAGCTAATCCTCACCCCTACCCAATATGTACTGCTACTTAGCCCTCAACAGACAGTTTGGGGATTAATCCACCTAGGTAAATCAATCCATGCATTGTGTAGGTTCTCTCATTATATTAAAAAAAGGGCACAGTGAATAGGTGTTATGCTCCCCAGATTTCTATCTTCAAAATCACACACTCCCAAAGCTGACTGGCATTATGATGACTTCCTTCCTTTCATCAGTTTTTGTCTGCAGAGGGAGAGAGTCCTCGGTGGGGTTAATGACGACCCTCTCAATCCCTAGTCCGCTGACAAGAGCCCCAACAAAGAGAGGAGAGAGGATGTTATGCCCCCCGAGGGGCTGGTTAATATTAGCAAAGCTAAGAAGGACAATAATTGAGATGGTGATAATGCCCCCCATTTCTAGAGTACGTTCAGGTAGACGGAGATATAGAACTGTAATGGGGAAGCAGTTGCAGAATGAGAGGAGTCAGTCATGAGGACTGCCATTTCCATCAGAAATCACTCCAGCTCCTCTAGTCCCTGTAAAATTCCCACATAATGGGAAATAAGGCATAATAGCAAATGGCGAGTGGAAACTGTGTTTAGCAGGCTGATTGGCCCAGAAGGGCATGAGGTGACACCTCTGACCTCATTTTTCTTTGGGAACCACAAAGATCTTTACTTGCTAAAGAAACAAAGATCTTCCCAAAGCCATTGGCAAAGTCCTTACAAACAATCAACTAAGAAAAATATAAATGCCTTACCTCTGCTCTAGATCTAGAGCTCCTCAAGCCCCTTGACAATCATTGGAAGGTCTGCCATTTCCCATACTGAACTTGACTGTAACATCACTGCACCCTCACACCAAAGATGGCCACTGTTACTGCAGGGCTTGGGCTTAGGGTAAAGTGTATAGAAGTATCTGCATATCTTCCTTTCTTTTCACAAATGTATCCACATGGCCCCATGCAGGTGGAAGTCACCAATCACCAAAGGAGCTAAGGAATTGCTTCATATTGTGGTGGAGCCCTGTGGTTGGTTCATGAACAGATAATTGGCATATTGGCAAAATACTGTGTCCTGAATGAGCACTGCTGGAGACTCACTGTTTTCCAATCTCTTTCCCAGGGCGCAGGTTCAGTAATTCCAAGCTGATCCAGCCTTGTGGCACCTGAGGTACTCTACTACACACTGTCCACCTGTGCTTTCTTTGCTCCATTCTTAGGTGACTAAGGTGCTTCCTCCATACTCTGGATCATGTGGAGCACACACTGTGAGGCCATGTTTGAACACTTCAGGTTTTTCGTTAAAGATTTTTTTTCCCCAGAATTTTCTCAAAAGGAATGACATAAACTTTTCTCTATAACATTCCAAATACAAGAAGGATCATGAAGCTGGTGTTTCTAACTCATGGGGAACGGAAGTCTAATAGATTCAGAATAAAATAAATGAGCTTAGCAGTGATTTGAAAAGATGTTAAAAGGTACTGAAAAGTATTTTAAAAGGTGGAGAAATTATCTTCAGGTAGAATTTACTCATCTCTAGTAAAATAAAGGCCCAAGGGGGTGTCTTTTCCAGAAAAAAAGATCCTTTAATTTTGATAGAGAATTTGTCCATGGAGAAACCCAATGTGTTGCAATGGCATTTGACAATAACCTAGTTATCGGTGATCTTCCTTGTAATTTCATTGACATAAGGAAACTCTCCTGTGTGAAAGCAGGTCAGCACCTTCTTTCCATCTTCTAAACTTAGGGCATTGCCATGGGTAACTCATTCCATCAGTGCTAGAGGTAGGATTAGAACTTAAGTCTTCATGGCTCCCAGGTGGCTTCCTGGCTGTCGGTTATTATGACCAGCATCCTATTTGAAGAGGAGGAGGGTTAGGGTTGCACATACATACATATACCTACATATACCAATATATGCATATATATGTGTTAGGGTTAAGGTTACACATACATCTATATACCTATATATACAAATATGTGCATATGTGTGTGTACATATATTCCTCATATGAAAAATAAATATGGAACATTGTGGGGAGTATTATAGGATACAAACAATCTTTGCCAGAGAAGGAGGTAGGCTTGGCAAGTAGCAGAGATAGGGAAAAATACGGGATATCCTTAGGGATGCACTGGGACACATAGTATGTTATAGAGGAAGAAATTAGGGATGAAAGGAAGGCAAAGGTAGCCAGCTCCACTGGATCCAGGTGGTTGCTTTGGCCTTGCTTCCTAGTGGATTTGCACAGACCAGAGGCAGAACCCAGGGAAGTGGGGACAGGGCTGCTTCAAAATAGTCCAGCTAGATACAGTTTAGTCACCAAAATGATACGAAAGGATCATGCAGGAGTCAGTAGGGATTTTTGGAAGATAACTTAGATAAGAGTTTTAACTGACAATGACAAAGTAGTATATGTGTGCGTGTGTGCATATGTGTGTACATGTGCGTGTGTGTGTCTGGGAATATGTGTGTGAGAGAGAAGCAGGGAACAGTTAAAATGCTATTATGAGTCAAATAGCTTCTCTAGGTTTTCAGATCAGGTCTTTTTCATGAAGAGATGGAAGAGATCCTGGGACTAAGGGATAAAAGGCTGTAGAGAAGCTCAGCTAACCATCATGCTTGTTGTTTTTCAGTCATTTCAGTGGTGTCCAGTTCTTCATGATCCCATTTGAAGTTTTCTTGGCAAAAGCACTGAAGCAGCTTGCCACTTCCTTTTCCAGTCCATTTTACAGATAAGGAAACTAAAGCAAATAGTTAAATGATTTGCCTGGGGTCACATAGCTAGTATCTGAAGCCAAATTTGAATTCAAGTCTTCTTGACTCCAGGCCTGGCTCTCGATCCACCATACCACCTAACTGCTAAGGCCAGAATAGAGTTAAAAAACAACAGCAATGCCAACAATGCTACGGTGACACCAAGCATAGAACATGCTGCTCAGTAGAGGCATAGGAGAAACATTCTCCAGAGGAACCTCCCTCAGTGAGAAAAAGCAGTCCGGAAACCCACTGACATTTCTGAAAGACAGTAGTAGTGTGGGAGCGCAAGAAGTAGTTTTAGAGGCAAAAAGAATTCCTTCCCAGATATGACCTCAGGAGCTTGGGCTGTCCTGGCTGTGTCTGCTTCCCACCTTTGTTGCTCTTGGTTTTACATATTTCCTGAGTTTTACCTTTTCCAAATAGTTGCAGCAACTTGTGAAAGAACGTGCCCCTATGATGGAAAGGGAAAAGATTGTTCTTGTTGCTTATCTTATTTTGCTCTTTAATCAATGCTTGCTTTATTATGAACTAAAATTCCTGGTGCTTTCCTGGCAAAGGAAACACTTTAATGAGGACTTATTTGGCAGGAATTTGGGTAAAGGCTATACTGCAACATGCTTCAAATGTAGAATAATTTTCAAGGGAACCTTGAGTGTACTAGAAATAAAAAAGCCAGAGTGCATCCTCCAACATAAGGAGGATCCTCCCCCACAGAGGTGCTCTTGTGTTTGAGTGCTGCTGATGCCACATCCATGAGAACTTTGGAGAAGAAGCAGATGATTCATGACAGGGTAGTAGAAAGACAAACTACCGTATTTTGTCATAAAAGAAGAGAACCTCCTTCAATTGCCTGTCTTCTGTATCCTCCCAAGTCCAGGTTTTTCATTTTTTAAATTTCCCATTAAGACTTTGCAGTGAGCCCCTGGCATAGATGTTGTTGTCACTGGACTTTTTTTGTAAACAAAAGATTCTCAATAAGATCCCTGATGAGAATGGGATGGAGGAGAGACTGCAGAGTGAATAGGGGGATGGGGCAGGTAAGGCTGAAAAAGGCTCCAGGAGACCTTCAATGAAAGCACAGAAGGATCTTAACGGAATACCTGAAGAACCACCAGGAAAATATAGGTAGCTCATCCATGGAGGATCACCTCACAAGTCACCTTCATGCTGAACATTCAGAATGCAGTCCTACTATGAGAAAAAGCATCAAGGCATTGGATGTTAGGTGAGATTGGCATCTGTGCTTGTGTATTCTCATCATGAGAGCCCTGATTTTACTCCTGATGGTACATGGCACAATAAACATGCAGATGCACTGTCTCCTGACTTTCTTTATGCTGTAAGTTTACGCTGATCACTAGGGAACAGAATCGATCATTCCTCAAATCTACCCCATCCTTTCTCCTACTCCAAGTTCCATGAAGGCAGAGGAAATGAATTATTTTTATGCATTTCAAATTCAAGATCATTCATCTTTATTTCAGATCCATTGCAATTGCATTTTATAACCAGTACTCATATATGAGTAAAATGATAATAGTGACTTCTTTCATTCCAACTTACAATAAAAAAGTAATTCTTTTAGGGAAGCATAGAAAATGTTTCAAGAAGTCACTCATGTTCCAGGAAGAAACATTTCACCCACATGCCCTTTTACTGGATCAGATCCTGAAATGGTATCAGCAGGACACAGATTAAATGCATTGCAGCTCTACTTTGGAATCACGAGGGATAAAAATGGTTCCTGAATCTCTTCAGTGTCAGGTTGTTCCCAGTCACCAGTAATATCATGGACACCTCATTAGAACCCTTAGACCTGGTATTTGGAAATGTGCACATTAGGGGCTTTTCTCTAAAACGAAATCCAACAATTTCAGTAATCATTACTTGTTATTATAATATTGTCAAGTAATCAGAAGAGGCTTTAGCTCTTTGAGGTAACTAGTATAGGTAAATTCAATATTCTTCCACTAGAGCAATAGGAGCAACGACAAAGTGAGATGGATCCTTCGAGGTCATTGAGTCCAACATCTCCATTTACAGAGGAGAAAGTTGAGGTCTGGAAAGTCAATGTAATTTACTCAAAGTCACAAAGATAGTAACTAGCAGAACTCCCTTGTCCACTGTCATCATGACAAGGAGGTGATCCTGGGTTCTCAAAAATGATTTCAACACATCAGAACCTATCTTGTTACAGTTTCTGTCAAGGTTGAAAACTACTAAGCCTGGGTCCACTGAATAGATTTGTGTCTACTGTCTGAGGCCTAATCTAAGTGTGGGATTAGAGGCTCATTGGTGGATGGGATTCATATGACTAACAAGATGGAAGATTAGACATTTTCTCCAAACGACTGCAACCTTCCAATCTTTCATAACAAGTAATTTAATACCATCTAAAAATGATTACAGTAAAATGTAGGGCAGGTAGCTAAGTGGTTCAGTGGATAGAGTGCAGGGCCAAGAGTAGGGAAGACTTCAGTTTCAGCCTTGGATACTGACTTACTAGCTGTGTGAATCTGACCAAGTCATTATTTAACCTCTATTTGCCTATTTAGTCATCTGTAAAATGGAGACAAATATAAGCACTTACCTCCCACAATTATTGTGAGGATCAAATGAGGTAATATTTGCTGGTTAGCGGTAATAGTAGAAGTAGCTAAATAAGAGATATCTCTGACAAGATATAACCTAGGCAAGATGTAATGCCAGTTTGACCTTAGATGGCACTTCAATAAACAGAGAGCAGGGATTGAAAGGGAAGCTGTAGAAGGAGAAATAGCAGGAGCTGCTGATGCATGGAATGGGAGAAAGGGAGGAGTCCAGAATAAAGCCGAGGGTACAAAATCGGCTCTAATAAGGATACTTGTGGCTTAGACAGAAAAAGAGCTTGGGAAGAGTGACTTGGTGAGTTCCAGACATCTCCAGGACATTCATTTTAAACTTTTAATAGGGAACAGGTGATGTATTCCTGACATCTAAGGGGAGAGATTGGGCTAGACATTGATGAACACACACACACACACACACACACACACACACACACACACAGGCATACAGATGGATAGAAAGAGAAATCATAAGGAAATACAAAATTCTCAAGAAAGGCTAAAATTAAATGGAAAATAAATCAAAACCTGATGAAATACAGAATCCTGGAGACTCCTGAAAGGAACAACAACCAGAAATTGTTTTTAAAATTGCTTTAACTGTTTTGTTTTCAAAAAGTGATTTCTAAAAAATCTATGAAATCGTTTTAAGAAAGTGAAATCTATAAAAGAAGAAACTGAAAATAAAAATATATGAGATATTAGACCTCTGAGTCAATTTTTAAAATCTCAATTAGCAGACAAGAAAAAATGAACCTGACACAAGAAAAAAATTCACAAAGGGTTCCTAACCCCAACCTTGAAGGCAGGGTGCACAGAGACATTAAGGATCATGAGAATTCCAGAAGAAAATGGCCCAAAATCAAAAGCAAACAACTCACAATGACAAATCCCCCAGACACTGTCATTCAGCACACAATGCATGGAAATGGCCTGGACTTTCTGCATATAGAAAACAAAGCACCAGTCAAAGCGATTTCAAGGACAAACAACAAATGCTGTCAGGGGCAGGTGAAAAATCTTCAAATAGAAAAGAACAAATTCAAGCAACTCAACATTGTTCCTTTACTAATAGACATGGACAATGACAACAACAGCAAAAATAATGCTGAGGGGGATCGAGCACAAGATTTGTTCTGAGAATTACATTCTAGTCGCTGTTACATGAAAAATAAAGGAAGTTAGGCTGCAGGCCCATGGGACACCTACAGATCTGAGCATGAACATTAATGAGAAAACCTGGAGAGACGTCCACGTGATGTGGTCAATATGCCACTTTCCCACATCCCCACTAATTCACCAACCCCTCTCAGAATAAAGAATTCTGCAACAAAGGTAGAAGAATTCAAGTTGAAGCCACAGAATAAAAAGAAAGAATCCTAACAAGATATTAGTCTTTTGAATGAATGTGGGAGAATGTTAATCCTTAAAGCTCTCCCCCAGCCACCCAGCACACACAACCCAATGAGTCTTCACACTCCTGGCAAGGAGACACAACCAGAAAAAGAAAATGGTAGAGGGCCTGGGCCAGATGACCCAGTAGCTTCAAGTGTGTCTATTTACCTCACTCCCTACCCATCCCTCAATGTCAACAAGTAAAAGAAATCACAGCTGTCTAGTCGAATTAGAGGAGAGGGAATATTTCCTTCTATCTGGAGCAGCTCCTATATTAACCACATCTTGACTTACTGAGAAAATGTCAAGAGTGTCTTTCCAGCCCTCCCCTTATCTTTGCCAAATATCTGCTGATCTGAGCTCAGGCAGAGAAGAGTCAAGGAAAAACTAGGCCAAGGTGCCAGTTTGAATGACTGTATTGGGCAGGAAGGAAGGAAGAGGGACTGAATTTATAATTTTCATATCTTAATATAAAAACTTAATTAAGAAAATAGTAAATGAATTGATGGAATGCGCTTTTGTAAGAGAAGAGACAAACAGCTTTGGTATATAAAAAATAATGAAGTCAAGGAAATCTGGCAGAAGGAGGACAAAAGGAAATTGTGTTAAAAGAATGCATCATTTGTACAAAAGACAAAGCCTTTGACCTCTAAGACAAGATTTGAAAGGACAACTTAAAGATCATAAATCTCTCAGAAGAACACAAGACATTTTTAGAAAATAAAACAAAATAGCACGATATAGGATATCTTACAAGAAAAATATCCACTTCCTCAGAATATAGAAGACAAAGCAACAACCTATAGAATCCATAGATCACCTGCAGGAAAAACAAGCAAAACCAAGGAAAACAAAAACCTACTCCAAGAGACACAGTGGTGACGTTTAGCAATTTCAAAGACAAACAATAATTCCTTTTTTAAAATTAATTTATTTATTTTTAGTTTTCAACACTCATTTCCATAAAATTTTGAGCTCCAAATTTTCTCCCATCTCTCCTCTTCCCCCACCTCAAGACACCATGCATTCTGATTGCCCTTTCCCCCTATCTGCCATCCCTTCTATCACACCCCTCCCTTCCCTTATTCCCATCTCCTCTATTTTCTTGTAGGGCATTTAGATCAATTCCTATACCCCATTACCTGTATTTCTTATTTCTCAATTGCATGTAAAAACAATTCTTAACATTCGTTCCTAAAACTTTGAGTTCTCACTTCTCTCACTTCTTCCTCTCCACCCATCCCCACTGAGAAGGCAAACAATTCAATATAGGTTATATGCAAACAACTTCCATAAAAGTCATGTTATGAACTACTAACTATATTTCCTTTCATCGTATCCTGCCTCCCATTTATTCTATTCTCTCTTTTGACCTTGTCCTTCCTCAAAAGTGTTTACTTCTAATTACTCCTTCCTCCCCTTTGCCCTTCCATCATCTCCCTTGCCCTACTTATCTCCTTCTCCCCTACTTCACTGTACTGTAAAATAGATTATCATATAAAATTGAATATGTATATTATTCCATTCTTAAGCCAAATGTGATGACAGTAAACTTCACTTTTTCCTTCTTACCACTCTTCTTTCCCGCTCCATTGAAAAAGCTTTTCCTTGCCTCTTTTGTGGGAGATAATTTGCCCTATTCCGTTTCTCCCCTTCTCCTCTCAATATATTCCTCTCTCACTCCTTAATTTTATTTTTTTAGATATCATCTATTCCTATTCAATTCATCCTGTGTCCTGTGTGTGTGTGTATGTATATATATATATATATATATATGTATATATATATATATATACGTATATATATATATATGTATATATATATACATATATATATACATATATATATAAAATACCTCTAATTATCCAAATACTGAGAAAAGCCTCAAGAGTTACAAATATTATCTTTCCATGTAAGAACGTAAACAGTTCAACTTTAGTCAGTCCCTTATGACTTCTTTTCCCTGTTTACCTTTTCATGCTTCTCTTGATGCTTGTGTTTGAAAGTCAAATTTTCTATTCAGCTCTTGTCTTTTCATCAAGAATGCTTGAAGTTAGATGGCGGAGTAGAAAGACGCACATACACATAGCTCCGAACCCACAACCCATAGAACAGCTACAGGGAAGTAACTCAAGGCGAATTATGCACCCAGAGGCCACGGAATATTGGAGCAAGGGAGATTTCTGTTCCAGAGAGACCTGCAAACCTCTCGCAAAAGGTCCTTCACGCTGCGGACTGGGCGCCAGGACTGGGAGCTGAGTGCAGCCCTGCCGCGGCTGCGGCACCGAGAGGAAAAGATCCAAGCGGGCTTCAGGGACGGAATCTCCAGTGGCTGCACAAGTCCCTCCACCCACAGGTGACGGGGGTCAGTGAGAGAGTCTCTTTGGCGGGTTGAGAGGGGAGTGTGGTGCCCCCATAACTCAGCCCCCCCCCCAGGAGGTAGAAGCTGAGAGGTGGCTGCAGACCGGGGCTCCCCAAGGGGGCAGGAGCCTGGATCCATTGTGGAAGGTCTGTGCATAAACCCCCTGAGGGAACTGAGCCTGAGAGGCGGCCCTGCCCCAACCTGAACACCTGAACTTAATCTCACACTGAATAGCAGCCCTGCCCCCGCAAAAAGCCCTAAGGCTGGAAGCAGCATTTGAATCTCAGACCCCAAACGCTGGCTGGGAGGATCAGGAGGCGAGGTGGGTGTGAGGAGAATATTCAGAGGTCAAGTCACTGGCTGGGAAAATGCCTAGAAAATGGAAAAGAAATAAGACTATAGAAGGCTACTTTCTTGGAGAACAGGCATTTCCTCCCTTCCTTTCTGATGAGGAAGAACAATGCTTATCATCAGGCAAAGACACAGAAATCAAGGCTTCTGTGTCCCAGCCCACCCAATGGGCTCAGGCCATGGAAGAGCTCAAAAAGAATTTTGAAAATCAAGTTAGAGAGGTAGAGGAAAAGCTGGGAAGAGAAATGAGAGACATGAAGTCAAAGCATGAACAGCAGATCAGCTCCCTGCTAAAGGAGACCCAAAAAAATGTTGAAGAAATTAACACCTTGAAAACTAGCCTAACTCAATTGGCAAAAGAAGTTCAAAAAGCCAATGAGGAGAAGAATGCTTTCAAAAGCAGAATTAGCCAAATGGAAAAGGAGATTCAAAAGCTCACTGAAGAAAATAGTTCTTTCAAAATTAGAATGGAAGAGATGGAGGCTAATGACTTTATGAGAAACCAAGAAATCACAGAACAAAGAGAGATGAATGGAAAAATGGAAGATAATGTGAAATATTTCATTGGAAAAACAACTGACCTGGAAAATAGATCCAGGAGAGACAATTTAAAAATTATGGGACTACCTGAAAGCCATGATCAAAAGAAGAGCCTAGACATCATCTTTCATGAAATTATCAAGGAAAACTGCCCTGAGATTCTAGAACCAGAGGGCAAAATAAATATTCAAGGAATCCACAGAACACCACCTGAAAGAGATCCAAAAAGAGAAACTCCTAGGAACATTGTGGCCAAATTCCAGAGTTCCCAGGTCAAGGAGAAAATATTGCAAGCAGCTGGAAAGAAACAATTCAAGTATTGTGGAAATACAATCAGGATAACACAAGATCTAGCAGCCTCTACATTAAGGGATCGAAGGGCATGGAATAGGATATTCCAGAAGTCAAAGAAACTAGGACTAAAACCAAGAATCACCTACCCAGCAAAACTGAGTATAATACTTCAGGGGAAAAATTGGTCTTTCAATGAAATAGAGGATTTTCAAGTATTCTTGATGAAAAGACCAGAGCTGAAAAGAAAATTTGACTTCCAAACACAAGAATGAAGAGAACCATGAAAAGGTGAAGAGCAAGGAGAAGTCATAAGAGACTTACTAAAGTTGAACTGTTTACATTCCTACATGGAAAGACAATATTTGTAACTCTTGAAACATTTCAGTATCTGGGTACTGGGTGGGATTACACACACACACATGCACACACACATACACACATAGAGACAGAGTGCACAGAGTGAATTGAAGAGGATGGGATCATATCTTAAAAAAAAATGAAATCAAGCAGTGAGAGAGAAAGATATTGGGAGGAGAAAGGGAGAAATTGAATGGGGCAAATTACCTCTCATAAAAGAGGCAAGCAAAAGACTCATTAGTGGAGGGATAAAGAGGGGAGGTGAGAGAAAAACATGAAGTCTACTCTCATCACATTCCACTAAAGGAAAGAATAAAATGCACACTCATTTTGGTAGGAAAACCTATCTTACAATACAGGAAAGTGGGGGATAAGGGGATAAGCAGGGTGGGGGGCATGATAGAAGGGAGGGCATGGGGAGGAGAGTGCAATTTGAGGTCGACACTCATGGGGAGGGATAGGATCAAAAGAGAATAGAAGTAATGGGGGACAGGATAGGATGGAGAGAAAAATAGTTAGTCCTATACAACACAACTATTATGGAAGTCATTTGCAAAACTACACAGATTTGGCCTATATTGAATTGCTTGCCTTCCAAAGGGAAGGGGTGGAGAGGGAGGGAGGTAAAGAAGTTGGAACTCAAAGTGTTAGGATCAACTGTCGAGTAATGTTCTTGCCACTAGGAAATAAGAAATACAGGTAAAGGGGTATAGAAAGCTATCTGGCCCTACAGGACAAAAGAGAACATGGAGACAAGGGCAGAGAGGGATGATAGAAGAGAGAGCAGATTGGTCATAGGGGCAATTAGAATGCTTGGTGTTTCGGAGGGGAGGGGATAAAAGGGGAGAAAATTTGTAACCCAAAATTTTGTGAAAATGAATGTTGAAAGTTAAATAAATAAATTTAATTAAAAAAAAAAAAGAATGCTTGAAGTTGCCTATTTCATGGAATGACCATTAATCCCCTGAAGTCTTATACTTAGTTTTTATGGGTAATTGATGCTTGGTTTTAATCCCAGCTCCTTTAACTTCTGGAATATCATATTACAAACCCTTTGATCCCTCAATGTAAAAGTTGCTTGGTCTTGTGTTATCCTGATTGTATTTCCACAATACTCAAAGTATTTCTTTCTGACCACTTGCAATATTTTCTCCTTGACCTGGGAACTCTAGACTTTGCCTACAACATTCCTAGGAGTTTTTCTTTTCAGAGGTCTTTCAAGAAGTGATTGGTGGATTCTTTCAATATTTATTTTACCCTCTGCTTCTACAATATCAGGGCAGTTTTCCTTAATAATTTCTTGAAAAATGATGTCTAGGCTCTTTTTTGGATCATGGCTTTCAGGTAGCCCTATAATTTTTAAATTATCTCTCCTAGATCTATTTTCCAGGTCAGCTGTTTTCCCAATGAGATATTTCACATTGCCTGCTATTTTTTCATTCCTTTGGTTTTGTTTTATAATTCCTTGATGTTTCATAAAGTCAGTAGCTTCCATCCGCTCCATTCTAATCCTTAAGGCATCACTTTCTTCAGTGAGCTTTTGAACCTCCTTTTCCATCTCACCAATTCTGCTTTTTAGGGCATTCTTCTCCTCATTGGCTTCTTGCATCTCTTTTGTCATCTGGGTTAGTCTATTTTTTAAAGTGTTATTTTCTTCAGCATTTTTTTGGCTCCCCTTTAGGAAGCAGCTGATTCATTTTTCATGACTTTCTTGCATCGCTCTCATTTCTCTTCCCAGTTTTTGCTCTACTTCTCTTACTTGGTTTTCAAAATCCTTTCTGAGTTCCTCCATGGCCTGAGATCAATTCATATTTTTCTTGGAGGCTTTTGATGAAGAAGATTTTTTTGTTTTCTTCCGTCTGCATGCTTTGGTCTTCCTCGTCACCAAAGTAAGATTCTATAGCCTGACTCTTTTTCTGGTTTTCGCTCGTTTCTTTAGCTATTTGCTTGACTTTTGAGCTCTTTGTCAAAGTAGACCTTTGCTTCCAGAGGGGGTGCAGGGTGTACTGTCATCCCCTCGATTCCCCCACAATCTGTGGGTCTAGAGCTCCAGAAAGAGTTGCTGTCTCTCTCTCTCTGCTGCTGCTGCTGCTGCTGTTGCTGCTGTGGGTTCCCCTGCCCCCTCCCCGCTCTGCCACCCTAGGGCTGGGGCCAGACCACTCCACTCTCCTGCATTGGTCCCACAGGCTTTTTCCACTGATCTTCCAATTTGTCCTCTGGCGTTTTGGGGTCCTGAAGCCTGAAAACTGCCACAGTTGTGAGAGATTCAGTTTCCTCAAGGTCTACTCTGTGCCAGCACAGCACTGGACTGCCCTTTGCATGGTGTTATAGACACTTCCTGGCAATCTTTCAGTCTGTCTTGGGCTGGAAATTTGCTTCACTATGTCATTCTGTGGGTTCTGCAGCTCCAGAATTTGTTTAGAGCTATTTTTTTTACAGGTATTTGGCTGGTTTGGGGGGGCATTGCTCTAGAAAGTGCATACTGTTACTCAGCCATCTTGGCTTCACCTCAGCAAACAACAGTTCCTACACATTTCCAAGAGAAATATTTTGAAATGCAAAGGACAGGTAATTCAATTAGCACACAATTATTCCACACCCACTTATAAATTTCATATGGGAAGGGAATAAAATATACTGAAAAGCAAAGGTGTTCAAAATGCCAGCCAAAATGGCATTCATTTCAAAGCTGAGCCTTATTATCAACTAAAAAAAAATGGAGTCCAACAAAAGGGAACAATTTGAGCCATCTTAGCAGAAAAAAGATATTACTAGAATATTCAAATGACAAGCAATGGAAACAACAGGAACCTAATAAAAGCAGTGAGGTGGCCCAGTGGGTTAAGTTCCAGGCTGGGAGTCAGGAAAATATTTTGTCCTGAGTTCAAATCTGGTCTCAGTCACTTACTTGCTGTGTGACTCTGGGCAAGTCAATAAACCCTGTTTGTCTCAGTTTCCTCATCTATGACATGAACTGAAGAAGGAAATGGCACACTACTCCAGTGTTTTTGCCAAGAAAACCCCAAATGAGGTCATGAAGAGTCAGACACAACTGAAACAACTGAACAGTGATTTTCTCATATGACTGAAAAACAACAATGCAACAGGGGGTAAAAAAAAAAAAAGAAAAGGAAGAAAAAATGACAATCTAGAGAATGAAATAAAAAAAGAAACAAGGGACAAAAGAAAAGAAGTCAATTTCACTTCAATTCAATGAACAATGAGTAAGCATCTACTATGTGCTAGGAACTGCTAAGTGCTGGGGAATATAAAAAGAGGCAAAAGACTGATCTTATTCTCAAGGAGCTCACAATTTAAAGGGGAGAGAACATGCAAACAACGATATTCAATGCAAGCTCTATACAGGATTAATAGGAAATAAGAGAGCAAAGGTACTAGAAGGAAGGGGCCTTAGGAAAATCTCTCTGTAGAAGGTGGGACTTTACTTGATACTTAAAGGAAGGCAGGGACATCGGGACTCAGAATGGAGGAGGAAGAGTATACTAGACATGGGGGACAGTTAGAGAAAATGCTGGAGCTGAGACCTGCAGTATCTTGTTTGTGGAACACCTGAGAAGCTAGGGTTCCTGGTTTGAAAACAAATGTGTTGAGGAGTAAGGTGTAAGAAGACTGCAAAGGTAGGAGGGTACAGTTATTAGGACTCTGAATGCCAAATACTGGTTTTTGTATTAGCTTCTAGGAGCAATAGATAGTTATTGAACTTTACTGAGCAAAAGGGTGATATGATCAGATCTACATTTTAGGAAAAATCATTGTAATGGCTGAATGGAGAATGGGTTGGAATGGAGAGGGACTGAGGCAGGCAGACCCACTAATAGGTGATTGAAGCAATCAAGATGTGAGGTGATGAGGAGAGTAGTGGCATTGTCAGGAGAGAGAACAAAAGTTTCTGGTAGATGTTGCAAAGATGAAACTGCAGGACTTGGCAAAACTTTGAATATGGGTAATGAGGAATCCCGGATGACTCCTATATTGGAAACCTTAGATATCAGAAGTGTCCCTCTATAGTAACAGAGAAGTTAGAGGGGAGAGTGTTTAGGGGAAAATAAAATGGACTGAGTTTTGGACATATTGAGTTTAAGAAGTATCCTGGACATTTGGTTCAAGATGTCTGAAAGACAGAGAGATGTAAGATTGAAAGTCAGCAGAGACAATGTGGCAAGAAAGGTAGATTTAAGAATAATCAGCAGAGAGATGATAATCAAATCCATGGGAATTGATAAGATTGTCAAGTAAAGTAGAATAGGGAAAGAAAAGAAGACGACCAGGGACAGAACCCTAGGGGTCACATTTAGTTAGAGGATGTGGTCTCAAGGAGGATCCAGAAAAGGAGACAGAAAGGATAAGTCAGGTGGATAGAAGAAAAACAAGAAGAGAGTAGTGTTCTAAAACTAGGGAAAGGGTTAACAATAGCAGTAGCAGCCAGTGGTGTAAGAAGCTTGTAGGAATAGGGTTACAACAAAATACTTTAAACAAACCTAGTCATAGGTGCAAAGAATTGCCTTAGAGGGATGTGGATTTTTTAAAAGTAATACAAAAGACATAAATGGGGGAAAACATAAACCTAAATCTCATAACTTTAAAAGTAAATGGACTAAAAAAATCCAGTAAAATAAGTGCATGGCAGAGTGGATTGCATAATGCTACAGTCTCTTGCTAATAAGAAACTCATCTAAAAAGCAAAAACATACATAAAATCAAATTGAGAAAAGAGCACAAAATTTGTTTCGCATCTCATGAATCCACAAAAGCATGACTTGAAATCTTACTATTACACATGAGCTTATGAATGAACTTAACTATATTACAGTAAACTTAAAATAACCATACCTATACTAACATAAAATTTATATTACCAAATGACATAAAATCTAAATTCATAAAGGATAAACATTGAATCGCAAAAGTCTTAAAAACAAAACACCAATTAGAGACAGAATTGTACAAACTTCACAAAGTTAAATAACAAGGAAAAATACAGAACTCAATGAACAGCTGGAATATTTTTAAGTACAAATTTTATAGCAACTTTTGAATGGTGATACTAAAGAGTATACATGCTTGTGAACATCACATGAAATTAAAAAATGAATTAAAGAAAAGAGAAATTGAAAATAACTGTTAAAAATAACTCCTAAATATACCCTTTACAGATCATAACACAACAAAGATATTAAGTAAATCTGGGACCAAAAACAAAAGGACAGACTTAATAATGAAATCTTAAATAAGGTATGGATTAAAAAGAAAAAGAAAAGAAAAATATAACTGCGACAATGTCAAGATAACATAGTAATATTTCTAAGATGTGGCTAAATAAGTCCTCAAAGTGAAAGGAGACCCCAAATTGCATAAAAATGGAAAAAACAGACTTCATAAATTGAGTATAATTTATTGAGAACTTGTTACTCAGAAAATTAACAAACACAAAATGAGCACAAAAGAGGAAATCTTAAAAATTAGAGGCGATAACTTGAAAATAAAATGAAGGAAAATTGATCAGGCAAATCTAGTGACAGGAGGTGAAGCGTCTTCTGTGAATAGTCAAAATATTAGGTGGGCTGGATCCCACCACTGTCTGGAGAGGGCATCATGCACAATGAGTCTGAAAAGAAAATTTGAAGCCTAGATGAGAAGGGCCCTCAAAGCTAAATGAAAACATTTACATTTTATCCTAAAGCCCATAGCAAATCCCCAGAGATGGTTGTGAAGAATTGTCATTAGGTCAGCTCTTACTTAATGAAATTTCTTTGGCAGAAAGGTGTCAGACAGACTAAAGCAGGGGAGAGTTGAGGCAGGGAATCCAATTAGGAGGCTCCTACAATTATCTTAGCCAATACCTCTGAGCGACCAAAGTTATTTTCAAAATAATACTAAGACATTTCCATTTCCAATATAAATATCAACAGATGCAACTCATGTGGACTAAATGTCTTTGGAGTCCTTAGAAATTTTTAAGACTGCAAAGGGGCCTAAGAACTTTGATCTGATGGAGAGATGATGAGGGCCTGAGTTAAGGGTGTTACCACTGAAGGTTGAAACATTGAGATTTGGTAACTGATTGGTTGTGCAAAGTAAGGGACTGTGAGGAGCCAAGGAGAACACGGAGATTTCCAAAACCAAGACTGGAAGAAAAGTGGCAAACTTGAGAGAAATAGGGACATTTGAATGAGATATCCCTGAAGATAAACAGAGAAGGTTAGTGATAGAAGATACAGAAAAAGTTTTGAGTAAATGAAGAGATTTATATTAATTGCCCAAAGATGTAAGATACTGGTGCTGCTACAAAGGATCACTTTGATACCTTATAGGAGTAGGAAAAAACATTTAGAAACATATCCACTTACTAATATATGTGTACAAAGAAATGATGCCATTGTTGTAACATTTACATCTCTGCCTTATGCTCTGAAAAGTTCTTTGGAGATATTTGAATACTATAAAATCAACAAGGATATTAAGAGACTGATACCTGCCAAGCATTGTCCAGGCAGCGAGGGACACAGTTTTGTGGCTTAACAATTGAGGGGAGATAATTGTGGGGTTTTTCTTCTTTCACTCCTTCCCCACATTAAAAATAAGGGGATTAGTAAGTAAACTATCAGTCAGTTAAATTATGAAACAAAAGAGTTTGGGGAGAATCTTTTATTAAAGAGCTAGGAAGAAAAAAGAGTTAGGTGGGACATTTAGAAAATCCCCACTATCTCATCCTATCAATTTCTGGCTACTGCTTTCACTTCATTATTTCCACCAATTTGCCTTGGATCCTTGAAAATAGGCACCAAAGGAGGGCCATACAAATCAACTACCACAGGGGGCTGAACAAGATGGACTCCATTTGCCTTGGATCCTTGAAAATAGGCACCAAAGGAGGGCCATACAAATCAACTACCACAGGGGGCTGAACAAGATGGACTCCATCTCCCTCTCCCCTTCCCACTGCTTTCCTATGCCAAATACCATGCATATATACTTGTATTCTATATGTATATTGGAAATGCTAGGTAAAGTCTGCTTACTGATCAAGGGATCTACCTTCCTGTGTCTTACATTCCAATGTCATGTTGCCATAATAATGAAAGATGGTGGGGATGTGTGAAGCTACATATGGTGATGAAGGAAAGTGACCAAATGATGCCCATTAAAACAGAGGTGTCTGTGGACAACCCAGAAATCATAAAAGAACAGCAATAAATTCTCAAATTGTTCAAAGTAGAAATTCATCAACAAAGATCTGTAAGTAATCTGTGTAGCTGAATTAATCCACCATTTATTGGTACTTGGGATATAAATATAAAGAATGAACCCTGCTTTCAAGCAATTTCTATTCTATTAGGAAAGACAACATAGACATGTTCAGGAGGGCATGCACGAAGTGATTCTGCCTGTTTCCAGCATAGCGTGTAAACTGAGAGAGTGCTGGGTCATTGTGGGGATGGAAAGGTGAACTCCATGATTTCTTGCTGATGGCCAAGTGGGACTCAACAAGTGGGCAATTTGGTGATACCAAATCATCCCCTTCTTGGCTATAGGGCATGAAGCAACAAAAATATCTGTTATCCCCAAAGTGCCCAAGCACTGAGTTTGTTTGAACAGGAGATAATGATTCTGTCCATGTCCTGTTGAACCTCTGGTAACAGAAGGTTATATAGTGCAGTGGGGTTTGACACCTAGCCACTGGGCAAGTGAGTGGTCTCCACTTCAGAGATACTGGGGAACTCCTCCTAAGCAACAAGAGGAATGAAAAATGTGTGGATATTCTGCATAGGATTATCACATGATTGGGAATAGCCCATTTCCCACTAGTTATGTAGACAGAACTCTCTGAATACACAATCTGACTAAAGACAGTCTGTCTTTTTTCCATAATCTGAGGCTAGGGGGTATGGCCTCATTCACTTCCTACTGTAAGGGGGGAGGACTGGAAGACCATCCCTTCCCTCTTGGCCTTGTGTCCCTGAGAAATGGGCATGGAGTGTAGTCTGTTTCACTTATCTCTTTCAGTTCCAAGTGCAGGAAGGATAGCCCTGACTTGGGAGTTCAAGATTCAGGCTGGATGTTGTATTCAGACCAACAAGAATTCAGCATTCCAGGATGCTAACCTAGTGAGGTTTTAGCTTTCAGCTTGGTGGGACTGAAATTATATAAGAACTGAGTCAAGCTGAAAGTCAAGTCCCCACCACACTCCTACAGAGGCTGAAGGGGTCGAGAGGTGATTAAGCCCCTAAGATTGAATGCCCTTGCTGTACTTGGAAACAAATATTACTTTGTAAAAGCTAAATTGGTCTTAAGTGGTTAAATGTGGTAGAAATTCTAGCTACTGAGCCCCTAAAATTAGGGAGGATGAAATCAATGTGGATTCTAGCCAATGGCAGAGAGGAGAGATTCCACCCTCAGGGAACTGGAGATAGAACTGTGTAAATATAATACACCTGGAAGTCAGACAGTGGGGGGAGAGCAAACACAATAAAAAAAAAAAGATTTTTTAAAGATATAATCCAGTTAAGGAGGAAGGGCAGTTGTGCAGGTAGCCTCATAGAAGGTAGGCAGCTGTACCTTGAAATAAAAGAGAGATTTCACGAGTCGGAGGAAAGGAGGAAGTATATCCCAGACACAAAGGAAGGGCCAGGACAAAAGCATGGAGATGGGACATGGTCTGCTGTGTCTGAGGAACACAGAATGGTTCAGTTTGATGGACTGTATCATGTGTTAAGAAAACTAATGGATAATGAAGCTGAAAATAAGGCTGAGGACAAGTTAGAAAGCGTGGGAAAATGACAAGCAATATAGAGGCAGCTGACTTCATTACTCTCAGAGCTCTGAAGGCAAACATCTGTATACTCAGTGGAGAGGGTGACGGATTTTTTAGTGTGAAATAAGCAAATGAATTCATCGTACAGAATATTTGCAAAGAATATGAAGGTCTATATTTGTGTATATGAAAGGGACAAAGCCAGAGAGTCATGGAGAAAGGGAGAGACAGAGATGGAGAGAGCATCTAATTGATAATTTACTATGAAAGAGGAGGAAAATTTCCCAAATGAGAAGGTAGTAGTAAAAAGAGTACTGACAATAGCATCAGAGAAACTGAGTTCAAATCCTGGCTCAGCTACTTATAATAATGTGACTTTGGGCTTCTCATCTACTCACTTTGGGCCTCTGTATTGTCATGAATAAAATGAAGGAGATAGATTGTAAAGTTTTTAAGGTCAGTTGTGGATTAAAATATGTAAACAAACAAAACTAAAATAAGACAAGAGCAATGAAAAGACATAAACTCAGTACAAGCCAAAGCCATTGACCTTGAAAATAAAATGTACAGAGTTCACTTATGTGTCACGGGTCCACCAGAAGACAGGGACAATAACATGAGGCAGAAAAAAATGAAGAACATTGTCCACAATTGATTACAGAAAACAAATAATTGATCAAGATAATTCACAGATCAATTCCCTACAAAATATTCTCCAAGGCTTTAAATTCCAAAAAAATGATTATCAAATTGAACAATTTCAATGACAACAAATTCTGCAAGCAGACAGAAAGAAAAAACACGTTCCACTATAAAGCAAACACCTACAGATGAATCATTGTCTTTCATGGAAGGGAATCACAAATGAGAGATTGCATAAATGGAGAAGATAGGATGGGGATAGTGAGGGATGGGAGATGTAGCAATGCTTAATTCATGGGTGAAAAGTAAAGAAATGGGGGGCTCACAAAGACCCTCAAAAAGAAGAAAGGGTTGTGGGAAAATATGATCAAGATTGTGATGGAAACTTTCTGGAAACCAGTGAGAGAAATGATTAGTTCTTTACTGTATTTAATAACTAAATATTGAATTAGGACGAAGTCATTTTCTACTTCCTCATCCAGAAACATTCTAGTGTGGGAAATCCTCCTCAAAGACATATACTGCCAGGAAAGCTAAGATCTAATCAAAGATTGTAAAGAAATTCCAAGTTTAGGAGAACAGGTGGATTCTTGCTCATAGTGTTATATTGTTTACTCAGACAAATCTTGGAAAATATGCCTTCTCCCTTTGGTAAAATGGGAGATATGAAACTTGACAGATCTCTTTGGTCAAGGTTTGGGTGCTCATTGTCATGTACTCTAAGACTTTCATTGGAATAAGTCCTCCTCTCATTATAATATTCATTCTCTCATTATGTGTTAATCAGTCAGTGTTAGTTGCCACCCTCAGGAACTCCCACCCTTCCAAGAGCATATAAGCATTGAATGAGTTCCATGTGGGGTCTTTGGCATTTGAGAGTGTCATTGATCCCTTTATTAATAAAATACTAGCATTTTTAATAAAATAATTAATTCCCAAGAAACTATGTCTGTTGAACATCATACTGGGAAGAATGAGTAGTCTTACTTCATGTATAAAGGAGAATGTGCCTCTGAAGAGTATTCCCATGAGAGAAGGAGGAGGTGTGTGTGTGTGTGTGTGTGTGTGTGCCCACATGTGTTTCTGTGTATGTACCTGTGTGTGTGTGTGTGTGTGTGTACATGATGAGATATAGATACTGTTCTTAAAGTAAAATTACACTCAGGGAGGTAAAAGGGAACATCTGGCAGAAGTGGGATGTCAGGGCCTTTGAAAAAAAGAGAGACCATGAAGAGGGTAGGGCTAATTCTCAATTTTAGGACAAAAGCTGAAAAATGGCAGAAATAAACAGATGATGTGGCAAGAACTAAAACGGCAATAACAGAGAAATTAGATAGAAGGGAGAGTTCAAACCTGGCTGTATATGAGGTTTAAGCCCAGGAGGGACACACACATTATAAAGAAGAAAGCAATAAGGTTAGAGTCCATGAACCAGAAAACAGAATTCCAAATAAACTAGAAGAGAAGAGAAATCATGAGAGAAAACTTCTTTAACAAAGAAATTCTTAAAGAGAATTATGAAGATTAGAAGATCAGGTAGAAGGTAAAAAATTATGAACTACTGGTTTAACTGGATGAGGGAGATACAAAGGGTAAAAGAGGAAAAAGGAATAGGAAAGGAAGAAAAAGAAAGGAAGAAATGAAGAAAGAGAGAGAGAGAGAAAGAAAAGAAGGAAGGAGGAAGGGAAAGAAGGAAAAAGAAAGAAAACAAACATGTAGATATAAAGAAAAAAGAAAGAAAAGAAGGAAGGAAGGAAGGAAGGAAGGAAGGAAGGAAGGAAGGAAGGAAGGAAGGAAGGAAGGAAGGAAGGAAGGAAGGAAGGAAGAAGAGAAAGAGGGAGGGAAGGAAGGGAGATAATTTAAGGTTCAGTACCTTAGGATAACATAGGCAAATGGAAGTGGAGGAAAAGAAAAGAGTCTGTAGAAATACATTTGTCTGAAAGCAGTGCAGTCAAAACTAATTTCAAAAAGAAAGTAATGACAAAAGAAAAGGCATGAAATAAATGTAAAAAAGAAGAAAATGGAAACTAATATAACTTCAAATATTATGAATTAAAATCATCTAATAAAAGCTAAAGAAGGGGGGTGGAGGCAAGATGGAGAAGTAGAATGACGAACCTGTGGAAGCTTCCCCTCATAGCCCATAAAATACCCGTAAAAAATGAATCTAAACATATCCTAGAGCAGCAGAAGCCATAAAACAATAGAGTGAAAGAGATTTCCAGCCCAAAGCAGCCTGCAAGGCTAACAGGAAAGTTTTATCATACTGGGCTCTGAGCAGAGGTACAGGACTGGAGTAGGCTTCAAGGCACCACTGGCAGCAACTGTGTGTCCCAGATTCCTCATCTCACAAATGCCAAAGTCAGTTTCAAAGGTCAGTGAGAAAGCTCTTTCACCTGAGTGAGAAGGGAACACAGCTGTCTAGCCCTGGCCCCAGGTGGCTGCCCTTTCCATCCTGGCCTAAAGACCCTGGGGGAATTGAGCTGCTGATCTAGATCTCAGCCCTGAGTGGAGTCCCTGGGGTAAGGAGAAAGGCTGGCTGGCATGGTGGATGCTCTGGAGAGGGAACCCTACTGATAGATCCTGGGCAGAACAGAGTGCTTGTGGTTGTTCAGAGACAAGAGTGCAAGGCAGGAGAGGAATAAACTCCTCTCCATTGATTGAGCCACCTTTGAGGAATTGAGAACTTACAGGTCCTCAGAGTATACTCTCGACTTGACAAAGGACTCAAAAATCAAGTAAATGGGTGGGAAAATGTCCAAAAAAGGGGAAAAATAAGACTATAGAAGGCTGCTTTCTTGGTATTTCCTTGCATTTTTTGGATGAGGAAGAACAATGCATACCATCAGAAGAAGACCTAAAAGTCAAGGTTTCTACATCCAAAACCTCCAAAATAAATATGCAATGGTCTGAGGTGATGGAAGAGCTCAAAAAGGATTTTGAAAATCAAGTAAGAGAGGTGGAGGAAACACTGGGAAGAAAAGTGAGAGTGATGCAAGAAAATCATGAAAAGTGAGTCAACAGCTTGCTATAGGAGAGCCAAAAAAATGCTGAAGACAGTAACACCTTTAAAAATAGACTAACTCAACTAGCAAAAGAGGTCCAAAATGCCAATGAGGAGAAGAATGTTTTAAAAAGCATAAATAACAAAATGGAAAAAGAGGTTCAAAAGCTCACTGAAGAAAATAGTTCTTTAAGAATTAGATTAGAGCAGATGGAAGCTAATAATTTTACAAGAAACCAAGAAATTACAAAATAAAATCAAAAGAATGAAAAAACAGAAGACAATGTGAAATATCTCATTGTAAAAACAACTGACCTGGGAAATAGATCCAGGAGAGATAATTTAAAAATTATGGGACAACCTGAAAGCCATGATCAAAAAAAGAGCCTAGACATCATCTTTCATGAAATTATCAAGGAAAACTGCCCTGATATTCTAGAACCAGAGGGTAAAATAAATATTGAAAGAATCCACCAATAACCTCCTGAAAGAGATCTGAAAAGAAAAACTCCCAGGAATATTGTAGCCAAATTCAAAAGTTCCCATGCCAAGGAGAAAATATTTCAACAGCTAGAAAGCAACAAGTCAAGTAATATGGAAATACAATCAGAATAGAATAAGATCTAGCATTTTCTACATTAAAGGATTGAAGGATTTGAAATATGATATTTCAGAAATCAAAGGAACTAGGATTAAAACCAAGGATCACCTACCCAGAAAAACTGAGTATAATATTTTGGGGAAAAAATGGTTACTCAATGCAATAGAGGATTTTCAAGCATTCTTGATGAAAACACCAGAGCTGAATAGAAAATTGTACTTTCAAACACAAGAATCAACAGAAGAATGAAAAGGTAAACAGGAAAGAGAAGTCATAAGGGACTGACTAAAGTTGAACTGTTTACTTTCCTACATGGAAAGATAATATTTGTAACTCTTGAGACTTTTCTCAGTATTTGGGTAGTTGGAGGAAGTATGAACACAAACACACACACACATGCACACATACACACACATATAGACAGAGAGCACAGGGTGTGTTGAATAGGAAGGGATGATATCTAAAAAAATAAAATTAAGGAGGGAGAGAGGAATATATTTGGAGGAGAAAGGAAGAAATGGAATGGGGCAAATTATCTCTCATAAAAGAGGCAAGGAAAAGCTTTTTCAATGGAGGGGAAAATGGGGGGAGGTGAGAGGGAAAAAGTGAAGCTTACTCTCATCATATCTGGCTTAAGGAAGGAATAACATGCATGCTCAATTTGGTATGAAAATCTACCTTACACTATAGGATACTAGAGGAGAACGGGATAAGTGGGGTGGGGGGATGATAGAAGGGAGGGCTATTGGGAGGAGGAAGCAAGGAGAAGTAAACACTTTTGGGGAGGGACAAGGTCAAAAGAGAGAATAGAATAAATGGGGGGCAGGATAGGATGGAGAGAAATATAGTTAGGCTTACACAACATGATTATTATGGAAGTCATTTGCAAAACTACACATATATAGCCTATATTGAATTGTGTGTGTATACAAATATGTATATATGTATGTATGTATATATATATATATATATATATATATATATATACAGGAAAATAATCACATATGACATAATATAACTACACATACATTTGTATTATGACAATGAACATCTCTACATATGTGGGCATTATGATCAAGTTGATCTTTAAAAATACATGGAAGTTCAACTTCCTTGGAAAAGCAATTGTTGCCAAGGAAAAATATTTACAATAATATACCATATTAAAATTAAAACAAAACCCCAAATCACTTGATTACACCAATGGATGCAGAAACAAGCCTTTGACTGAGTATAATTGTTATATAAACCCAAAATTTTAATAAGCATTTAATTTAGGCAACTTCAGAGAATTAAGAATTAAAGTAATTGAGAAGATGTATAGTTCCAGTAAAATAGCAATTCATAAAATGGATCCACACCCTTGATAGCATTTTTATATAGTAATAACAAAATCCAGGAGGAAATCACAGAGAAGGAAATCTCCTGCAAATAACTACAAAATGCGTATAACATCTGGGACTCAATCCCTCAAGGAAACTAGAAACTTACATAAGTAAATGAAAGAAAACTATTTTAAGACATAAAGAGTGATGTCATTGGAGAGCTATTCATTTCCTGTATTGCAGCTTTGACTACATAAGAAAAAAAAATATCACATCATTTAAATTAATTTATATATTTAGGAGGTAACAACTCAAATTCAAGGAGGCATTTTGCAGAGCTAGGCAAAATAGCAAATTCGTCTGGAGAAATGAATGTAGAAACTCAAGAGAAATAATGAAAAGTAAATGAGTAGGAATCACAGTTTCAGACCTCACATTTATTTTAAGGCTGTAATCAAGGATACTAGTTGGTACTAGTTAAAAATAGAAACGTATAGAAGTGGAGCAGATCAGAGAGAAAGAATCAGAAACAATTGAACTCCATAACCTAGTGTTTTATACACTCAAGAAAATAAATTACTTTGGGAGGGAAAAAAAAAAACTGCTGGGAAAATTCAGAAGCAGTTTGACAGAAATTGCATTTCAACTAAACTCTTACATCCTTTAGAATAAGCTCAAAATGCTCAAAAAGCTCAAAATACAATCCTGAAATGAGATCACACAACTGAAAAAAAAATTGAGGGGTATATGATCAGGTTCCATTAACAGCTATCACTATGGAGAGAGTTCTTAGCAAAATAAGGGATAATAGTGATCATGAGAGATAAAGTAGATAACTCCAATTGCATTAAATTGAAAACTCTTTTCCCCCAAATAAATCCGATAGCTAGGAAAAGACATGAAAGAAAAGAAAGATGTGGATTAAATCTAGTATCTTTGATAATTATCTGAGATTGAAGGGATAGAGAAATAAAAATAAAAAAGGATAAGACCAAGAACCATTTCCTAATGGATAGGTGGACCAAAGATACGAATAAAGATTTACAAAGTATTGAAAATCAGAGAAAAGCAAGTTCCAGATCTTCAGTAATAAGGGAACTACAAGTTAAAATAGTTTAGAGATTTAACCTCACACTTAGCAATTTGGTAGAAATAACAAGAGATAGAATTAATCAAAGGTTGGAAGAATCAGAGAAAGAAAGCTATCTTAATATCTTAGAGGAAGAGCTATGAATTAACCCAAAGATTATGGAAAGTAACTTTCCAACTTGAATTTGAAAACAATGAATAAAAGGCTCATGTCCAGAGATCCCACTGTTTAAAAACACCTCTACACTTCCTATGTGGTGATAGACATAGATGAAAAGATAGATTATAGGTAGATAGATAGATAGATAGATAGATAGATAGATAGATAGATAGATAGATAGATAGATAGATAGATGGATAGATAGACAGATAGATAGGTCAGTAGATAGATGGATAGATAGATAGAGAGATAGATAGATAGATAGATAGATAGATAGATAGATAGATAGATAGATAGATAGATAGATAGATAGATAGATAGGTAGGTAGGTAGGTAGATAGATAGATAGATATAGAGATAGACAGACAGAGACAGACAGACGATAGATAGATAGATAGATAGATAGATAGATAGATAGATAGACAGATAGACAGATAGACAGACAGACAAATAGGTACAGAGATAGACAGACAGACAGACAGACAGACAGACAGATAGATAGATAGATAGATAGATAGATAGATAGATAGATAGATAGATAGATAGATAGATAGATAGATAGATAGATAGATATAGAGATAGACAGAGACAGACAGACGATAGATAGATAGATAGATAGATAGATAGATAGATAGATAGATAGATAGATAGACAGACAGACAGACAGACTGTTGTTGTTCAGTCACGTCTGCCCCTTTGTAGCCCCTTTGGGGTTTTCTTGGTGAAGATACTGGAGTGGTTTTCTTTTTCCTTCTTCTGCTCTTTTGACAGATGATATAACTGAGGCAATCAGGATTAAGTGACTTGCCCATGATCGCACTGCTAACAAATCTCTGAAGCTGGATTTCAACTTGAATCTTCCTGACTCGAGACCCAAAACTCCATCCACTGTGCCACCTAGCTGCCCCATAGATAGATAAACAAATAAATAAAATGAATCAAGAAATCAAAGAAACTCAACATTCCACAAACTATTCAGAGTGGGAATCAACTCCCTTCCCTCTTACCCTAGGAAATAACAAGAAATCAAGCACATAAGCCTTGATTTAGGGTTAGGACTAAAATGTATTATCTGTTGTGCCAAAAGACACAATGACTATGAAAAGTTTAGAGAAATATGGAAAGATTTAGAATAGGCAATTCACAGTGAAGTCATCTATACTAGGGAAACACATCCCCAGCACCAATCACAGAAAGAAAGGACACAATAGCAAACAATAACTAAGCATCACAATTTTTTTCTGTTTAAATAGTCTCAGAGAAGAGTTGAAGAAATGCTCCCAAGAATAATGGTACAGGAATGCCCCATATAAGGCCAGACTTTTATATGAGCTGATGATCTATTTTGCAGTGTGTTTTTTTTGGTCTTTTAAAATATTTATCTTATCAGATGGTTGACTAGTTAAAGGAAGTTTTACATATATTTAGCCGTATAAAAATAAAAGCTATCAATACCTTTTTACTGAAATAATGTCATTTTACTTGTGGTAAAGTCACAGAGAGTTCAGCTATAAAACTAAACCATAAAAAAATTTTAAAGAATTCTATCTTGATGTTTGAAAAGGAGTGTGCATACTTTAAAACAATGAGAACAGACTCCATTTCCTCTAGATTGTTTATTCTGATAGTTCCAGATAGTTTCAGAGATGTTTTTTTAAGCTGATTTTTAGGTAAAACAGGAAACACAAAGGAGGAGTAAAAAAAAAAAAAAAAAGACCTCTTCCCTTTTTGCTGAAGAGGGCACAATGCAACCTCTTCCTTTCGAACAAGGAAATGAAAAATCAGATCCCTTAAGCCTTCCTCTCCGCAGCAGTAGCCTGAAACTAACTTGCACTGCATTGTTAAGGGGACTTCTAGATCTCCGGAGTTCAAGATGTTTTCATTTTTTGCTATGTATAAAACTACTAAACATTAGAAACATTTCTTCTTAGAAAGGTGATACAAGGAGTTAAGTGGTTACTTGTTACTATGATGAGTATGCCCTGATGAAACCCAGAAAGAAATGTAGAATTTTGGGGCACATGCCTTTAATTAAGTTAGAGACAGTTATCCATATTTGGAAAAAAAAAAAGGTTTTTGATACAATTTAAAATAGCTTTACAAAATGTATATTGTCATAATTGCCCATTGAAACTCACAATTAGGTAAAAGAAGCTCTATTTGTTCTCCCTCTATCTTCTTTTCAATGCTTGAATAGAACAGATTATGCTTAATTAGAAACCAGTCAGAAAATTCTCAGATTGAAATCAATAATAACCAGCACTACTCTCATAGTTATAGCCCAAATCAAAATGTATTTTCTTGCTAAGTATATTTTCTCAGTAGTTAGGATGCATAGAATTCTTCTTAGCTGATAAACTGAGTTGAAGAAAAAAATGGTCTGGAAACTTGCTGTGCTTTCCTTTAAGATTTGCAAAATACTTTAGAATTATTATCTTATTTAGTTCTTCACAATGACTCTGTGAGGTAGCTTCAAAAATTATCCCCATATTTATAGGGGAAGAAACTGAGGCAAAGTTTCCATAGATTTCCATTCAACATGCCTCAGTTTTTTGCATTGTTCTCATTCCTTTCTATTCCACTGTACATCATGAACATAAAGTCTGATTAGACTACTGAGAAAAAATGGCACAAGAAAACACTCTCAGGGAATCTGGGAATGACTCTTTTTTTCAGAACCAGAAATATCATCAGACTTAGAACACAAATTTATCATCCCAAAGTGACTCAAAACAAAATAAGAAAGCAAGAAGCTAAGGTAAGCATGTTTAAATTTTTTTTCTTTTTTTATTATATAGGTAATCGTTAACAAACACAGCATTGTCTTTTGCTAAACTGGGTGTTAGTAGATTCTGGATTATGTAAACCACAAGGTAGTGGGATATTCATTTTTTTCTAAATGGCTTTAAATTTCTAAGACATAGAATAAGAAAGAAAGAAATTATACACCAGATGTAGGAAATTTAAAGATGAATTTCTTATGAATTAAATTTTATATTTAAATAAATTAAATAATAAAGAAATTAAAATTAGATTTTTATGAATTAAAAATATAGAGAACACCAATCCTTAAAATGTTCATGTCTTGCCCCTCCTCCAACAATCTCCATGATCTTGTCATAGGCACATGACATCCAACAAATGGCAGACCCGAATTCAGGTTAGTGATCCGAGGAATAAGAGGGACAGGCCAGTGAAAAAGATGTTGCCTTCTAATCTTGGCAAGTGCTACACTAGAGAACTTACCCCTGAAAAGTTAAAGAGAGCTTGCTCAGAATAAGAGTTATATTCCATGGTTGAAGGAGGGAGTGGAAACTGCCTGGCATGTAGTAGGTGGTTAATAAATGTGCGCTGAATAACATACACACTCAATCGGGCATGGATATCTATCTTACTCTTCAGAAAAGTAAGAGGGGAAAAGTATAAGAGAATGGGTGGGACTGACAGAGGGTAGATTGGGGAGGCTCTAATCAGAAGCAATATACTTTTGAGGATAGACAGGGTGATATGAGAGAGAGAAGGGTAAAAGAAAAAAGAGGATGGAGGGAAATACACCATAATCATAACAGAGAAAATAATTTTTACAATAAATTTTTCTGTGAAAGGCCTCATTTCTCAAATATACAGAGAACTGAGTCAAATTTATAAAAATAAAAACTATTGTCCAAAGGATAAATGGTAAAGAGATATAAACAAGCAGTAATGAAAACTATCTAAACTCATATAAACAATGAGTTAACTCACTCCTGATTAGGGAAATGCAAATGAAACCATCTCTGAGTTAATACCTCACACCTATCAGGTTCACTAATAGGACAAAATAGGACAAAAGGAAAATGGCAGACTAATACATTGCAGCATGACTACACATGTATAAACTATATCAAATTGTTTGCCTTCCCAATTAGTGGGGTAAGGGAGTGGGGGGAAAAGGAAAATTTGGAGTGTGAAATTTTTTAAAAATGTTTTTATATATAATTGGGAAAAATAAAATATTAACTAGATGTTGAAGAAAAGTGTGGGCTGACTTGAAATTGTATCCCAACCTCTTCTCAGTCAGTTGTCTTTATCCCCCAATCCAGACCTGTTCCATGGCTCCTAGAGGAAATAAACCATTATCCTTTCAAAGATCTCCCCCAAGAGCTTGTACTAAAGAATCATAACAAAATCCTTCTGACAGCTCTGTGTGGCCTCTCCGATGCCACACTAAAAACAAACAAAAGCCCAAATTAAATCTCAAGTAATTCCATTAGTATGGTTGTCAAAAGAATTCTCAAAGCCCAGGAATGTGCCTTGGCTTGGATTCTTTCCCTTGATTCACTGGCAAGATTTAACATTGCCAGACTGAGAAGTAGCTCAGAAGCATTGTTGGTTACTTTCAGGTGTAGAGAGACAATCGTGAAGCAGAAGGAACACTCTATCAGAGCCCTTCCAATATTCCAATCCACATTACTTTAAAAGGATGCCTCAAATCAAATTCTGGAGTGACAGAACCAGAGAAAGCCCATCATAACTTAGGGGGTTGGGAAAAGAGGTCTGTGACACCAGGGTGGGGGCTGGCCAGGCGTTTACATGGTGGGAACATCAGCTATGGGCCTCAAAGGAGGCAACAGCAACAACAACAGCTTCAGCAACATCCACAAGATGGGAAAAAGATTCAGTAACTGGTCAGTTAGAGATTCCAAGGGACTCCCTTGCTAGCAACAGGTGCAGGACAGAACACGCTTTGACAATTCCGTTTCCTATACCTACTTCTGAGTCTAGGAGCAGGGCAGAGAGGAGTGCTTACAGTCCCAAAGAAGCAGGAGTCCTGAGGAACAGTATTGCTTTTGGTTGCAAGGGAGCACTGACTCTACCTCTGCCCAGATCACACCACCCTGGAAGCACCAGACTTCCAAAATGCTAGAACTTGTTCTGAAGACAGCAGTGTGAAAAAGCCTGAAGCTTGGGACAATGCATCCCCAACCACCCCCGGGCAAACACAGCTCAACTTTAAAATAACTCCAGAAATATGTGGGGAAATGTGCAAACAACAACAAATCTTAACAATAAAAAGCTACCATGGTGACAGGAAAGATTGAGACACAAATTCAGAAGACAACAATGTCAAAACAGCTACCAGCAAAGCCTAAAAGGCAAAAATAAAAATGAATTGGACACAAGTTCAATAAGAATTTCTAGAGAGATTTATAATAAGGGGATTTTTAAAAATCAAATGAGAATAGTAGAGGAAAAATATCAGGAAAAGAAATGAGAGTGATAAAAGATAACTTTGAAGGACAATTAACAGCATGGTAAAAGAGGCACAAAAACATTGAAGAAAATAACACTTGGAAAAATAAACCAGCATTGGGCAAATGATAAAACAGGTGCACAACCTTACTAAAGAAAACAATTCCTTAAAAATGAGAATTGGGTAAGTGACAACTAACAACTCCATGAGACAAGAAACAATAAAACAAAGTTAATAGAAAAAAAATTGAAGAAAATGTGAAAAATTAAATCAGAAAAACAATTTACCTAGAAAATAGATTGAAAGTAAATAGTTTAAGCATTCTTGAACTGCTGGAAAATCATGACCAAGAAAACAGCCTACACATCACATTTCAAGAAATTATAAAGGAATATTGCTCCAAAATCCTAGACCCCAAAGTTAATATAAAAATTGAAAGAACCCACTGATCACCTTCTGAAAATGATCCCAAAATGAAACCTTCCTAGAATATTATAGCCAAATTTCAGAACTTCCAGGACAAAGAAAAAATACTTCAGGAGGCCGAAAAGAAATCAGTCAAATACCATAGACCCACAATGGAGATCACACAAGATTTGTCAGCTTCCATATTAAATGGACAGAGGATGTTTTATATGATATCGCAGAATGAAAAAGAGCTAGAATTACAACCAATAATGACCTACCTGGCAAAAGTGAGTATAATTTTTTTTAGGGGTGGGGGCAGGGAAAGATATTTAATGGAATAGAGGACTTTCAGGACTCCCTGATATAAAGACCAATGATGAAAAAGAAATTTCACTGTCAAATAAAAGACTGAAGAGTATCATAAAAAAGTAAACATGAAAGAGAAATCATAAGACTCCATAAAGGTAAACTGTTTCCACTTTTATATGAGAAGATAATACATATACTTCTTAAAAACTTTCTCATTATCAGGGCAATTGGAAAGAATTTACACAGACAGAAGTTGTGGGTACAAGTTGGTGATTTTGGGATGACCTAAAAAAATGAATAGGTAAGAAAGGGCTGCACTGAGGGAAAGGGGAAGGGAGAGGGAGAATGGAGAAAATTATCTTACGTAAGAGATATGCAAATGAGCGGGGAATATGTTGGGCAGGGAGATGGAAAATGCTTGAAACTGACACTTGAATTAGTTCAAACACGGAAGAATGAACACACACACACACACACACACACACACACACACACACACACACATACTCAAATCACTTGCCCAACAGGGAAGTAGGAGAGGAAAAGGATAAAAGAGGGGGTCAAGTGATAAAAGGGAGGGAAGATGAAAGGAAATTATCAGGCAAAGCGAACTTTTGAAGAAGTACAGGGTAGAAGGAGGGAAGAAGTTAAATAGGAGAAAATATGATGGAAGGAAATCCACAGCTAGTAATCCTAACTGTGTGAATGGGATGAATTCACCTGCAGAACAGAAGTAGACAGCAAAATGAATTAGAAACCAGAATTTAATATTATACACGTTATAAGAAACACATTTGAAACAGAGAGACACACAGAGTAAAAGTAAGGGGCTAGAGCAGAATCTATTATGCTTCAAGTGGTAAAATAAGGTAATAATAGTATAGTAAACCTTATCTAATGGAAAGTAAAAGCAAAAATAGATCTAGTTAAAAGAGATAAACAGAGAAACATTTTGCTTAAAGGTATCATAGACAATGAAGTAGTATCAATGCTAAACATATAGGCACCAAACAGCATAATCTCCAGATTCTTAAAGGAAAAATCAAATGATATGAGGAAATAGTGAAGCTATACTAGTGGAGGGGGGGGGGTGTTCATCTTTTCTCTGTCAAAGTTAAATAAATCTAGCCATAAAACAAATGAGAAAGAAGTTAAAGAGATGAATAGGATTTTAGAAAATTTAGATATGATAGACCTCTGGAGAAAAATGAGTGGGAAGCATAAGTAATATAACTTTTTCTCAGCTGTATATGGCAGACTCATAAAAACTCACCATGTATTAGGGCACAAAAATTTCACAAACAAATGCAAAAAAGAAGAAATATTGAATGTACTCTTTTTAGACCACAGTGGAATAGAAATAATATTCAGTAAAGGTGAGTGGAAGTACAGATTAAAAACTAATTGGAAACTAAATAATGTAATCCTAAAGAATGAGTCAAAGAAGAAATTGTTAAAATAATAAAAAATTCATTGAAAGAATATCAATAATGAGAAAACATACCAGAATTTGAGTGAAGCAGTGAAGGCAGTATCTATTGGAAAATTTACATCTCATAATGCATACATCAATTACAAAGAAAAAGGAAATCAATGAACTGGGCATGCAACTAAAAAGAAAACTAGAAAGAGAACAAATTAAAACTCTCCAATTAAAAATGGAAATGGAAATCTTTAAAATTAAAGAAGACATTAAAAATGGGAAAGAAGAAAACCACTGAGCAATAAATAAAAATTAAAACTGGTTTCATGAAAAGAAAACCAATAAAATAGACAAACTATTGGATAATTTGATTTTTACAAAGAAAGAAGGAAGTGAAACTACCAGAATCAAAAAATCAAAAGGATTAGAAGATGTGGGAAAATTGGAACACTAATGTATTGTTGGTGGAGTTGTGAATTGATCCAACCACTCTGAAGAGCAATTTGGAACTATGTCCAAGTGGCTATAAAAATTTCCATAACCTTTGACCCAGCTATACCACATCTAGGTCTGTTGATCAAAGAGATCATGCAAATGGGAAAAGGACCCACATGTGCAAAAATATTTATAGCACCCTTTTTTGAGGTGGCAAAGAATTTGAAATTGAGGGGATACCCATCAGTTGGGGAATGGTTGGACATGTTGTGGTATATGAATGTAACAGGATACTATTGTGCTATAAGAAATGATCAATAGGTAGACTTCAGAAAAACCTGGAAAGAATAATATGAACTGATGCTGAGTGAAGTGAGCAGAAACAGGAGCGCATAGTGCATTGTAAGTCACATTATGTGAAGACTAACTTTGATAGACTTATCTCTTCTTACCAATGCCTGGATTTAAGACAACTCCAAAAGACTCAGGATGAAAAATGCTATCCTTGTCCAGAAAAAGAACTATGAGGTCTAAATATAGATTGAAGCATATCATTTGCTCTCTCTTATTTTTGTTGGTTTCTTCTTTTTTTGTGATTTTCTTATTGGTTTTAACCTTCTTAACAATATGACTAACGTGAGAATAGGTTTAATATGAATGTATATGTAGAGCCTATATCAAATTGCATGCTGTCTCGAGGTGGGAGGAAGAAAGAGATATGGAGAAAATTTGGAAATAAAAATCTTATGGAGGTGAATGTTGAAAATCAAAATAACTGAATGAGTAAATAAACAAACAGATAAGTAAATGCATTTTTGATAGAGTAGTGAACTGGTCCAACTATTCTGGAGAACAATGTGAAACTATGCACATTAATTGTGCATATGTAACCTGGCAATACCACTACCAGATCTGTACCCCAAAGAGATCAAAGGAAAAGGACCTATATATACAAAACCATTTATAAATATAAATATATATAAATATAAATAAAATAAAGCAAAAATATTTATAAATATATGTATTTTATGGTGACAAAGAATTGGAAATTAAGGGGAGGCTCACCAATTGTGGAATGGCTAAACAAGTCAAGGCATATGATTGCGAAGTAATGCTATTATAGGAAATGATGAAAGGGAATGGTTTCAGAAAAGAAAAAAAAAACATGGTAAGACCTATATAAACTGATATAAAGTGAGAACTGGGAGATCCTTGTGCACAGTAGCAACAACGTTGTAATGATGATCAACTGGGAAAGATTTGACTCCTCTGATCTCTACAGTGATCCAAGATGGTCACAAAAGACTCATGATGAAAAGTGCTGTCTATCCATCTCCAGGGAGAGAACTGAAGTATTTTGAATCAAAATTAAAGTATACTTTTCTCACTTTAAAAAAAAATGAAGAGGGTAATCCACGTGAAATGGGTGAATATTTTAAAAATGTAAATTGTACAGATTAAAAGAATAACATATTTAAGTAATCATGACTTAGAAAAAGAAATTGAACAAGCCTTAAAGGGGCCTGCTAGCAAAAAAAAAAAAAAAAAAAAAAAGAATTCTCAGGACTCAATGGATTTGCAAGTGAATTTTGCCAAACATTTAAGAATCAATTCAATACTATATAAACTATATGAAAAAATAAGTAAAGGAGTTCTACCAAACGCCTTCTATGACACAAATACAGTTTTGATACTCTCACTGAGAGAAAAAACAGAAAAGCAAATCTACAGGCCAATTTCCTTAATAAATATTGATGCAAAAATTTTAAATAAAATTCTAAAATGGAGATTAAAACAATATATCAATATCATACACTAATAAACAGGATGGATTTATACCAAGAATGCAGGGCTGGTTCAATATTAGGAAAACTGTCACAGGAATTAATTACATCAATAACAAAAACAACAAAAATCATATGATTGTATAATTAGATGCAGAAAAAAGCTTTGGACAAAATACAACACATATTCCTAATAAAAACAGTAGAAAAAATAGGAATAAATGGATCCTGTCTTAAAATGATGAATAGTGTCTATCTAAAAATAAGAGCCAACATCATCTCTAATAAAATTAGTGGTGAAACAAGGATGTTCATTATAACCACTATTATTCAATATTGTATTAGAAATACTATCTATAGCAATAAAACAAGGAAAAGAAATAAGGACAAAAATAGTCACTGAGGAAACAAAATAGCCAATGAGAAAACAGAAATATCACTCTTTGAGGATAGGAATTTTTTTAAAAAAAATATTTATTTTCAGTTTTCAACGTTAACTTCCATAAAATTTTGAATTTCAAATTTTCACCCATCTCCCCCTCCTCCACCCCAGGATAGCATGTATTCTGATTACTCTTTTCTTCAATCTGCTCCCCCTTCTCTCACCACTACCCCACCTTGCTTATGCCCTTCCATTCTATTTTTTTTAAAGGGCAAAGTAGATTTCTATACCCCATTGCCTATATATCTTATTTCCTAGTTGCATGTAAAAATAATTTTTCACATTAATTTTCAAAGCTTTGAATTCCACACTCTCTCTTTTCCTTCTTCCCTATTCACCCTCATTGAGAAGGCAAGGAATTAGATACAGATTATACATGTGTAGACATTCAAAACATTTCCATAACAGTCATGTGAAAGACTAACTATATTTCCCTCTATCCCATCCCACCCTCCATTTTTTCTATTATCTCCTTTGACTTGTCCCTCTGCCAAAGTGTATGCTTCTGATTACCCCTTCCCCCAATCTTTTGTCCCTTCTATTATCCCCCATCTGTTATCCCCTTCCCCCTTGCTTTCCTGTAGGGTAAGATAAACTTCCATATCCAACTGAGTGTGTATGGTCCCTCCTGAAGCCAAATTTGATGAAAGGAAGACTCGCTTATTCTTTCTCATCTTCCCCTTCTTCCCCATGCATTGTAAAAGCTTTTTTTTGCCTCTTTTATGTGAGATGATTTACTATATTTTAACTCCCCCTTTCTCTTTCTCCTAGTACATTCCTCTCAATTCCTCTTAATTTTATTTTTTAGATATCAGTCCTTCATATTCAGCTCGCCCTGTGCCATTTGTCTCTCTATCTCTCTATACATATACATACATACATACATACACACGCAGACACACACACAAATTCTCTCCAACTACCCTAATAGTGATAAAGGTCTCATGAGTTACAAATATCATCTTTCCATGTAGGAATGTAAACAGTTCAACTTTAATGTCCCTTATGGCTTCTCTTTCCTGTTTGCCTTTTTTTTCATTCTTCTTTTGATTTTTATATTTGAAAGTCAAATTTTCTGTTTAGCTCTGATTTTATCAACAGGAATGCTTGGAAGTCAACTATTTCATTGAAGTTCCATTTTCCACGCTGAAGTATGATACTCAGTTTTTCTGGGTAGGTGATTCCTGATTTTAATCCTATCTCCTTTGACTTCTGGAATATCATATTCCAAGTCTTTCTGCTTAGCAATACCATGACGAGGTCTGTATTCCTGAAATTTTTTTTAAATGAAAAGGATCTATATGCATAAAAGTATTCATGGCAACTTTGTGTGGTGGCAAAGAATTAGAAATTAATGGGATGCCCATCAATTGGGGAATGACTCAACAAGCTGTGGTATATGAGTGTGAGGAAGAGCTATTGTGCCATAAGAAATGTTGAGAAGGGTGATTTCAGAAGACCTGAGAAGACTTATTTGGAGATAAAAAGTGAAGTGAGAAGAACCAGGATAATGTTTTACACAGTAATAACAATATCATAATGATGATTAACTGAAAGACTGAGGTACTGAGATCAAGAAAATAACCCAAGATGTTTCCAAAGGACCATGATGAAAAATGCTGACTACCTCTGGAGAGAGAACTGGTGGATTCTCAATGGAGACTGAAGAGTATCTTTTTTTCTACTTTATTTTTCTTGCTTTTTAAACTTCTTTCTTCAAACATGGTTAATTTGAAAATATATTTTGCATGACTTCACATATATAATTGATATTTTATTCTCATGGTTCCCAATAGATGAGGGGTGGGGCAGGAGGAAGGAAGAAAAATTAGAACTCAAAGTTTTAAAAAACAAGAATGTTAAAAAGTAAAAAAGAAGCCTCGTCACATGCAAAAAAGCCTTTTAAAGCCATACCATTCTTTCCTCATTCACAGAGAAATTTGATTCCCCTAAAACTCAGAGGGCATCTCTTTCACTTGGCTGCCCAGGAAGCAAGTAGGTGATTATTAGCAACGCAAAGGCATCCAGTCTTTGCAAGGGAAGAGAGAGAAGGCCTAATTCTTAGGCATTTGTCCCTTTCAGTGCATTCCTGTATGTGTGTGTGTGTATGTGTGTGTGAGCCTGCATGTGCATGTGCTTATGCACACATATGTGTGCTTGAGCTTCATAAATTTGCAACATTACTTTACAATGTCCTGTGATTTCCATTTAAGCAGTCATCATCATGGTGTATATTTTCCTTTGGGCCTGCTTACTTCACTCTGCATCAATTCATGTAAATCTTTCCAAACTTCTCTCCATTTATCAGATTTACCATGTCTAACCCTACAGGAAGGGAAGAAGGAATGTTTCTTTCCCCCCACCCCCAAGACCCCAACCATGGGTCATTGTCATCCAGCAGTAAAATGCCCAGTGGGAGACACCCATTCAGTAGATAGAAAGTTCATTGATGTTAACAATATTTCAAGCCAGAAACAAGAAATGAAAGAATAAATGGGATCCAAAGAAAATTATCACTATGGTGGAAAATGGAGGGTTTTTCTCTCTCCCTTTCTTCCCCCACTAGTCATATTACTTTGAAGTAGAGCCACTCACCTGATAGGGGATGCTGTGTTTCATAATCAGGAAGCAGAGAAACATAGTACCCTACAGATAAGACATAGATAAAGAAAGGTCCTCCCTCAAAGGAGGGAAGAAGAAATTTTGAGGAATGGAAGCAGAACCTGAGAACCCAGTATAAAAACTCTACAATGAGAGAAAGGACTCCCCATACCTTCATGAGCTGTGAGCTGCCTTTGTCCTATGTGAATCCTCAGGATGATTGTACTGTAAATATGAGATCAATCTCCCAATAGTTACTGTGAATATTTGAAGGAAAGTGTATCCCAGCTTTTTGAGGACATTTTTCATAGATTCTTTTTTGTTTTCCTATGCTGTTTTATCAGTTGAGAACAGATTTACTGCCTCTGCATTGGGGTGTGTGTGTGTGTGTGTGTGTGTGTGTGTGTGTGTGTGTGTGTGTGTGTATGAGAGAGAGAGAGAGAGAGAGAGAGAGAGAGAGAGAGAGAGAGAGAGAGAGAGAGAGAGAGAGAGAGAGAGAGAGAGAGGCTCTCCTTATGGGTTAGCTTTTCGATTTAGTCCATTTTTTACCATTTTAAGTGGCCTGAATCTTAGTCCCTTGAGCCAATAATGCCTCAAGTATTACTTAAAGGAAAAACTATTCTAATCTACATCAAAGATATGGTTTCAAGTACAGATATCCTAGTAAATACCTTTACTGAAAGTTAATTGTGTTAAGCAGTTAATTGTTAAGGTGAAACACACTGGTGGGGGCTCATGAGTTATAGTGTTAAAAGTAACAACACAAAGGTACTTCAGAATGAAAGAGTAACCTGGGATGGGAGTCCAAAGAGGGTGCTACACTCTGGGTAATGGTGTACACAGATAAGGAATATCAGTGGTCAAAGCAACTCCCAAGTCCGGATAAACAGGGCCTTTTTCTCTTCAAACGAGTTTTCATTCAATTTCCTTGGGTTGAGCTTTCACAGATCATTTGTTAATGGTGGTTCCCAGTATCTGTTGCTCTTTCTAGTTAACCTTCAGAGTCTCAGGTCTAGCTCTCTTTGGAGCTCATAGCTGGCTTTCTACTTGTCTACCAAAGTTTCCTTCTCCCAAATCTGCTTCTTTCCTTGAATGACTGACTTATCATACTTTATCTGTGCCCAAACTCTGTCTAAACTGCCCCCCCCCCAATAAAGGGAACTGTCTAATTGCACAATAAAGTGGAGTATCTCACTCTGGGTGGGTTGCTGCTAGATACCATGGCAGAGGTAGAAAAGAAGGATAAACTCTCCTTCATTTCTACCAAGAGGGACAGCAACTCCAGATTTGCACTGTTCTGCCCCTGGTAGAACTTTCTAGGGTGATTTGCTCAGCCAATGAAGTTGTTCCTTTAATTCATTCAAGGGACCCACTGGTACCTCATAAAGGGATCACTGGTCATCAACACCTTGTTTGTACACCAGTGTCTTAACATATCTTATTACATCAACAGACCTAGGGCCTGTGTATCAAATGCTCCATACTAACAATATAACAATAAAGAACTCCAACAAAGGATCTTCAGTTCCAATTCTAAGTTCCATTATTCCAAGCCATTTCATTCAATTCTCTTTATCATGCTATGGACAGCAGGAGGGCCCATGAATAGGGGAAGGAGTGGGGCATCAAAAAAGGAGTCCCTGATTTTGAGGGATTTTAGCCATTAATTCTTGCAAATTGATTCTACCAAAAGGAAATATTTCAATTCTATTAAGTAAAATTTAATTGAACACGCATATGGTATGTGCAAAGCCTTGTGATGGAAAAGCAAAGATAAATGGTCTCTGCCATTGAGGCACTTGGATCATAGTTGTTTCCTCAACATAGGAAGCTAACGCATTTATCCTTTCAGTCCTTCAACCAACAAGTAACCTCATCAAGTGCTCCTAAGTATGGGGATGCAAAGATAAAAGGAGACAGTCTCTATCCCAAAGAGCTCCTATTATTGGGGGGAGGGAAAGGATGCAATACACATGCACAAAATAAGTCCACCGTAGTTGGGGGAATCAGGAAACCTTTCTAAAGGAGGAACTATTTGTCTTTCCAAAACAAATATCAGCTTTATAGAATCAGGCTGTTAATAGGGGCATTGACTTTGGACCAATCAAGATCAAATGAAGTATCATGAGTCTTAATAGCTCTTCCATGTGGCAGCTTTTCAAATGCTCCAAGACAAACTTCATGTCTCCCCTGAGTTTCTGCTTCTCCAGACTAAACACTCCTAGTTCATTAAAATGAATATGGCCTCAAAGCCCTTCATCAAACTGGTCTCCATCTTTGGGATTCTTCTCATATGTTTGGGTCCTAGCCAAGATGTCCTGTGTCACTAAGAACTTAATACAGCAAGCCTTTCAACTGTAGCCTTACCAGGATGGAGTGTCACTGGATGTTGAGCACCTACCATCTGAGCTGGTGGGCCTCCCCTAATGCACCTTCAGATGTAATGGAGAGAGGATTAGTCCCCAAAGTCAGTAAAGACCTGCTCCCAAAGCTAGACTCTGGGGTTTGGTTGTAATGGCCCCAGGGTTAGGGTTAGTCACTGAAGTACTCAGAGTCTCATTTTTCTCATCTGTAGTAGTTGCCTCATAGACTTGCTGTGGGGATGTGATGCTAATATCTAGTAGACACTTTCCAAACATTCGAGGACTTGTCTAATCAAAGCTACCTAATAGCGGATAGAGTGGCCACATTAGCTCCTGCTATTGCTGTTTAACATTGAACTCAAACTACACAAATTCTCAGATGCTTTTCCCCAGGAACTACAGCCAAGTCATGTCTGCCATTGGTGCAATCCATGTGGATGACAGCCAAAGCTGTCATTCCATGACTTTGTTAAATACAGTTTAAAAGATAAGTAGAAAGTTAAAAGAGCAAGAGACAGCATGGGATAGTAGAAGTGAGAGGGAAGGATTTGGAGGAGCTAGAAAGCTAACTGCAGTTGGTGAGGCCTCGGTTCAAGGCCTGTCTCTGCCATAAACTGGCTGTCTGATCCTGGGCAAGTCACTTAATTCTCAGTGCCTTGGGCAGCTTTCTCACCTAGAAGTTACAAAAAACACACTAACCTCCATTGGTGCTGTGATGACCCAATGAAAGGTACTCTACATCGATGAAATCAGAGACTAGATTCTCCTCCCCCATTCTTTTATTCATTCATTCACTCACCTGTGTCTTTCTGATGGTCTCCTCCATGTTACCACAGAACCACACAGGAGAGGAGAGGAATGCAGACTGGAAACAGAGTCAATGTCAAGGTCAATAAGACCTGCATTCAAGTCCAACCTCTGACATCCTGGCTCTGTGACTCTGGGCAAGTCACTTAACTTAGTGCCCCAGACAACTCTCTAAACTAAATTGTAGAGAGATTGTTCACCTGTATCAACACAAACACAGGTCCTGACCAGTTCTTACTACAATGCCTGACACAGGTGGGTACTTAATAAATGTTAGATGATTGAATATGAAAAAATACGAAAAGGATAGGCACACTCTGTTTGGTACTGAGGATGTAGAGCTCAAAAGCCAAAGGTCCTGACTCCAAGGAGTTTCTATCTTTCTGTAGTACATCAGCTGTCCATCAATAAATAAAGAGCGCTACTTCAGGATAGAGAAGGTACTGCCAAACTGGTGTGAGGGCAGAAGGGCATTGTTCCCATAGGCATTTGCTCCAGAGCAGAGCCTCCAATCAAGGCTCCACACTGGAGTTCCTAAGGGGCAAAGATGATGAGATACTGGATGCCCAAGAAGAGAGTGAGATTGTGGAGACACACCACAAAAGGAGTGGGGAATTTCACTTGTAGACCAACTTGGTAGAGCTAGAATTTGCTGAATAGAAGATGAAAGGAAGTAATGTGACAAACTTCGGAAAGGTAGTAGGCAGAGTTTTAAATGCTTCAGTAAAGAACACTTTCCTCAGTTTCTTTATCTGTAAAATAAAGGGATTGAACATAACTTCCTCTTTCTCTAAATCTGGAATAGCAATCTATAGGCCACTGAGATGGATCTCATTCAATTCTTGGAAAGCTTATAATACGTATTATTAAAGGGAAATTTTCTAGAGAAGGAAACAATGGTCAACAGGGCTTCATGATTAATAAAGTCAGGACTACAGATTCTGGTTTCCTTTTGTGACACTGTTACTAAGTTGTTAGATCAGGGGGATATATTAGACACAAACTCCCTATATTTTATCAAAGCATTTCATAGACACCCCCATTCTCTTCTTATACAAAGCACGGAGAAATGAGAATTAGAGATATTAGTAGAATTAGGTGTGTTCAGGAACAGGTGAATTGGGTGCCTGAAAAGAGTAGCTGTTAATGGATTGAAGTCAACCGGTAAGGAAGGTTCTGATGGAGCCCCTAGAGGTCTATGCTTAGGCCTGTTCTGTAGATGATTTCTTTTTTTTTTTTTTTTTTTTTTTTTTTTTTGATAATTCTGTGGTTACAAGATAGTCCTATTTTTTTCTATTATTAAATTTATTTATTTAACTTTTAACATTCATTTTCACAAAATTTTGGGTTACAAATTTTCTCCCCTTTTATCCCCTCCCCCCCCAAACACCAAGCATTCTAATTGCCCCTATGACCAATCTGCTCTCTCTTCTATCATCCCTCTCTGCCCTTGTCTCCATCTTCTCTTTTGTCCTGTAGGGGCAGATAGTTTTCTATACCCCTTTACCTGTTTTTCTTATTTCCTAGTGGCAAGAACATTACTCGACAGTTGATCCTAACACTTTGAGTTCCAACTTCTCTTCCTCCCTCCCTCCCCACCCCTTCCCTTTGGAAGGCAAGCAATTCAATATAGGCCATATCTGTGTAGTTTTGCAAATGACTTCCATAATAGTTGTGTTGTATAGGACTAACTATATTTCCCTCCGTCCTATCCTGTCCCCCATTACTTCTATTCTCTTTTGATCCTATCCGTCCCCATGAGTGTCGACCTCGAATTGCACTCTCCTCCTCATGCCCTCCCTTCTATCATCCCCCCCACCCTGCTTGTCCCCTTATCCCCCACTTTCCTGTATTGTGAGATAGGTTTTCCTACCAAAATGAGTGTGCACTTTATTCTTTTCTTTAGTGGAATGTGATGAGAGTAGACTTCATGTTTTTCTCTCACCTCCCCTCTTTATCCCTCCACTAATGAGTCTTTTGATTGCCTCTTTTATGAGAGATAATTTGCCCCATTCAATTTCTCCCTTTCTCTTCCCAATATATTTCTCTCTCACTGCTTGATTTCATTTTGTTTTAAAGATATGATCCCATCCTATTCAATTCACTCTGTGCACTCTGTCTCTATGTATGTGAGCGTGTGTGCATGTGTAATCCCACCCAGTACCCAGATACTGAAATGTTTCAAGAGTTACAAATATTGTCTTTCCATGTAGGAATGTAAACAGTTCAGCTTTAGTAAGTCCCTTATGACTTCACTTTGCTGTTCACCTTTTCATGGTTCTCTTCATTCTTGTGTTTGAAAGTCAAATTTTCTTTTCAGCTCTGGTCTTTTCATCAAGAATACTTGAAAATCCTCTATTTCATTGAAAGACCATTTTTTCCCCTGAAGTATTATAGTCAGTTTTGCTGGGTAGGTGATTCTTGGTTTTAGTCCTAGTTACTTTGACTTCTGGAATATACTGTTCCATGCCCTTCGATCCCTTAATGTAGAGGCTGCTAGATCTTGTGTTATCCTGATTGTATTTCCACAATACTTGAATTGTTTCTTTCTAGCTGCCTGCAGTATTTTCTCCTTGACCTGGGAACTCTGGAATTTGGCCACAATGTTCCTAGGAGTTTCTCTTTTTGGATCTCTTTCAGGCGGTGTTCTGTGGATTCCTTGAATATTTATTTTGCCCTCTGGTTCTAGAATCTCAGGGCAGTTTTCCTTGATAATTTCATGAAAGATGATGTCTAGGCTCTTCTTTTGATCATGGCTTTCAGGTAGTCCCATAATTTTTAAATTGTCTCTCCTGGATCTATTTTCCAGGTCTGTTGTTTTTCCAATGAGATATTTCACATTATCTTCCATTTTTCCATTCTTCTCTCTTTGTTCTGTGATTTCTTGGTTTTGCATAAAGTCATTAGCCTCCATCTGTGCCATTCTAATTTTGAAAGAACTATTTTCTTCAGTGAGCTTTTGAATCTCCTTTTCCATTTGGCTAATTCTGCTTTTGAAAGCATTCTTCTCCTCATTGGCTTTTTGAACCTCTTTTGCCAATTGAATTAGGCTAGTTTTCAAGGTGTTAATTTCTTCAACATTTTTTTGGGTCTCCCTTAGCAGGGAGCTGATCTGCTGTTCATGCTTTGACTTCATGTCTCTCATTTCTCTTCCCAGCTTTTCCTCCACCTCTCTAACTTGATTTTCAAAATTCTTTTTGAGCTCTTCCATGGCCTGAGCCCATTGGGTGGGCTGGGACACAGAAGCCTTGATTTCTGTGTCTTTGTCTGATGGTAAGCATTGTTCTTCCTCATCAGAAAGGAAGGGAGGAAATGCCTGTTCGCCAAGAAAGTAACCTTCTATAGTCTTATTTCTTTTCCCTTTTCTGGGCATTTTCCCAGCCAGTGACTTGACCTCTGAATATTTTCCTCACACCCACCTCACCTCCTGATCCTCCTCTGTAGATGATTTCTACCCATGATTTGAAAAGTCATCAGCATCCTCTTTATCAAATCTTCAAAAGACATTAAGCCTTGAAGGCTATATAACATAAGGATGATTAAGTCAAGATCCACAAAAATCAAATGAAAAGGGTTTTTTGAGACTAAAACACGAGGATATACCAATCATTGGATCATGGGACTGTAGCTGTAGAGTAGGAGAAGATTTCATAGGGTATCCTGTCTAATTTCTTTATTTGACAGAAAAGAAAATGGAGGCTGAGAAAGGTTAAGGACTTGCTCAGGATCACACACAACTAGGAATCAACAAGTATTTACTATATATTTTTGGTGTTGGGCATTTTAAATACAGATAAAATTTAATGGGAAAAAGTCTTACACTTGGTTCAAAAACATCTGTCATAAGTACAAAATGGGAGGAGACATAGTTGGCCAAAAGTATGTCTGAAAAAAAATAGAGGGATTCTAGTGGACTACATGTTGTTCATCAGAACATGTGTATCTTGCATAGACACTGTAGTTGGCCAGTGAGTTGGTTCCAGGAGTCAGAGAGAGAAGGGGAGTAGATGGGACTGAATTTGGGAGATTATGTAATGTTTTCAATGTTATCATATTCTCACAAACAAAAGTTTATTTTTCTAGTGATGATATTTTTTTTGTGATGGTAGATGACTAGGATTTATGAGACACTGCAGTCTTCAAGGAATCATAGTCTTGGGTCAAGAAAAAGATAACCCAAAGGGATTTGGTGCGTATAAACAGGCTGAAGGGATTCGCTAATAAAGAATTGGGCAGGGGAAGTCATTTAAAAGATGTCTCTTCATCAACCAATTGATCCTTGTGATGACTTCAGAGCTTTGTACCCATATAGACTTTCTCAGAAGACAGGTCAAACATGGAGCAACCTGGAATAAGAGGAGAAAGGTCTGCTCTGGTGGACAGATGGATTTCTGGAGTTTGATAAATGAAGAGGCTGGTTCTGAGGAAAACAATTGGCCACTTCCACCACTGTTCCCTGGGACTGAGGGCTCTCTAACTCACTTTACTTGCTAATGCTTTCAATATCAATGTCCAGTGTCTTTTAATGCAGTGAAGACCAGTTCAAGTACAGACAGCACATCTTTCCACAAAGATCAAATTAGAGAATATTGAATATAAGGAATAATTTATGAGAATGATGAGAGTCAAGGAGAAGCGAATGGCTGGAGTGGGGGAGCTGATAGGATGTAATAATGACAGCTGATCAGTATGGCCAATGTCCACTACTTCACAGGGTTTTCTCTGGGGATTCTTGTGATAGCCTTGAACCACAGATGGCAAAGAGCTGATTACCCCTGTTTAACTAATACCTAATGAAGCTTATGGAGGTAAAGTAATTGGACAACACCCAAATATTCTCACAGTCTGAAGACATTAGTAGTCATAGTAATAATGAGAATAATTCTAGTCTTTATATATTACTTTAAGCTTTACAAAATTCCTTATACATGTCATCTCATTTGATCTCAGAAAGTGGCATGAAAAGACTGGAACCAAGCGCTCAGAGACTGTGGGCATCCTTGGAGCCGGGTTTAAGACTTGACCCTGAAACATTCTGGATATGTCATCCTGGCTAAGTCACTTCATTTCTGTTTGCTCTAGGCTACCCTTGAAATCTTGAAGTTGTAGTGAAGGTGCCTACCTGCCTGGCCCCAGAGAGTTCCCACCCTCGGGGTTCCTTCTGCCGGTAAAGTCCCAGATTTAGTCTCCATTCCTTATCGCAAAGTTTGAAGACTTCAGGTTGTGTTTGCCATCCCTCCCAGCTGCCTCCACTCAAACTTTGACTTTCCTTAGAAGAATCATGTAGAATTCAATCCTTCTGTGTAGACTGAGACTGAACTTCGTTGCCAAGGAATGCAAAAGAGGCAGAGACCGTATAATATATGTGAATAACTGGGGCATTGATACTGAAGGCACACAAGATTCCTAAGGAAGGTGAAAGGATGAAACCTCTAAACATGTAATTGAGAAACCGCCCCTCCCCAAGCTTTAGTTTTGGGGTGGATTTTCACAGATTTCCAAATGATGTCAACATAATGATGAGGATGGATGTGATACAGTGAATAGAAGCCAGGCTAGTAACAGGATTAATAGATACTGGAATCTAGTCATTACTGTAGTAAAACTGAGGTAGGCAGTGTGGAAGGAGGAAAAGTGGACTTGGGAAGAGTACCTGGGTTCATTTACTGCTCTTCAGTTACAGCTTCTATGATCTAGTCAAGTCAGTAAGTCAGTCAATCAATCAATAAGCATTTCTTAAGTGCCTACTATGTCTTAGGCTCTGTGATAAACACTGAAGATACAAAGAAAGGCAAAAGACAGTCCCTGCCTTCAAAAATTTCCCCATCTAAAAGGGAAACCATATGCACACAATTCTGTACACATAAGCTATATTCAAGAGAAGTAAGAAATAACCAGCAGAGCAAAGGCACTAGAATTAATAAAGTGCAGAAAACACTTCCTGGAAAAGGTAGCATTTTGTTACATTCATCCTTGGTTACCAAAGAAGATCATGCCATCAGAGACATGATGACATGACTTGCACTTGACTTTGAGTGAAGGAGGGGTGTGCAAGGTCACCAGCATCAATTCTCCTCTAGAGCCATGTGAATCCAGTGACCAGATCTTCATCAGGATAACTGGAGATGACCCAGGATGCATTGGGAGACCTGCCCTTTCATGGAATAGGCCTGTTTAAGAAGTAGCCAGAGGATGGTCCCTTTAAAGAGGCAAAGAAAAAGAAAGACATCAGATTGGGAGGGAGACAGCAACGGTTACTATTGATTATCACTTTTAAGGCAAGAGAGTCCAGATGAGAGTCCTTAGGCAGGAGCCTAGGGTTGTCCAATATATACACTTTAGAGTGCAGGAGGTTTAAGGTTTTGGGAAGGGAAGGAAAGGGAAGGAAAAAGGGAAGGGAAGGGAAAAGGGAAGGGAAGGGAAAGCCAGTAAACCTCAAGTTAACTGGGCATCTTCTGACCGTCCAAATTTACCTTCCTTTAGAGAAGAGAAGGAAGGGGAGGGGGAGACAGACAGGAAAGGAGGAGCTGAGTTACCCAGCTAGCTGAGTCCCCATTCAGTCAGCTGTGTCTACTCACAGAATGTAGGATTTTAGTTGGGACTTGAAAGAAGCTAAAGAGGTTAGTAGGCAAAATTGGAAAAGTAGAACATTCCAGTTATGGGGTATGGCCCAAGAAAAGATGCCCAAGTCAAGAGATAAAAAGGTTACTGTTGGGGCAGATTATGGAGGACATAGTGCCTAGAAAGTTTCTTTTCAGCTCAAACAGTTCCTGATCTCATACCCTTAGTAATGCTCAGTTTCTCATTTGTAAAGCTGAGGATGCCTATCCAAGTGCCCAGTTGCTGTGGATAGAGGTTGGAGTCAGGGAGACTCATTTTGGTTTGTTCAAATGCAGTTTCAGACCCTTACTAGCTGTGTGACCCTGGACAAGTCACTTAACCCTGTTTACCTCAGTTTTCTCATCTGTAAAATTAGCTGGAGAAGGAAAAGGCAAAGTACTCCAGTATCTTTGCCAAGAAAGCTCCATATGGGGTGACAAAGATTTAGACATGACCGAAAAATAACTGAATAACACCAATGATGTGTTTTCCATGCCTAGGAGACTCAAATGGTATGATGGTGGATTCATGGGTTTCTGGGATGGATGTCATGGTTTTCTAACACCTACTGTATTTCATAGATTTAGAGCTGGAAGAAAGCTTGGAAATCATTTTCACCAAATCTCATTTTACAGAGCAGTTAACTAAGGCTCAATAAAATTAAGTAGCTTATCCACCAAGTCATCAGGTCACTGTAAGGTTCATATCCAGCTCCTCTGACTCTAAATCAAGGCCTTTCCACTATATCACGATGCCTCTTCCCTAATAATATTGGATGTTGGATTTCTAGACCTAGACAAGATTCTTATATATTGACTTCTAATTGAATATTGTATGCTACACCTCTTCCCCAATTCCAACTGATTCCTTCGTTAGTAGAGTCAGGTACTTAACGTTAAAAAACTGACAATGTCAGGAAATCAGTGGGCCTCAGTCTCTGGCATGTGTGAAAGTCATAGGCCTTAACACTACAAATCACGTGCTCATGCCTCATGTTACTCAGCACTTGGGGTAGTAGGACCACCTTTCACAACCCATTCATATCTTATTTTCTTTTTTAATTGGTAAGATTTATCCAATCCCCAGTCATTAGGAACCCAGGTCACACACAGCTCTTTGCACCGCCATTTCAGACACTACCATGTGAATACTACTTGCTAAAGGACTGCTGAGCAATACCTCACCTTGCTTGTCCTTCCTAGAAACTTCACCTGCCAACTTTGAAGTCTCTCATGGAAGACACTTCATCTATCCTGCAACTAAAACCCAAGGTCTGAAAAGTTGCTCATAAGATCCTGGAGCAAGAGCTGAAAGGGACAGCAGAGGTCATCCTGTGCAACCCCTTAATTTTAGAGATGTGGAAACTGAGGTGAAGTGGTATGCTTAAAGGCATGTAGGCAGTAAGTGATTAGGTAGGATTTGAATCCAGATCTTCTCACTTTTGAACTCCATGATGCCTCTCTCTATTCTTATAGATGATATAGTTACTTTTCTCCGAAGAATCATAATTGTCAAGGCCAAAGAAGAGATAATATATGGGGGACTTACACATGGAAAATCCCACCCAAGGCACCCAACAAATGAAAAGGTGTCACTGTAAAAATGAAAAGAAAGTTAGCAGGACTAGCCATGTAGCAACAAGGAACTGAGTGGACAGACTAAGGGCTGCCTGGGTAAGCAGTTCTGGAGGCCCAGGTGGGCATTAGGCATTCCTCTGAGGAGGATTAACAGAACAACAAGGGCATGAGACCCTCAGAATGTGAGGTACGGAAGGTCCAAGACCTACTTTTGTGAAGAGATGCTTCACATAGAGAGACCCAGGATTCACTGACATATCTAAATAATGACAGTAGCTCTAAAATTTGCAAAGCATTTTAAATGATATCTATCTCATTTGATCCTCCCAACAACCCTGAGAGGAAGTGCTACAATTATCCTCATTTTGCAGATGAAGAAACTAAGGCTGAAAGGTAAAGTGACTTGCCTTGGGTCATCCAACCAGGGAGTCTCTTCCTATCTCCAAATGTTCCATCTACTGTGGTGGTATCATTTTATATTATCTAGCTGTATAGAGCATTCATGGGAGAAGAATCTTCTATTAAATGGTCTTCAACAGCTTGGAAAACAGCTTGGAATCAGTGAAATGAGAGTGAAATTTCACAGATGTACTCCTGAAGTCTCTATTCTTGCCATTTCAGCTCCACTAGTTGAATTGAGTTAAGCCTTGCTCATTTTCCATCTGTGATTCTATGTATTGATTAAGTAACTCAGTGATCAGTCCATCAAGCTATAGGTTACAGTGTTCAAATACTTCTTTCCTTTTCTTTTTCGAGGGGGATTTATTTTTTTGTCTGTGTATTGCTTATCTGAACTATTTTTTGAATTGCTAAAATTCTCGCTCAGGATGCCCTGTCCTACTGTATCCAATGGTTATTGTCTTAATTTTTGTAATAAAAATAGTATGAGAAGATGGCGGAGTAGAAAGATACACATATGCTAGCTCCGAACCCACAGCCCATAAAATACCTCTAAAGAAGAACTCCCAACAAATTCTGGAGCAGCAGAAGCCACAGAACAATGGAGCAGAGGAGATTTCTGTTCCAGAGAGACCTGAAAGACCGACGCCAAAGGTCCCTCGAGCACCAGACCAGAGCAGAGCCCAGCCTTGCCTTGGCCACGCAGCACCCAGAGAAGCAGATCTGAGTAGGCTTCAGGGACAGAATCTCTAGCAGCCGCGCAGGTCCCTCCACCCACAGGCGCCAGTGAGATCAGAGAGAGAGTCTTCTTGGCTTGCCGAGAGGGGAACGGGGTGTCCCCATAATTCAGGCCCCCTCGGGAGGCAGCAGCAGACAGGGGCTCCCAAAGCAGGCCGGAGCCAGGATCAATTATTGAAGGTCTCTGCATAAACCCCCTGAGGGAACTAAGCTTCGTGTGGTGGCCCTGCCCCTACCTGAGCACTTGAACTTAATCTCACACTGAATAGCAGCCCCGCCCCCGCCCAAAGCCCTGAGGCTGGGAAGCAGCATTTGAATCTCAGACCCCAAGCACTAGCTGGGTGGATCTGGAGGTGACTCAGAAGTCAAGTAACTGGCTGGGAAGTCAAGTAAGAGAAAAGGGAAAAAAAAATAAGACCATAGAAGGTTACTTTCTTGGTGAACAGATATCTCCTCCCATCCTCTCTGATGAGGAAGAACGAAGCTTACCATAAGGGAAAGACACAGAAGTAAAGGCTTCTGTATCCCACACATCCAGAATAAATATTCAATGAGCCATGGAAGAGCTCAAAAAGGATTTTGAAACTCAAGTTAAAGAGGTGGAGGAAAAACTGGGAAGAGAAATGAGGGAGATGCAAGAAAAGCATGAAAAGCAGGTCAACACCTTGCTAAAGGAGACCCCAAAAAATGCTGAAGAAAATAACACTTTGAAAAATAGGCTAACTCAATTGGCAAAAGAGGTTCAAAAAGCCAGCGAGGAGAAGAATGCTTTCAAAAGCAGAATTAGCCAAATGGAAAAGGAGGTTCAAAAGCTCACTCAAAAAAATAGTTCCTTCAAAATTAGAATGGAAGAGATGGAGGCTAATGACTTTATGAGAAACCAAGAAATCACAAAACAAAACCAAAAGAATGAAAAAATGGAAGATAATGTGAAATATCTCATGGGAAAAACAACAGACCTGGAAAATAGATCCAGGAGAGACAATTTAAAAATTATGGGCCTACCTAAAAGCCATGATCAAAAAAAGAGCCTAGACATCATCTTTCATGAAATTATCAAGGAAAACTGCCCTGAGATTCTAGAACCAGAGGGCAAAATAAGTATTCAAGGAATCCACAGAACACCGCCTGAAAGAGATCCAAAAAGAGAAACTCCTAGGAACATTGTGGCCAAATTCCAGAGTTCCCTGGTCAAGAAGAAAATATCGCAAGCAGCTAGAAAGACATAATTCAAGTATTGTGCAAATTCAATCAGGATAACACAAGATCTAGCAGCTTCTACATTAAGGGATCAAAGGGCTTGGAATATGATATTCCAGAAGTCAAAGGAACTAGGACTAAAACCAAGAATCACTTACCCAGAAAAACTGAGTATAATACTTCGGGGGGGGGGGGGGAATGGTCTTTCAATGAAATAGAGGACTTTCAAGCATTCTTGATGAAAAGACCAGAGCTAAAAAGAAAATTTGACTTTCAAACACAAGAATGAAGAGAAGCATGAAAAGGTAAACAGCAAAGAGAAGTCATAAGGGACTTTACTAAAGTTGAACTGTTTACAGTCCTACATGGAAAGACAATATTTGCAACTCTTGAAACTTTTCAGTATCTGGGTAGTTGATGGGATTACACACACACACACACACACACACACACACACACACACACACACAGACAAAGAGCACAGAGTGAATGGAATAGGATGGGATCATATCTTAAAAAAATGAAATTAAGGGGTGAGAGAGAAATATATTGGGAGGAGAAAGGGAGAAATGGAATGGGGCAAATTATCTCTCATAAAAGAGACAGGCAAAAGGCTTTTTAGTGGAGGGAAAAAGAGGGGAGGTGAGAGAAAAACATGAAGTTTACTCTCATCACATTCGACTAAAGGAAGGAATAAAATGCACACTCATTTTTATGTGAAAACCTTTCTTACAATAAAGGAAAGTGGGGGAGAAGGGGATAAGCAGGGTGGGGGGATGAGGGAAGGGAGGGAAATGGGAGGAGGGAGCAATTTGAAATCAACACTCTTGGGGAGGGACAGGATCAAAAGAGAGAATAGAAGCAACGGGGGACAGTATAGGATGGAGGGAAATATAGTTGGTCTTATACAACACGACTATTATGGAAGTCATTTGCAAAACTATGCAGATATGGCCTATACTGAATTGCTTGCCTTCCAAAGGGAAGGGGTGGGGAGGGAGGGAGGAAGAGAAGTTGGAACTCAAAATTTTAGGAACAACTGTCGAGTAGTGTTCTTGCTACTAGGAAATAAGAAATAGAGATAAAGGGGTATAGAAAGTTATTTGGCCCTACAGGACAAAAGAGAAGATGGAGACAAGAGCAGAGAGAGATGATAGAAGAGAGGGCAGATTGGCAATAGGGGCAATTAGAATGCTCTCTGTTTTGGGGTGGGGGGAGGGGACAAATGGGGAGAAAATTTGGAACCCAAAATTTTGTGAAAATGAATGTTAAAAGTTAAATAAATAAATTTAAAAAATAAATTGTGAAACATAAAAAAAACAGTATAGGAGATTCAATTCTCTTAAGTTCTTAGACAATGATGTGACAGTGAAAATGGGGCTTACCTCTGAGGATCACCTACAAAAACATTCTTCTTTATAGCTTGCTGGGCCCCCTCCCTTCATCTAAATTGCCCTGAATATGTCAGATACAGGCTCTCGTCATAATAAAACTTTCATAATGAGATCATCATGTAGGTTAGTCCCTGTTGCCATCTCTGCTTCTTTTTTGTACAAACCTAAAGAGTTTTCATGACAGTTGAAGATTTTAGGCCCTTTCTCTTAGGCTGATATTTTTATGAAAAAAATTGTGTCAGTTCTTTTGGATATAGCAAAGAACAGGAAACTAGGAGAGGGGGAGATGATTCTTCTTCAACTGGAGAAAGAATTAAATAATGGCATAAGAATATAATTTAATAAAAATGAGTTATAATAATGATAAAGGACATGGATTCAGAGAAACTTTGGGTGACTTATATGAACTGTTACATAGTGACATGATCAGAAAAAACAGAACAATTTATAAATTAACTGTAATGTTGTTAGGAAAGTAACTTTGAAGGTAATTATGACTTTAAAAGCTTGATGCTAAATCATAGCAGACAGCTCTTGGAAAGGAGGTGATTCAATAGACGTGCAGACTGATGGAAACACTTATATCACTGGACCAATCAATGGACCTGACCATGCCTATTTTGAGGGGAGGGGAAGGGAAAGATATTTAAGGATAGAGAGTAAAAGAAGGAAAAGAATGATAGTAGTGATGCCAAAATAAAGAGACAGTAGTGTCCCTCTCACCTTGTTAATTTAATATATAATATGTGCAATACATATTCATGTAACACATAAATGTATTCATTAATATTACATTAACATAAAATGCATTAACGTGTAATATATGCAATAAAACTAAATTATATGTAATAAAGATTCACATTCTCATATATTATCTTGGTGTCCTGTTCGTGTGTGTGTACAAACAGAGACAGTGAATTTGTTTGTGTGCGTGTATGTGTGTGTTTATGGATATCTACACACACACACACACACATACACATACATACACACACATATGGGATTAATCCTGTTTACATTTGTCAAATTCATATTTTTTTTTAAAAAAGGGAAAAGCACTCCACAGGCGAACTTCATGTCTTTTTCGAAAGCATTGACAAATTAATAAATGAGGAGAATGCTGTAGAGATTGTTCACCTAGAGTTTAGTAGAGCAACAGAAGACAAAAAACAATACAGTGAAAGAGACTTCCAGCCCAAGACAGCCTAGAAGGCTGACAGAAAAGGTCTATCACAACACTGGGTGGAGTGTACCCCAGCACAGCACTGCACAAATAGGACTAGAGCTGTCTTCAGGGCTCAGCAAAATGGGCAGCGGCGGCAGTTCCCAGATGTCTTAAACCACAAGCACCAAAGACACCTCCAAAACTCAATGAGAAAGCACTTTCACTCAGGTGAGAAGGGAACCACAGCCCTGGATGCAGGGTGGCAGCAGCATCCATTTTTGATCCCTCAGTTTAAATACCGTGGGGGAATCAAGAAGCCAATCTGGGTGTTAGTTCTGAGTGGTGGTCCTGGAGTGAGTAGAAACAGTGGCTTGATGGAGCTTGTGGAGGCATTAGAGAGGATACTGGGCAGCAAAGCTTGTGGTTGCCCCCAGACCAGATCAAACGCCAGGAGAGGAGTAAACTCCTCTCCCTTGATTTTGCCACCTCTGAGAAGTATGCGTCCCTAGGGTATACCCTCCACTAGATAAAGAACTCAAAAGTCAAGTAACTGTCTGGGAAAAAGCCGAAAAAAGAGAAAAAATAAAACTATACAAGACTACTTTCTTGGCAAAAAGGTATTTTCTTCCATTCTTTCAGATGAGGAAGAACAAAGCATGCCATAAGAGGTAGACATAAAAGTCAAGGCTTCTACATCGACCTCCAAAAAAAAAATAATTGCAATGATCTCAGGCAATGGAAGAGCTCAAAAAGGATATTGAAAATCAAGTAAGAGAGGCGGAGGAAAAATTGAGAAGAGAAAAGAGAGCAATGCAAGAAAATTATGAAAAACGCATTTAGGGAAGTCAACAGTTTGTTAAAGGAGACCCAAAAATGCTGAAGAAAATAACACCTATAAAACTAGTCTAATCCATATGACAAAAAAGCCAACGAGGAGAAGAATGCTTTAAAAAGCAGAATTAGCCAAATGGAAAAGGAGGTTCAAAAGCTCACTGACGAAAATAGTTCTTTAAAAATTAGGATGAAGCAGATGGAAGCTAATGACTTTATGAAAAACCAAGAAATTACAAAACAAAACCAAAAGAATGAAAAAATAATGTGAAATATCTCATTGGAAAAACAATTGACCTGGAAAATAGATCCAGGAGACACAATTTAAAAATTATGGGACTACCTGAAAGCCATGATCAGAAAGAGCTTAGACATCATCTTTCATGAAATTATCAAGGAAAACATCCCTGATATTCTAGAACCAGAGAGCAAAATAAATATTGAAAGAATTCACTGATAACCTTCTGAAAGACATCTGAAAACAAAAACTCCTAGCCAAACGGTAGTCAAATTCCAGAGTTCCCAGGTCAAGGAGAAAATATTGTGAGCAGCCAGAAAGATACAAGTCGAGTATTGTGGAAATACAATCAGAATAACACAAGATCTAGCAACTTCTACATTAAGGGATCAAAGGACTTGGACTATGATATTCTAGAAATCAAAGGAACTAGGATTAAATCAAGGATCACCTACCCAGCAAAACTGAGTAAAATACTTCAGAGGAAAAAATGGTCATTCAATTAAATAGAGGACTTTCAAGTATTCTTGATGAAGAGACCAGAGCTGAATAGAAAATTTGACTTTCAAACACAAGCATCAAGAGAGGCATGAAAAGGTAAATAGGAAAGAGAAATCACAAAGACTTACTCAAGTTGTTTACATTCCTATATGTAAAGATAGTATTTATGAATCTTGAGATTTTTCTCAGTATTTGGGTAGTTGGAGGGATTATATACATACAGACACATATATGCATATAGACATATATACACATATAGACATACACGTACATATAGACACATATATGTATAGATAAATATATATGTATATACGTGTATATATATGTGTGTATGTGTATATATATATGTATGTATGTGTGTGTGTATATATATATATATATATATATACATACATATATATAGATAGATAGATAGATAGATAGATAGATAGATAGATAGATACATATAGGCACCAGGTGAGGTGAATAGGAAAGGATGCTATCTAAAAAATAAAATTAAGGGGTGAGAAAGGAATATATTGGGAAGAGAAAAGGAGAAATGGAATGGGGCAAGTTATCTCTCATAAAAGAGGGAAGAAAATGCTTTTTCAATGGGGGAGGGGGAAAGAAGGGAGGTGAGAGGCAAAAAGTGAACGTTACTCTCATCCCATTTGGCTTAAAGAGGGAATAACTTGCATGCCCAATTTGACAATCCATCTTACATTATAGAAAAATAAGGGAAAAGGGGATAAGTTGGGTAGGGGGATGACAGAAGGCAGGGCAAATAGGAGGAAGGAGTAACTAGAAGTAAACACTTTTGGGGAGGGACAAGGTCAAAAGGAAGAACAGAATAAATGGGGGGCAGGACAGGATTGAGGGAAATATAGTTAGTCTTTCAAAACATGACTATTATGTAAACATTTTGCATAACTGTACATGTACAGCCTATATTGAATTGCTTTCCTTCTCAATAAGAATGGGTGGGGAAGGAGGAAGGGAGAGAAGTTGGAACTCAACATTTTGGGAAGGACTATTGAGAATTGTTTTTACATGAAAGTGGGGAATAAGAAACACAGGTAATGGGGTATAGAAATCTATCTTGCCCTACAAGAAAAAGAGAGAAGATGGGGATAAGGAAAAGGAGCAGTGTGATAGAAAAAAGGGAATGTTGGGGGAAGGGGTAATCAGAATGCATGGTGTCTTGGGGTGGGAGGGAGAGATGGGAAGAAAATTTGGAACTCAAAATCTTGTGAAAATCTACGTTGAAACCTAAAAATAAATAAATAAATTTAAAAAAACAAAATGAAAAATGAAAAGAGAAAAAGTAAAATAAAATATAATGTCTATAAAAAAGAATATCAACCGAAGTTTCCTGAAGATATTATTTCTAAGGATAGAGACAAACATATCTGGAATCGACTTCAGTTGTTCAGTAAGAGGGGAAAGGATAACGTTACTTTTGCTATTTCTTCTACTTTGATACTGTCTCAGTTGTTAGTAATTGGCTCAAACACAGTTGCCTGGTGCCCTATCTTCTATGACCTGGGGACCATTGATGATTTAACTGCTGCCATACCCGCTCTGGATTCTTCTGACCCTTTATCCATTTTGAACTGAGAATTATCTATATAGCATTTTTAACATTTCCCTATACAGTTTAAATATCAGTTTAGTTGTCAAAATGAACATACTTTTCCCTCTAATCTGTTATTTTTCTTAATATTATTTATATTAAAAATAGTTTCAATGCGATGAAGACTTTCTATCTTTTCCCTTGTAATTCTTTCAATTTATTTAATAAAAAGTTATTTCTTGTTTATAATTGAGATAAAGATATTTATCCATTTTATTCCATGTTTTTATAGTTCTTTTATTGTGTCTTCTAACTAGAATTCATTGAAATGTATGGTGGGAGAGGTAGATCTAAATCTAATTTCCTAGTAAATTGATAGCCATATTTTCCTAATTATATTTATTAAATAATCCTTTTCCCTCCATATAGCTTCATCAAATATTAGTATTTGCTATATATTTTGGATTGATATATGTGTGTGTATGTATATATGTATGTATTACACGCAAATATGTACCTATGTGTATATATGTATGAATATGTAGATAGATCAATAGATACATACATATACTGATAGACACATCATAACTACAGATATAACAACTAGTCCTAAAAAAGCACTTTGAAGTTTACAATGCATTTTACATGCCATCTTATTTAACCCTCACAACAATCCTGTGAGTTGGTGATATCATTATAGTCATTATATCAGTTTTACAGATGGGGAAACTGAGTCAAAGAGGTTAAGACATTTACCTAAGATTTTACTGCAAGAAACTATCTAAGACAGAATTCAAACTTGGGTCCCCTAAGTCCAACAATATCCGTTTGTGCCGCCTCTCTCACAGCCCCCCCTCTCTCATCTATGTGTGTGTATATATCTATATAAATATATTCTATATATCTACATGTATGTAAATATTCATATAAATATGTATGTATATATTTGCCCAGGGGAAGACAGTTTTGTTCATCACCACTTCTTTATTGGCAACTATTAGATTCTTCTTCAATGCAGTACACACAAACATAAGTATACATACATGTTATATATACTGTCAATAACACCAATTGATATTTTTAAAGGTAAATTCAAAGCAGTTTTGGCAATATCAACTATGAAAGGCTAGAGATAAAGTTATCCAAGTACGTGAATCCATAATATTGTCTTCTATATTAATTTTGTCTCTGTTTTTTGCTGAACAATTTGACTGTACTAGAGATCAGAAAGGGGTTGAAGTTGGAAAAAATGGGAAAGTTGAATCCCAGAGCTGTTCCATAGTGATTAGGTAAGTGGTCCTTACATGAACAATCACTAAACATACTATACCTTTGAAAGAGGTATATAGATTGCTCACCATGAAATATTCACCAAAAGGCATATGGGACATGCTTTCCCCCTTCTGTCACACATACACACACACACACACACACACACACACACACACACACACACACACAACTAAGAGTTTAAAGGCAATGGTCACCATGACCTAGAGTGAGCTTACAGATGTAACCTCTTCCCCACCCAACCCCTTCAAAAGGGGTTAATTTCAAAGTTGATTGTTGTATTTTGTTGATTCCAAAGAAAAGAGAAATAAGCCTGAGGACATCAAGATCTCAGCCAAGAATGTCTCTGCCCTACGTTCTAAAGACCTCAGTATTTGGGACACAGAAATCTTCTAAAGATGAGTTGCCTCATTCCCAAGACTCTAAAGGAAGAAGACATTTTTGCATAAGGAAAAAGTCCCCCTGCACAAGCTGGCCATTTCTGCTCCTGTGGCCAATAGTGGTTGCTCTCTAAAAAAATCATTAAAAGGCTTTGGGACCACTAGAGCATTTGAGAACACATTCTTTTCATGAGAAGTAGGGATAGATGCTTGAACTTAGACCTGGGGTTGAAAGGAGAGATAAAAGCCACCAAGAGAAGAGCCATGCCCAGCATCATCAAAGGAAGACCATACATAGAACAGGGAAGCAATGGGAGGAAAAGTTTCCAGTGGAGCCTCCTTATCATGCTTTGAAGTAATTGAGTCCTCTGTTGTTTGAAGGTAACATATCGATGCAGTTTGTAAGTTATAGTCTTACTATATGTAGACCCACAGAATGACATGAAAATGAAGGCACTTAGCCTGAATATATACATACGTACACATATACATACATACATACATACATATATACACATGCACACACACATATATGTTGATGGAGGGGAGGAGGCAGGGTGCTATAAGCTGTAATGCTTTTGATTACAAATACTCAACTTTTCTTTTTTGTCAGTCAATTTTTCCATATAAATTTACCCAGTTCTACAGATACCTCTTGATGTTTTGACTGGAATTTCCTTACATATATACAATTACTTTTGGAAATTTTTTTTTCTTTTTCTTACACTATACTAACTAAAACATAAAAAGACAAGCAGTATTCCATCTAAATAATCCTTTATTCAATTCTTATAGTATGAGGGTTTATATGTGTAAGTTGTATGTATTTCTTGGTAGGCAAATTTTCTTATCTACCAGCTGAGTAATCTTGTCAAGGAAGGAAATGAGATTAGTCTTGTGTGACATTATCTTAATGAAACCACGCTGGATTGTAGTGATGGCCACTTTGGAAAAAAATCTCTGTAGCACTGCACTATGGTAATTTGCTGGAAATAAGTATCCACATCACTAGTCCATAATTTGAAGAAAACTCTTTTTCCATTTTTGAAAGAAGAAACATTTTCACAGCAAAGATCTTCCTCGCTCCCTTCGCCACTTAACCCAGTACAAAAAAAATTCACCCATCCAGGATACTTCACATTTGCCCAATTTGGTTATTTTGGTCTCTAGAGTAAAAATGAAATTTACCCTAAAAATTCAGGCTTTATAAAAACACTTTTCACCGTATAATTTCTAGCTTTAGAAAGAGTAAAGATTGAACCACAGCTTTCAATTCTGAATAAAGCTTTGCACATAGCAAGTTGGCAAAGGTAAATGGAGGCTAGAGTCTGAAGAGCTTAAATGTTGAAGAAAGGAGTTCATACTTGTTGCTAGAGGTTACAGGGAGCCAACAGAGTTTGTTAATAAAGACAGTGACACTGGTGGATCTGCTTTTAGCAATATCATTCTCATAAAGATGAAATACTGGAAGCAGCCATAAAAAAGAGGGAAAATTAAAGGATTGAAAAGAAATAAAGAATAAGAACAAGAGACTAAGGATGGGGACGACAAAGGGAAAGAAAGAACAGTAGAGCACAAGCAAATCACTTACGTTTGAAACCAACCAATTTTAAGAATATTCCTCTTTCACTACATTCTCTTCCTCCTACTCCTCAACCTGCTCATCTTTCTTCTCCTCCTCCTCCCTAAAAAAACAAAGGAAGGAGGAGAAAGAGAAGAATAGAATGACATGATAGAATGAGGAGAAATACACAACTGACAGTCTTAGCTATGAATGTAAATGGAATTAACTCATACAAAAAATGGGGAAGGGGATCAGAATGAAGTAGAAAGCAGAATCCAACCATATGCTGTTCACAAATTATCATACTTGAAACAGATTCTTGCAGAATCAAATAAAGAACTGAAGCAAAATATATTATGCTCTACCACTGCAGAGAAAGAAGATATAGCAAATATGACTTCTGAAAAGATCATAAAAACAGGAGTGCAAGAAAGAGAAGATATAAATAGGAAAATTATATTCCTAAAGCATCAAAATTAACAAATTAATGACAATAATTAATATATATTCATTAAATGCCATGGCAGCTAAATACTGTAAATTAATCAAATTACAGGAATAAATAAACAAAAATAAAATAGGGGAGGGATGGGATCAATGTGACTTTTTTTTAATCTAAATAAATACATTAAATAAAACTAAAAAAGAGAGAGGAGGATGAGCAGAATAGAATGTTAGAAAAGTCAGATAGAATATATTTCTAATAATTGTTGAATGAGAACAGGAAATGATATGCATGTTTTTCCGACGTTGATCACATCGTTATATAAAGTGTATTGGGATTGTTAGCATGCATAAATTGAGGGAACAGAACTCTTTGTTTTTTTTTAAGATGTCATGATTTTTTATTCAAAAAACCTTAAAGAGCTGATCAAAAATTCATTGAAAAAAATGAAGAACTTCTACAGAGATGCAAGATATAAAATTACCATACAAAGGTTATCAGCATTTCTGTATGTTACCAACAAAAGTCTACACTAGAAAAAATGATGACAAAATCCATCTTTAAGAAGAAAATAGCAAGAATCTCAAGAAGATAATTAAATTAGGCAGTCAATAAACATGTATTAATTTTCTAAGTTTCAGGCACCATCTGCTAAGCACTGGAAATATAAAAAAGGGTCAAAGACAGTCCCTGCCCTCAAGAAGTTCAAAGTTTGATGGGGGACAGCAAGCAAAGAAATATTCATAATAAACAGGAAATATTTGAGAAGGAAGGTATTAGAATTATCAGGGTTGGGAAATTTTTGATAGTCTCATAGATCAAAGATTTAGCACCAGAAGGGATTTAACAAAACCTCCTCATTTTACTGATAAGGATACTGAGACCTAGAGAAGTAAGGGATTTGGCAAAGTCACCAGCTAGTAAGAGGCAGATTCAGAATTCAAATCCAGGTCTTTTAATTTCACAACTGGTCATGTATTTCCTCCTGTATTGCTTTACATTTCAATGAGAGAATAGAGAAGAAGGTTTTCACTAAAAGATAATTTAATTAAAAACATCCCATTCTAGAAAGCTGCCACGCGTAAAAAGAATCTGACAAGCGGAAAACACAAATAAATCTAAACAAAATGGCTTTTGATGTAAAGAGTTATAATTGAAGTAACCAATTTGAAAATAACCCCCCAAAAGAACATCTGAGTCTTCTAATACCCCCAGCATGTGACTTTTAAAGAGCAGTATATCTCCACTCCACCACCACACTCCCACTGGATAGCTGCATTCACATGGTTTTTATATAGATGTTCCCAATAATAGTGGTCAGTTACTGAAAAACTAATTTATGTCACAATACTAATGTGAATGGTTTCTTTCCTACCATCCAATGGCAATTAATGTGACTAGGAAGACTCTCTATGCCCTGACCTTTATCTGGTAAGTTCTCATCTTGGAATGAATTAGAGAATCAATTAATGAAATCTCTCAAATAAGTATCAATCATTTTCAGACACATCAATTGAATCAATCAAAGACATAAATTAGTTGGAGAAAAACCGAGTTAGTCAAGGTACGACATATTGGAACCACTGGATGACATCACAAGATATATGGTTTTAGGACTGGATGAAAGAGTTAGTAATCTCAAGGTAGGCCTGTGTATATCAAAGATTTCCAGTAAGAAAATTGCAACAACTTATCTGAGAATCAAGCTTTGGAGTTGGGTCATAGAAGCAGAAGAGAACAGGGATTTAAGGGTAATGAATCTCTGGACTCTGCATGTACTGGTGGAGAGTATGTACCACGTTTTTTAATGTTTATTTATTTAGTTTTAGTCTTCAACATTCATTTCCACAAAGTTTTGAGTTCCAAATTTTCTCCCCATCTCTCCCCTCCCTCATCCCCAAACGCCATGCATTCTAATTACCCATTTTCCCAATCTACCCTTCCTTCTATCACACCCCTCCCTTACCTCATTCCCATTTTCTCTCTTTTCATGTAGGGCAAGATAGATTTCCATACTCCATTATCTGTTATTTCTTATTTCTCAGTTGCATGCAAAACCAATTCTCAACATTCATTCCTAAAATTCTGAGTTCCAACTTCTCTCCCTTCCTCCGTCCCCACACATCCCCACTGAGAAGGCAAGTAATTCAATATAGACTACATATGTGTAGCTTTGCAAAAGACTTCCATAATAGTCATGTTGTGTAAGACTAACTATATTTCCCTCCATCCTATCCTGCCTCCCATTTATTCTATTTTCTAATTTGACCTTGTCCCTCCTCAAAAGTGCTACTTCCAATTACTCCCTCATGCCATTTGCCCTCCCTTCTATCATCCTCCCACTCTATGTATCCCCTTTTCCCCTACTTTCCTGTAGCATAAAATAGATTTTCATACCAAATTGAGTGTTAATGTTATTGCCTCCTTAAACCAAATATGATGAGAATAAGCGTCACTTTTTCCCTCTCACCTCCCCTCTTTTCCCCTCCATTGAAAAAGCTTTTTCTTGCCTTTTTTTATGCGAGATAATTTGCCTCATTCCATTTTTCCCTTTCTCCTCCCAATATATTCCTCTCTCACACCTCAATTTTACTTATTTAGATATCATCCCTTCCTATTCATCTCACCTTGTGTTCTCTGTTGATGTGTGTGTGTGTGTGTGTGTGTGTGTGTGTGTGTGTAATCCCTCTAACTACCCAAAAACTGAGAGAAGTTTAAAGAGTTACAAACATTATCTTTCCATGTAGAAATGTAAATAGTTCAACTTTAGTAAGTATGTTATGATTTCTCTTTGTTGTTTACCTTTTCATGATTTTCTTGATGCTTATGCCTGAAAGTCAAATTTTCTATTCAGCTCTCGTTTTCTCATCAAGAATTCTTGAAAATCCTCTATTTCGTTGAATGACCATTTTTTCCTCTGAAATATTATACTCAGTTTTGCTGGGTAGGTGATTCTTGGTTTTAATTCTAGTTCCTTTGACTTCTGGAATATCATATTCCAAGCCCTTTAATCCCTTAATGTAGAAGCTGCTAGATCTTGTGTTATCCTGATTGTATTTCCACAATACTCAAATTGTTTCTTTCTAGCTGCTTGCAACATTTTCTCCTTGATCTGACAACTCTGGAATTTGGCTACAATATTCCTAGGAGTTTCTCTTTTTGGATCTCTTTCAGGAGGTGTTTGGTGGATCCTTTCAATACTCATTTTACCTTCTGATTCTAGAATATCAGGGCAATTTTCCTTGATAATTTCATGAAGGATGATGTCTAGACTCTTTTTTTTGATCATAGTTTTCAGGTAGTCCCATAATTTTCAAACTTTCTCTCCTGGATCTATTTTCCAGATAAGTTGATTTTCCAATGAGATATTTCACATTATGTTATATTTTTTCATTCTTTTGGTTTTATTTTGCAATTTCTTGGTTTCTCATAAAGTCATTAGCTTCCATCTGCTACATTCTAATTTTTAAAGAATATTTTCTTCAGTGAGCTTTTGAACCTCCCTTTCCATTTGGCTAATTCTGCTTTTTAAAGCATTCTTCTCCTCATTGACTTTTTGGACCTCTTTTGCCAGTTGAATTAACCTATTTTTAAAGGAGTTATTTTCTTCAGCATTTTTTGGGTCTCCTTTAGCAACATGTGGACTCGCTTTTCATGATTTTCTTGCATCACTCTCATTTCTCTTCTCAATTTTTCCTCCATCTCTCTTGATTGGTTTCAAAATCTTTTTTGAGCTCTTTTATAGCTTGAGACAATTGCCTATTTATTTAGGAGGTTTTGGATATAGATGCCTTGACTTTAATTCTTCTTTTGATGGCATGCATTGTTCTTCTTTATCTGAAAGGATGGAAGAAAATACCTGTTCACCAAGAAGGTAACCTTCTATAGTTTTATTTTTTGCCTTTTGTGGGAATTTTCCCAGTCAGTTACTTGACTTTTGAGTCCTTTGTCAAGAGGAGGGTATACTCTGGGGACCTGTAAGTTCTCAATTCTTCTAAGATGGTGCAATCAAGGGAGAGGAGTTTATTCCTTTCCTGGCCTGCACTCTTGTATGTGAGCAACCACAAGCATTATGTTCTGCCCAGCATCTGCCAGTAGGGTTCCCTCTCCAGAGCCTCCACCAGCTCCACTGAGCCAGTTAGCACTCTTCCTCATTCCAGGGCCGCCACTCAGGGCTGAGATCCAGATCAGCCACATGATTCCCCCAGGAGCTTTAGACTGAGGGCTCCTAAAATGGACGCTGTGACACAGCAACTGCTGCCACTGTGGGGCAAATGCTGCCAGATCGCATTCCCTTCTCATGCAGGTGATAGCACTTTCTCACTGACCTTTGAAGCTGTCTTTGGCATTTGTGGGTTGAGGGACCTCGGAGTTGCAGCTGCTGCCAGGGATTCCACATGCTCTGAGACCTTTTCCAGTGTTGTCTCTGCCGCAGGGCCAAGGCTGGGCTGGGCTCCGCTCTGTGCCCAGTGCAATAGACCTTTCCTGTTGGCCTTCCAGGCTGGAGATTTCTTTCACTAGGTCGTTTTGTGGCTTCTGCTGCTCTAGAATTTGTTTAAAGACATTTTTTACAGGTATTTTATGGGCTGTAGCGGGGAGCTTCTACAGGTCCATCCTTCTACTCTGCTATCTGTATGTAACACATTTTGAGGGGGATTTTTTTTAACAGTTACTGTCATCATTCATCATCTAAGTAAAAAAACACTATATTTAGAAACTAATTAATTCTAGGTCTAATTGATAATCAGCGTGGAACAGATTATGTTTAACAATACTAGAGAAACACCAACCCCTCAGCATTGCTCCTTGAATCCAGAGGGTGCACAGTAGTCATTTATTCTCGGGGGACCAGGAGCACCATTAAAAACTTGACTTAGACATGCCAGAGGAAATGCTATAACAAACCACCCACAAATATTCCCACAGACAACTGACTGTGGGTGTCTAACTTACTTCTGTGTCCTTTTGCATTTCCATCTGTTAGAAAGAGGTCACATGCAGAGTTTCAAATGAATGAGAAAATATGCTTGTTATAAAACTCGAGGTGCTCAAAATGCCCAAGTCTTGCCAAGAAGAAATTGTTATTGCACTCTAAATTTTTTAAAATATATTTTCCACCTTCCTCATAGTATAAAAGCAATGACAGCACAGACACAAAGTTCTAAATACAGGATAGAAAAAATAAAAGGAGAGAAAATTCTGATTATGCCATGTATAGCCATTTTCTCAACAGTCACCAGACCAAGTATAATTAAATCAATTTAAAAAAAAAAAACAACTTATGCATCTACCATGGGGAAACACTGTGCTAGATAGAATATGGGCTACCTGATAACCTTCCCTTCCTTGCTCCACCCCCATCCCCACTGATGAATGGCTATATTCCTCATGGAGGCTCTAGGACAGGGATGAGATCCCTCCAGCTTCAGGTCCTGTTTGCTGGAAAAGCAAGCTGACTTGCACCCTACCTGATCTATTCTTGCTCTGGGCTCAGGCTTCAAGGTACTCGGGCTCATGCCTGCAGTAGAGGGCCCACAGGCTCCTGAGGTTGTCTTCTTATTCTCCTTGGGACTGGATGGAGCAACTTACTGGATCTTCAGGGTAATGGCATATATACTTCACAGGCTTGTTTTGAGGTAACACAAAGGAAATAAGGCATGTACATTGTTGTACAAATCTCCAAGTCATGATGATGATGGTGATTGTTATGATTACAAGGGGATCCAAAAGAATGTAGTTAGACAGAAGTTAAAACCTGCTAAACGTCTCCACGTGCATGTGCTTGTATACACATATGCACATATGTATGCTATGGAATATTAAGTCAAAGGTGATCAAAGAAAAACAAATGTATTAAATACACATGGTGACATAGATGATAGATTTCTAATCGGCAGGCTATATTCCCCAGATTCCTTAAATTCAAAATCACCCATAAGCAAAATGAGTGGAAGAAATTTAATTATTTTATGACCAGTGAAGGGGGGAAAAGAGCCAGCTGCTTTAGGAAAATTGTTCACTGTCTGGGATGTGTTAAGCATTAAATGAAGGAAAAAGGCAATTTCCCAGTGATGCTGAAATCCTTAATAGCTTAGATGAAAATCTCTGGATAAACAAGAGTGACCTCCATCTGTTGTTTCAGGGGAGCAGAAAGATGAAGCAAAAAGATTCAAAAAAGTTTAATGGACAGAAGGTCAGGGAGCATTAATCAGAGAGCTGTAATGGATAGCCAGAGAATAATGGTGAAGTCAGCGCAGATGGGGGCAGACTCAGACATTCTACATGAAGACTTTCCTGAAGGCCCCAAGTGACAGGGCACTTCCACACCGTGTACTTCTCTTCCTTTTGCTTTTGTATGGATCTCATCTTCCTTATTGAAATGGAGACCCCTCACAGGCAGGAAGTGATTCACTTTTGTTTGTGTCTCTCCCTAATGCTTAGCATAGGTCCAGGTAGACTGGAGGTGCTTGATTATTTGGATAGGAACTGGAAATTTCTGAAGCCTGGAAAAACATTTACAGAAGAACTAGGCGGATGGGGGAGTGACTGGACCTGCTATTTCACTAGTCTCAAGCTCTTCCAGGTGAGGAAATTGTGCCTAGAACAATGAGAAGTGAGATGACTTCCCCAGGGTTATTCAACCAGTGAGTGTTCAGGAAATACCTGAACCCAAGTTTCCCCAGTTCTGAGGTTGATCTCCATTCATAATGCCACTGCAGACTTGGTAAGTTACAGAAGAGCTAGAATACTTCACAGAGGAAAAAGAAAGTCAAACTCCTTTGAAGAACAAGCAAGACAACCAATTCTTGCACACTAGACCATGTAGCTCATAGTCAGTCTTCAGACAGCTGCACAGTGACATGGGTGAATCATTCAGCCACAGAGGACTGAAAAACTTCCTGGATCTTTTTCTTGCTTTCAGCTTCTTGCTTTCAGTTTATCTTTAGCAACATGTATCCACCTCTCTGTTGCCCTTTGGGTAACCCACATCAACATTTCAGGGAATATGAAATTCCAAGCCTTGCTACCATATAGGAGAAGTCTAGTGGAGTTAATAAATAAATAAATACATCTTGGCTTTAGGGAGGAGCTCTCCCAAGATCAGTCTCTTTCCCCTGTTCGTGTCTGGTCTAAGTTTATTGGCCATTGACAGTGTCCATCAGAAACATATTCATTGATGATATACTCTTTGTCCACTTTATTTCTCCTGTGTGGATGGCAGGTCTACCTCTTTTCAAGGCTTTTGGATCTTATTTCAGAGACAGCCAAGATCTGAAGTTTCATAAAATTAGCACAATATTACCTGTAAACAAGAACATTTGAAGCATCTCATCATCTCGGAAATCTTTCCTCTATATGGATCTGGAATGGCCACATTCAAGGACAGTGATAAATGCTATAGGGAAGCATGGCCCTGCCTTATTTAGTTGTCACTGAGTCTTAACAATCAAAGGACGATGGAAGAAAAGGAAATCCTGTGGGACCATTTCCCCAGGGGATACCATTGGCTGAAGAGTCTGACCCTTCCAGCTGGGAAATTAAGGGGTTTAACTCCTGGGTAAAAGTCCTGATTATTGCTTATGAACATCCTTCCTATAATGCAACCCCATGACCTTAGCCCAGTATCCTAGATGTGGTGTCATGGGGAGAAAATGATGGCTGTAGTCTCCGACATTCTGGACATGTATTTCTGCTAATGTAGTCCCTGACATTTGAATCTCTGTGGCTCCTAGGCCACTCTTCAGTGCACTTGTGATGGATTAAAACCCAGTCCTCATTCCATATCAGCTATTGTTTATCCATGTCACTCTGGGAATTCTGTGCCAGTACAATTTGTTTTCTGAATCCAAAGGCAGAATTTTCTATTCATTTACAATAGTACCAAATTTTATCTTTTTTTGAGATACTGTTCTAGTCTATAGAGATTTCGGGTTCCCAATTCTCTTATATGCCAGGTTAACTATGCTTCTGAGTCTAAGATCACGCACAATTTTTCTAATAGTTTTTCTATCCTCACCTGAGCACAGAACAGAGCTAAGACCTGCACTGAGTAACACTCCAAATTGATTATTAAAGCTCCAATTACAGGAAGGAAACAAGCATTGATTAAGTACCTACTATGTGCCAGATACTCTGCCGAGCTGTTTACAGCTATTATTTCATTTGATCCTCACAATAACCCTGGAGAGTGGGTGAAATTATAATCCCCATTTAACCAATGACAAAACTGAGGCAGAAAGAGGTTGGGATTGTTTAGGGTCCTGTAGTGAGTAAGTATATGAGGTTGAATTTGAACTCCGGTTATCCTGACTTCAGGTTCAGTGCTCTAGCCACTGTGCCTCCAGCTGCTATGAGGAGCAGTTCAAATCATTTAATGAAAATACTCAGAGAGAAGAAACATGGCCACCTTCTCCATGTATCAAAACCTTTAAGTCTAATTCCCATGCATTGTACTTGTCCAGAATTTTCTAATGGTGAATGTCCACACAGAATCAGTGATCCTTCATCTGGATGTAGTAAGAAGAGAGAGGAGAGAAAATGCAGAGAGAGGAGGCAGGGATAAGTCCACATTTACTGAGGATACTCTTGAAGACACATCTCGAAAACTTGGAAAGTCCTTATAAGGATACATCCAGGTTGCTGACATTGGAACCATGTCCACTGACATCTGAAATCACCATCCTGGCCAAATCCTTCCCACTTGGGCCCAGGTCCAGCCAGTGAATGTTACACTAGCATCCAAGCTAGAAGGAAGTGCTTCTGGAGACAGCCGTTACTTTGCAGATACCTGCACATCACTTCCAATTTTCCCTGGTACCCTGGGGCCTCTGGTCTCTCTTTTCCTCCCTCTGCTCCTCATCCCTAACACATCTGCATCGAGCTTTGGAATTTTCAGATGCATGGTGATCTGCTTAATTAATTGGCTGTGTTTGTCCTTGTCCTGAGCCAGCTCTGTGTTGGCATCAGAAGACAAGAACACGCTGGAAGTCTTGGGAGCTCTGTGTTCTTCCTTGTCATGGCCCAAATTGCCCAGAAATAAAACCACCCTTTGGCTACATAGTCCAGCTGACTCCAGTCTTCATGTTTTGACTTGGTTTTGTTTTTCCAGTTAAGAGTCAACAAGAAAATGTGACTCACAAGAAAAGAAAAAAAAGAAAACAAATTGTATTTTTAAAAAATCTTCAGTTTGAGTGAATGAAAAAAACAAATAATGACACCCCTTTGGGCAGAGCTTGAAGACTGGGCCTGGTTAAATCCATCAGTGAGCACCCTGGATGTGCAATTTCCATTTTCACTGAGCCAAGGATTTTAACTGATAAGGGGAGAAAAACAAGGCTGTAGGACTTCACCAGGCTTTGAAAAATTATTTTGTGAGTCAAAGAACTTTCTTCAGTTTATACATTCAGCTTTGGTTCACATTCAGCAAATCTATTTCCTCCCCTCCCCCAACTCTGTATGCCATATCTCTCCTCTTCCCTACACACAGACATTCATAATTGAAAGCCCTCTGGTGCCATTTCTTCAAGGGTCTCGGTAGTGGCCTGAGCAAACAGCAGCCACAGTCAATTGAATGTCTCCAAGAGTCATGCCAAGTGTACTTGTACCCTCTTACCCTACTTTCTCCTGTCTAGAAGATCTAGAAACCTGGGATAGGAATTATCCGAGAATTTCTTGGTCCATTACTATAGGTTTGACAAACCCAAAGACATTTATAAATTTTAGAATAACTATACAGTATAAAATACCTGAGCATATACCTGTCCAAACAGATATAGGAACTATAGGATCATAAACACAGAACAGCTTTTATACAAGTAAACAGATCTAAATAATTGAAGTAATATGTATCGTTCATAGGTAGGTAAAGCCAATATAATTTTTAAATGACATTTCTACCAAGCTAATCTATTGAACATCATCCCAATTAAATTACTAAAAATTATTTTACTGAGTTGTAAAAAAATAATAACAAAGCTTATTTGGAAGAACAAAAGGTCAGGAACTTCAAAGAAACCAGTAGGAAAGTTGTATAGAAAGGAGATTTAGCAGTGTCAGACTTTAAACTATATTATAAGGTGAGAGCATCGTTGAAGGGTAAAATGGATAATTTCAATTATCTTAAATTAAGATGTTCTTCCATAAATAAAAACTACGTAGCCAAGAATAAAAGGAGTGCAGACAATTAGCAAGAAATCAAAACTTTCATAGACAGTCTCTCAGATAGGATGTGATTGGGTTGGAATATTGCAGGAAATGAGGAGCTTGATGATTTTGAAAACATGGAAAGGTTTGTACCTATGCAGGAAGTTGCTATCCACCTTCAAAGGAACAGATGAAAGGTAGAAATAAGCACAGTATAGGCTTACATATATGTACACGTATATGCATATATATTTATGTAATATGTTTTCATATATGTGTGTGTTTATAGATGTCTATGTATATGCACATACAATCATGCTTAATTGTAGCCTTCTTTGGGGTGGGGGCAGTGAGGGGAAAAATCAAGTAAAAAGTGCACAGGAGAGAACAAAAGAAAACTGACAAGGAAGCAAAGAAAAGTAGGGCAGCTTGGAAAATGACATGTAGTATTTGCTATATCAGTTTTCTTGAAATGAAAATGTATTGTTTAATATTGAACCCACTCATGTTCTGCTGCATACATGGCAATGTTTTGTTTTTATCTTTTTTCATTTTGTATTTAAGTTTAAAATGAATGATACAATTTACAAAACAATAAAAATCAAAATCATGTCGTGGACTAGAATTGAATGGACTCGACATTTTTGAGCATTGCTTCAGACTCGGTCATTCACTCTGCTTCTGCTAAGGTGTAATTCTACATTCAATTTGTTGGAAAGTCATTCAGCCTTACTTCTTTGGTTGTAGAAGACCACCAAGGTTCAGTGCCACAGCTACAATTCCAGAAAAACATGCCCCAACACTGAGGCCTCCACGTGCACAGACCATGTCTCATTCTATCTTTCCATTTGCTTGATGGCTCAGTACAGGATCTGGCACATAGTGCATGCTCTATAATACATGTTGAATATATGTAGCATAAAAGAATGGATAGATGAGTAAATGGATGGATGCATGCATGAACCAATGAGTGAATGAATGGAATACTCAGAAACACCTTGAGTGGATGGTGTGTGTGCTTGGCCAAGACACAACCAGAGAATTTTCTGAGTCCCAATGGGTCACACTGATTTTTCACTACCAAACCAATCTTCTACAAAAACGAGAGACAAAACCATCTCTGTCCAACCTGATTAAAAAGAAATCTCCCTGTCATGGTAACAGAAATCCAATTAGATTATGCCAATTATATTCTCCCCAACCCTAATCATACCCCACTCCTCATACCCCACTCCAACTCTATCCACCCTTTCCATTTGAGCTCCTATAATGCCAATTTGACTTTGGAATGAACAAATGTCTCTTTCTTCTAGACTTTTTTCTTTCCTTATTCTGTCTACTTACTTGCACTGAGATTTGGCTTTGCCTCTAAAAACACTGCATCCCAAGCTATCTGTTCACCAAATGGCTGCACCCTCACTCATTTCCTCTGACACACTGACTCTACTTGGGCAGAGAGAACACTCCTTGCACAACACATTGTGATCTCCAGAACCCATCAAAGACTAGCAGGAAGACTCCCCACCAGAAGGGCACCATATCCATATAACTTTGCCCTTCTACCCAGTTGTTTGACTTTCCAGAGGGCTTGGATCAGATAGGAATCAATCACTCCTTTCCTTCCTTCTGATGAGATGGGAGGATCATGATATAGGCAAACTTTTTACTTTTTCTGAATTGAGTCTTTATCTGAAACCCCAGAAATTGTTCCAAACCTTCTATTCCCTCCTCCAGACTCCCACAATTCCTTCTCTCTCTGTGCTCCCAAATGAGGACTTAGCATCTTACTTCGTGGAAAAATAGTTAGCATTTACATACAGCCTTTAAGTTTGTGAAGCATTCAACCATATTATCTCATTTGATCTTCACAACAATCCTGCAAAGTAGGTGTTATTGTGTTCATTTTACAGATGAGGAAACTGAGGCTGACAGAGGTTCAGTGACTTGCCCAAGATCATATAGCTAGTAAGTGCCTGAAGCTGGGTTGGAACTGAGATCTTGCTGACTCCAAAGAAAACACTCTACCCAGTGCAGCACCTGGATGAAAATGGAGACCATGCACAATCAGTTCCTTCTCCCTCTCTTCCTTTTATATCTTTGACATCATCTCCCTTTCTCCTCCTTTATTACCATATCTAATGTTGAAATGTCTCTTCTGTTCAATGAGCCCACAACTCGATGCTTGCCTTTAATTCCCTCCTTTCTGTTCCCTCCATCATTGTCCGTTGGTCTAATCACAAACTTGCTTGACTTCCTATTTGTTCATTCTCAACAAGCACAAGACAAGGAAGGTTCCGTCAGGGTGAAAGGCTGTAAGATAAAAGGTGTTTGCTTATTTATGGTCAAAGAGCATGCTGATGGGGTTCTGAGAAGCTCATCATCATGTTAGTTGCTGGGATGTGAGTTTTATAATCTATTATTAAGATGAAAGCATTCTGTCTGCAGACATGAGGTGTTCACGTGTGCTCAGAGACATTCAAGGGGAGGGTTTCCTTGATCTAGGGCTACTATAAAGACCTAAAAGAGCTATCCCTGGAATGGTCCTAGACCAGACTGGACCACTGGACCAGCCTATGATGAAAATTCACAGAAGTTTTTTAGAAAGAACCCACATTATCCCATTGTTCCTCATGACCTGAGACCTGACAACACTGGCATTATGTTTCTGCGGTGTGACATGGTGATCCTCCCAATTGTCTTCTTGATTTAAGTCTTAGAAACTATCAGGTATGAACTACAACAATTTAACAAAATTTATTATTTTATTTTCAGGGAAAACCAGGACACCAAGGCTCATGAGATGAACTTAGCTAATTTCACTTTTATGGGGAAGGTTATTTATTTAAAGAAAATACCCAGAAATCAGATTTCTTTACTCTTTTAGTATTTCAGGCAACAAAAAGAAGCATTTTAAAATATAAATATAAAAAGGAAATTTAAATGACTAGAAAATTTTCCAATAGTACAACTTTCACAGGCTTAAGAGAAAGTGAATTTTTCATACATGCACACACACACACACACATAAACACACACACACGCACACACTGTCCTTGGATGCCCTATATTTCTTGCTCTCACTCTGGAGCATGTTGGCTGACATGATTTCCCAAGCTAGTACGGCTTCAGGTGCGGGCCTGGTGATGTTATCCAATGGCTACTTTTGCTACATTATAAGCCACCCTTCATAAGGATGTCTGAAACCCAGACGATGAATTTTATAGCCATAATAGCTCATGGAGACTGTCTAATGAGGCACACAAAGATTGTGGTTTGTCTTGTGGAAAGGGTACACACACCTGTTTAATCACAGATCACTGAAGTAGATATGTATTGATGTAACATGAACATGATTGAGGTATATTTCTCACTTCATTGACATCTTGCAGCCACGTGGTGTTACAGTGGATTTTCCTGCTTCCCAAGTCCAAGGCCTGGCATGATGGCCTTGACTCCCCCTACTCAAGGGACAGGTTTCACTGTCTATTGTGCTATACTGCTACTGTCCAAGACAAAGCAAAAAATCCAAGCAACTAAATATTGAACATGACTTACGATCCAGACATGGAAGAAGGTTAAGGGCAACACACATAGACAGAAATGGATCAATAGCAATTGTGCTGTTTAGCAAATACGCAGCCTGCCATAATGGTTGTCATCCTGGCCTTAAAGTCAGGGAAGACTGGGCTTAATAACCTCTTCTCCTCCCCCCTCCAACAAAGACATTTAATAGTCATGTGACCCTGGGCAAGTCTACTTTGGGCCTCAGGCACGTACCTAAGAAATATCATGAAGGATTTGATCTGCATTCATCCCCACACTGCAAGTTCCCCATAGTGACAAAAATCATGGATTTTTTCACGTAAGTGGGACTACACCAATGACATGCAGAGATAGAGTCCCTGGAATAGTTTGTGAAGATTTGGGAACTTCTTTAAGGCTTACCCCAAGTCTTAGAATTATGGAAGTACAGGCTGTGAACCGTTCTAGAGAGAGTAACAGAATCCATGAGTTCCTTGGAGAAAGGAGAGGAGAGGCTCTATCATACCTATTCAGGATCCTACTTAGAGGGTAAAGCAAGTCAACAAAAGAAAATAAAATTTCCAAGAAAGTAAGACAATGACTCACTTCCCTTAACTTTTGTCTCTCATTGAAGTTTTCCTTATAAAAAAGGAAAAAAATATATAATGAAAGCTATGTGGAGTCACAGTGGCTCCACCTAACCATGAACATCATAGCCTTTGCTGGACTTGATTTATTTTTTTGATCTTGACTGCCTGGCAATATTTGATATACTTTTGAGTGAACCTCATCTCCTCAGTCATGCTTCATCCAATCCATCCATACAACCAGGACAGCCAGAACTAGCAAGAATGGTCATTTGCCATCTTCTCAGTCACTATGTCCATGACTATACTCTTTCCCTATGCAAACCCCAGACTTTTTCAATTTGCCTCAGATAATAGTAACCATATCAGTTTTTTAGGTTGATAGCGGTCTATTATCAACTACTGTCACAGCTGGTGATTCTCTTCCCCCTACAGTATAATTCCCCCCCTCCATTCCATATCTGTTAATATTTGGAGGAGAAAAACTCCTATCATGGAATATCCTTCATTGACGTGAAGTGGTTCACTCACCTAGAACTCAGAGTCCTAGAAACGTGCCCCAAAGCAGAGCTATAGGATTTGCTCAAGGTCACATACAATATGAACCCAGAGGCAGGGCTTGAACCCAAGCCTTCCTGTGTCCAAGCCCTCTCTACCATGTTATTGTGCCATGCTTCCTTCCCCTTTATGAGTTAGTCCAGATCATGCCCTTTTTTCGAGTTGAATATCTTTGGAGACTTTCCTTGCTGTGAGTTATTGCTGTGACCCAAGTTAAGTCATTCAGGGGTAATTTGTTCTCTTTATTTGAAAGACTCCATCACTTTTATCTTTGAGGAACAAACAGTTTTGTCTCAAAATTAAAATGACTTGAAATGTGTTGTTCTCAATTTCTTTCAAATGTCATTTGAAATAACTGTTATATAATCTCTTGTGTATCTGAGAATAATTTTATATCCTGGGATTAAAAAGCAGAGCATATACACACGTTGCCTTACCTGACCTGAACCTAAGGGAGACATAGAAAAGGAGGGGGATTCCTTGAAGGAGTGACTCACCTAGGAATTTATAGAGCTCATGCTCCGCAATTAATTCTCAAGAAGCTGAGAAAACAGAGAAATCAAATCATCAGTAGCAGAAGACTCCCTCATGCTAGTACTTAGCTGTTCAGATAGATGGGGAATAATCCAGGTTTTATGAGGGACTCCTTTTTAGGAGATGAATTGAAAACTGGAAATGTCACCAACTTCTTTATATTCATCGTTTTTACTCCCAAGAATTAAAGCAATATTATTCACAATATCTATTACTGTCCATTGAAATATTAGTACAATCTCTACGAGGCATAGAGATGACCTAAGGTACTTAATAAAAATAAAGTTCATGTAGCTGATTCGTGGCTGGAATAGTTCC